>NW_027363896.1:0-396227 GCF_046119375.1 Phyllobates terribilis | reverse complement strand
ACTTGGCTGGATTATTTAAGGACTCTGCTGCATTATTTAAGGACTTTGCTGCATTATTTAAGGACTCTGCTGCATTATTTAAGGACTTTGTTGCATTATTTAAGGACGTGCTGCATTATTTAAGGACTTTGTTGCATTATTTAAGGACTCTGCTGCATTATTTAAGGACCCTGCTGCGGTATTTCAGCACTCTGCTGAATTATTTAAGGACTTTGCTGCATTATTTATGTACTTTATTGCATTATTTAAGAACTCTGCTGCATTATTTAAGGACTTTGTTGCATTATTTAAGGACTCTGCTGCATCATTTAAGGACTTTGTTGCATTATTTAAGGACTCTACTTCATTATTTAACGACTTTGCTGCATTATTTAAGGACCCTGCTGCGGTATTTCAGTACTCTGCTGCATTATTTAAGGACTCTGCTGCATTATTTAAGGACTTTGTTGCATTATTTAAGGACTCTGCTGCATTATTTAAGGACTTTGTTGCATTATTTAAGGACTCTGCTGCATTATTTAAGGACCCTGCTGCAGTATTTCAGTAATCTGCTGCATTATTTAAGGACTTTGTTGCATTATTTAAGGACATGTCTGGATTATTTAGGGACTTTGCTGCATTATTTAAGGACTCTGCTGCATTATTTAAGGACTTTGCTGCATTATTTAAGGACTCTGATACGGTACTTAAGGACTCTGCTGCATTATTTAAGTACTTTGTTGCATTATTTAAGTACTCAGCTGCATTATTTAAGGACTTTGCTGCATTATTTAAGTACTCTGCTGCAGTATTTAAGGACTTGGCTGGATTATTTAAGGACTCTGCTGCATTATTTAAGGAATGTGCTGCATTATTTAAGGACTCTGCTGCATTATTTAAGGACTTTGTTGCATTATTTAAGGACTTTGTTGCATTATTTAAGGACTCTGCTGCATTATTTAAGGACTTTGCTGCATTATTTAAGGACTTTATTGCATTATTTAAGGACTGTTCTGCATTATTTAAGGACTTTGTTGCATTATTTAAGGACTCTGCTGCATTATTTAAGGATCCTGCTGCGGTATTTCAGTACTCTGCTGCATTATTTAAGGACTTTGCTGCATTATTTAAGGACTTGGCTGGATTATTTAAGGACTCTGCTGCATTATTTAAGGACTTTGCTGCATTATTTAAGGACTCTGCTGCATTATTTAAGGACTTTGTTGCATTATTTAAGGACCCTGCTGCATTATTTAAGGACTCTGCTGCATTATTTAAGGACTTTGTTGCATTATTTAAGGACCGTGCTGCATTATTTAAGGACTTTGTTGCATTATTTAAGGACTCTGCTGCATTATTTAAGGACCCTGCTGCGGTATTTCAGCACTCTGCTGAATTATTTAAGGACTTTGCTGCATTATTTATGTACTTTATTGCATTATTTAAGAACTCTGCTGCATTATTTAAGGACTTTGTTGCATTATTTAAGGACTCTGCTGCATCATTTAAGGACTTTGTTGCATTATTTAAGGACTCTACTTCATTATTTAACGACTTTGCTGCATTATTTAAGGACCCTGCTGCGGTATTTCAGTACTCTGCTGCATTATTTAAGGACTCTGCTGCATTATTTAAGGACTTTGTTGCATTATTTAAGGACTCTGCTGCATTATTTAAGGACTCTGATACGGTACTTAAGGACTCTGCTGCATTATTTAAGTACTTTGTTGCATTAAGTACTCAGCTGCATTATTTAAGGACTTTGTTGCATTATTTAAGGACTCTTCTGCATTATTTAAGTACTTTGTTGCATTATTTAAGGACTCTGCTGCATTATTTAAGGACTTTGCTGCATTATTTAAGTACTCTGCTGCAGTATTTAAGGACTTGGCTGGATTATTTAAGGACTCTGCTGCATTATTTAAGGAATGTGCTGCATTATTTAAGGACTCTGCTGCATTATTTATGGACTTTGTTGCATTATTTAAGGACTCTGCTGCATCATTTAAGGACGTTGTTGCATTATTTAAGGACTCTACTTCATTATTTAACGACTTTGCTGCATTATTTAAGGACCCTGCTGCGGTATTTCAGTACTCTGCTGCATTATTTAAGGACTTTGCTGCATTATTTATGGACTTTATTGCATTATTTAAAGACTTTGCTGCATTATTTAAGGAATTTGCTGCATTATTTAAGGACTCTGCAGCATTATTTAATGACTTTGCTGCATTATTTAAGGACTCAGCTGCATTATTTAAGTACTTTGTTGCATTATTTAAGGACTCTGCTGCATTATTTAAGGACTTTGTTGCATTATTTAAGGACTCTTCTGCATTATTTAAGGACTTGGCTGGATTATTTAAGGACCCTGCTGCATGATTTAAGGACTTGGCTGGATTATTTAAGGACTCTTCTGCATTATTTAAGGATTTTGTTGCATTATTTAAGGACTCTGCTGCATTATTTAAGGACTTGGCTGGATTATTTAACGACTCTTCTGCATTATTTAAGGACTCTGCTGCATTATTTAAGGACTTTGTTGCATTATTTAAAGACTTTGCTGCATTATTTAAGGACTCTGCTGTGGTATTTAAGGACTCTGCTGCATTATTTAAGAACTTTGCTGCATTATTTATGGACTTTATTGCATTATTTAAAGACTTTGCTGCATTATTTAAGGAATTTGCTGCATTATTTAAGGACTCTTCTGCATTATTTTTAGGACTTTGTTGCATTATTTAAGGACTCTGCTGCATTATTCAAGGACTTTGCTGCATTATTTAAGGACTCTGCTGCAGTATTTAAGGACTCTGCTGCATTATTTAAGGACTTTTCTGCATTATTTAAGGACTCTGCTGCAATATTTAAGGACTTGGCTGAATTATTTAAGGACTCTGCTGCATTATTTAAGGAATGTGCTGCATTATTTAAGGACTCTGCTGCATTATTTAAGGACTTTCTTGCATTATTTAAGGACTCTGCTGCATTATTTAAGGACTTTGTTGCATTATTTAAGGACTCTGCTGCATTATATAAGGACTTTGCTGCATTATTTAAGGACTTTATTGCATTATTTAAGGACTGTTCTGAATTATTTAAGGACTTTGTTGCATTATTTAAGGACTCTGCTGCATTATTTAAGGATCCTGCTGCGGTATTTCAGTACTCTGCTGCATTATTTAAGGAATTTGCTGCATTATTTATGGACTTTATTGCATTATTTAAAGACTTTGCTGCATTATTTAAGGACTTGGCTGGATTATTTAAGGACTGTGCTGCATTATTTAAGGACTTTGCTGCATTATTTAAGGACTCTGCTGCATTATTTAAGGACTTTGTTGCATTATTTAAGGACTCTGCTGCATTATTTAAGGACTTTGTTGCATTATTTAAGGACTCTGCTGCATTATTTAAGGACCCTGCTGCAGTATTTCAGTAATCTGCTGCATTATCTAAGGACTTTGTTGCATTATTTAAGGACTTGGCTGGATTATTTAAGGACTCTGCTGCATTATTTAAGGACTTTGCTGCATTATTTAAGGACTCTGCTGCATTATTTAAGGACTTTGTTGCATTATTTAAGGACCGTGCTGCATTATTTAAGGACTTTGTTGCATTATTTAAGGACTCTGCTGCATTATTTAAGGACCCTGCTGCGGTATTTCAGCACTCTGCTGAATTATTTAAGGACTTTGCTGCATTATTTATGTACTTTATTGCATTATTTAAGAACTCTGCTGCATTATTTAAGGACTTTGTTGCATTATTTAAGGACTCTGCTGCATCATTTAAGGACTTTGTTGCATTATTTAAGGACTCTACTTCATTATTTAACGACTTTGCTGCATTATTTAAGGACCCTGCTGCGGTATTTCAGTACTCTGCTGCATTATTTAAGGACTCTGCTGCATTATTTAAGGACTTTGTTGCATTATTTAAGGACTCTGCTGCATTATTTAAGGACTTTGTTGCATTATTTAAGGACTCTGCTGCATTATTTAAGGACCCTGCTGCAGTATTTCAGTAATCTGCTGCATTATTTAAGGACTTTGTTGCATTATTTAAGGACTTGTCTGGATTATTTAGGGACTTTGCTGCATTATTTAAGGACTCTGCTGCATTATTTAACGACTTTGCTGCATTATTTAAGGACTCTGATACAGTACTTAAGGACTCTGCTGCATTATTTAAGTACTTTGTTGCATTATTTAAGTACTCAGCCACATTATTTAAGGACTTTGCTGCAATATTTAAGTACTCTGCTGCAGTATTTAAGGACTTGGCTGGATTATTTAAGGACTCTGCTGCATTATTTAAGGACTTTGCTGCATTATTTAAGGACTCTGCTGAATTATTTAAGGACTTTGTTGCATTATTTAAGGACCCTGCTGCATTATTTAAGGACTTTGTTGCATTATTTAAGGACTCTGCTGCATTACTTAAGGACCCTGCTGCGGTATTTCAGCACTCTGCTGAATTATTTAAGGACTTTGCTGCATTATTTATGGACTTTATTGCATTATTTAAGGACTCTGCTGCATTATTTAAGGAATTTGTTGCATTATTAAATGACTCTGCTGCATTATTTAAAGATTTTGCTGCATTATTTAAGTACTCTGCTACTTTACTTAAGGACTCTGCTGCATTATTTAAGTACTTTGTTGCATTATTTAAGGACTCTGCTGCATTATTTAAGGTCTTGGTTGCATTATTTAAGGACTCTTCTGCATTATTTAAGGACTCTGCTGCATTGTTTAAGGACTTTGTTGCATTATTTAAGGACTCTGCTGCATTATTTAAGGACTTTGTTGCATTATTTAAGGACTCTGCTGCATCATTTAAGGACTTTTTTGCATTATTTAAGGACTCTACTTCATTATATAACGACTTTGCTGCATTATTTATGGACCCTGCTGCGGTATTTCAGTACTCTGCTGCATTATTTAAGGACTCTGCTGCATTATTTATGGACTTTGTTGCATTATTTAAGGACTCTGCTGCATCATTTAAGGACGTTGTTGCATTATTTAAGGACTCTACTTCATTATTTAATGACTTTGCTGCATTATTTAAGAACCCTGCTGCGGTAATTCAGTACTCTGCTGCATTATTTAAGGACTTTGCTGCATTATTTATGGACTTTATTGCATTATTTAAAGACTTTGCTGCATTATTTAAGGAATTTGCTGCATTATTTAAGGACTCTGCAGCATTATTTAATGACTTTGCTGCATTATTTAAGGACTCTGCTGCATTATTTAAGGACTTTGTTGCATTATTTAAGGACTCTTCTGCATTATTTAAGGACTTTGTTGCATTATTTAAGGACTCTGCTGCATTATTCAAGAACGTTGCTGCATTATTTAAGTACTATGCTGAAGTATTTAAGGACTCTGCTGCATTATTTAAGGACTTTGCTGCATTATTTAATGACTCTGCTGCATTATTTAAGGACTTGGCTGGATTATTTAAGGACCCTGCTGCATGATTTAAGGACTTGGCTGGATTATTTAAGGACTCTTCTGCATTATTTAAGGATTTTGTTGCATTATTTAAGGACTCTGCTGCATTATTTAAGGACTTGGCTGGATTATTTAAGGACTCTTCTGCATTATTTAAGGACTCTGCTGCATTATTTAAGGACTTTGTTGCATTATTTAAAGACTTTGCTGCATTATTTAACGACTCTGCTGTGGTATTTAAGGACTCTGCTGCATTATTTAAGAACTTTGCTGCATTATTTATGGACTTTATTGCATTATTTAAAGACTTTGCTGCATTATTTAAGGAATTTGCTGCATTATTTAAGGACTCTTCTGCATTATTTAAGGACTTTGTTGCATTATTTAAGGACTCTGCTGCATTATTCAAGGACTTTGCTGCATTATTTAAGGACTCTGCTGCAGTATTTAAGGACTCTGCTGCATTATTTAAGGACTTTTCTGCATTATTTAAGGACTCTGCTGCAATATTTAAGGACTTGGCTGGATTATTTAAGGACTCTGCTGCATTATTTAAGGAATGTGCTGCATTATTTAAGGACTCTGCTGCATTATTTAAGGACTTTCTTGCATTATTTAAGGACTCTGCTGCATTATTTAAGGACTTTGTTGCATTATTTAAGGACTCTGCTGCATTATATAAGGACTTTGCTGCATTATTTAAGGACTTTATTGCATTATTTAAGGACTGTTCTGCATTATTTAAGGACTTTGTTGCATTATTTAAGGACTCTGCTGCATTATTTAAGGATCCTGCTGCGGTATTTCAGTACTCTGCTGCATTATTTAAGGAATTTGCTGCATTATTTATGGACTTTATTGCATTATTTAAAGACTTTGCTGCATTATTTAAGGACTTGACTGGATTATTTAAGGACTGTGCTGCATTATTTAAGGACTTTGCTGCATTATTTAAGGACTCTGCTGCATTATTTAAGGACTTTGTTGCATTATTTAAGGACTCTGCTGCATTATTTAAGGACTTTGTTGCACTATTTAAGGACTCTGCTGCATTATTTAAGGACCCTGCTGCAGTATTTCAGTAATCTGCTGCATTATCTAAGGACTTTGTTGCATTATTTAAGGACTTGGCTGGATTATTTAAGGACTCTGCTGCATTATTTAAGGACTTTGCTGCATTATTTAAGGACTCTGCTGCATTATTTAAGGACTTTGTTGCATTATTTAAGGACTCTGCTGCATTACTTAAGGACCCTGCTGCGGTATTTCAGCACTCTGCTGAATTATTTAAGGACTTTGCTGCATTATTTATGGACTTTATTGCATTATTTAAGGACTCTGCTGCATTATTTAAGGAATTTGTTGCATTATTAAATGACTCTGCTGCATTATTTAAAGATTTTGCTGCATTATTTAAGTACTCTGCTACTTTACTTAAGGACTCTGCTGCATTATTTAAGTACTTTGTTGCATTATTTAAGGACTCTGCTGCATTATTTAAGGTCTTGGTTGCATTATTTAAGGACTCTTCTGCATTATTTAAGGACTCTGCTGCATTGTTTAAGGACTTTGTTGCATTATTTAAGGACTCTGCTGCATTATTTAAGGACTTTGTTGCATTATTTAAGGACTCTGCTGCATCATTTAAGGACTTTTTTGCATTATTTAAGGACTCTACTTCATTATATAACGACTTTGCTGCATTATTTATGGACCCTGCTGCGGTATTTCAGTACTCTGCTGCATTATTTAAGGACTCTGCTGCATTATTTATGGACTTTGTTGCATTATTTAAGGACTCTGCTGCATCATTTAAGGACGTTGTTGCATTATTTAAGGACTCTACTTCATTATTTAATGACTTTGCTGCATTATTTAAGGACCCTGCTGCGGTAATTCAGTACTCTGCTGCATTATTTAAGGACTTTGCTGCATTATTTATGGACTTTATTGCATTATTTAAAGACTTTGCTGCATTATTTAAGGAATTTGCTGCATTATTTAAGGACTCTGCAGCATTATTTAATGACTTTGCTGCATTATTTAAGGACTCTGCTGCATTATTTAAGGACTTTGTTGCATTATTTAAGGACTCTTCTGCATTATTTAAGGACTTTGTTGCATTATTTAAGGACTCTGCTGCATTATTCAAGAACGTTGCTGCATTATTTAAGTACTATGCTGAAGTATTTAAGGACTCTGCTGCATTATTTAAGGACTTTGCTGCATTATTTAATGACTCTGCTGCATTATTTAAGGACTTGGCTGGATTATTTAAGGACCCTGCTGCATGATTTAAGGACTTGGCTGGATTATTTAAGGACTCTTCTGCATTATTTAAGGATTTTGTTGCATTATTTAAGGACTCTGCTGCATTATTTAAGGACTTGGCTGGATTATTTAAGGACTCTTCTGCATTATTTAAGGACTCTGCTGCATTATTTAAGGACTTTGTTGCATTATTTAAAGACTTTGCTGCATTATTTAACGACTCTGCTGTGGTATTTAAGGACTCTGCTGCATTATTTAAGAACTTTGCTGCATTATTTATGGACTTTATTGCATTATTTAAAGACTTTGCTGCATTATTTAAGGAATTTGCTGCATTATTTAAGGACTCTTCTGCATTATTTAAGGACTTTGTTGCATTATTTAAGGACTCTGCTGCATTATTCAAGGACTTTTCTGCATTATTTAAGGACTCTGCTGCAGTATTTAAGGACTCTGCTGCATTATTTAAGGACTTTTCTGCATTATTTAAGGACTCTGCTGCAATATTTAAGGACTTGGCTGGATTATTTAAGGACTCTGCTGCATTATTTAAGGAATGTGCTGCATTATTTAAGGACTCTGCTGCATTATTTAAGGACTTTCTTGCATTATTTAAGGACTCTGCTGCATTATTTAAGGACTTTGTTGCATTATTTAAGGACTCTGCTGCATTATATAAGGACTTTGCTGCATTATTTAAGGACTTTATTGCATTATTTAAGGACTGTTCTGCATTATTTAAGGACTTTGTTGCATTATTTAAGGACTCTGCTGCATTATTTAAGGATCCTGCTGCGGTATTTCAGTACTCTGCTGCATTATTTAAGGAATTTGCTGCATTATTTATGGACTTTATTGCATTATTTAAAGACTTTGCTGCATTATTTAAGGACTTGACTGGATTATTTAAGGACTGTGCTGCATTATTTAAGGACTTTGCTGCATTATTTATGGACTTTGTTGCATTATTTAAGGACTCTGCTGCATCATTTAAGGACGTTGTTGCATTATTTAAGGACTCTACTTCATTATTTAATGACTTTGCTGCATTATTTAAGGACCCTGCTGCGGTAATTCAGTACTCTGCTGCATTATTTAAGGACTTTGCTGCATTATTTATGGACTTTATTGCATTATTTAAAGACTTTGCTGCATTATTTAAGGAATTTGCTGCATTATTTAAGGACTCTGCAGCATTATTTAATGACTTTGCTGCATTATTTAAGGACTCTGCTGCATTATTTAAGGACTTTGTTGCATTATTTAAGGACTCTTCTGCATTATTTAAGGACTTTGTTGCATTATTTAAGGACTCTGCTGCATTATTCAAGAACGTTGCTGCATTATTTAAGTACTATGCTGAAGTATTTAAGGACTCTGCTGCATTATTTAAGGACTTTGCTGCATTATTTAATGACTCTGCTGCATTATTTAAGGACTTGGCTGGATTATTTAAGGACCCTGCTGCATGATTTAAGGACTTGGCTGGATTATTTAAGGACTCTTCTGCATTATTTAAGGATTTTGTTGCATTATTTAAGGACTCTGCTGCATTATTTAAGGACTTGGCTGGATTATTTAAGGACTCTTCTGCATTATTTAAGGACTCTGCTGCATTATTTAAGGACTTTGTTGCATTATTTAAAGACTTTGCTGCATTATTTAACGACTCTGCTGTGGTATTTAAGGACTCTGCTGCATTATTTAAGAACTTTGCTGCATTATTTATGGACTTTATTGCATTATTTAAAGACTTTGCTGCATTATTTAAGGAATTTGCTGCATTATTTAAGGACTCTTCTGCATTATTTAAGGACTTTGTTGCATTATTTAAGGACTCTGCTGCATTATTCAAGGACTTTGCTGCATTATTTAAGGACTCTGCTGCAGTATTTAAGGACTCTGCTGCATTATTTAAGGACTTTTCTGCATTATTTAAGGACTCTGCTGCAATATTTAAGGACTTGGCTGGATTATTTAAGGACTCTGCTGCATTATTTAAGGAATGTGCTGCATTATTTAAGGACTCTGCTGCATTATTTAAGGACTTTGTTGCATTATTTAAGGACTCTGCTGCATTATATAAGGACTTTGCTGCATTATTTAAGGACTTTATTGCATTATTTAAGGACTGTTCTGCATTATTTAAGGACTTTGTTGCATTATTTAAGGACTCTGCTGCATTATTTAAGGATCCTGCTGCGGTATTTCAGTACTCTGCTGCATTATTTAAGGAATTTGCTGCATTATTTATGGACTTTATTGCATTATTTAAAGACTTTGCTGCATTATTTAAGGACTTGACTGGATTATTTAAGGACTGTGCTGCATTATTTAAGGACTTTGCTGCATTATTTAAGGACTCTGCTGCATTATTTAAGGACTTTGTTGCATTATTTAAGGACTCTGCTGCATTATTTAAGGACTTTGTTGCACTATTTAAGGACTCTGCTGCATTATTTAAGGACCCTGCTGCAGTATTTCAGTAATCTGCTGCATTATCTAAGGACTTTGTTGCATTATTTAAGGACTTGGCTGGATTATTTAAGGACTCTGCTGCATTATTTAAGGACTTTGCTGCATTATTTAAGGACTCTGCTGCATTATTTAAGGACTTTGTTGCATTATTTAAGGACGTGCTGCATTATTTAAGGACTTTGTTGCATTATTTAAGGACTCTGCTGCATTATTTAAGGACCCTGCTGCGGTATTTCAGCACTCTGCTGAATTATTTAAGGACTTTGCTGCATTATTTATGTACTTTATTGCATTATTTAAGAACTCTGCTGCATTATTTAAGGACTTTGTTGCATTATTTAAGGACTCTGCTGCATCATTTAAGGACTTTGTTGCATTATTTAAGGACTCTACTTCATTATTTAACGACTTTGCTGCATTATTTAAGGACCCTGCTGCGGTATTTCAGTACTCTGCTGCATTATTTAAGGACTCTGCTGCATTATTTAAGGACTTTGTTGCATTATTTAAGGACTCTGCTGCATTATTTAAGGACTTTGTTGCATTATTTAAGGACTCTGCTGCATTATTTAAGGACCCTGCTGCAGTATTTCAGTAATCTGCTGCATTATTTAAGGACTTTGTTGCATTATTTAAGGACATGTCTGGATTATTTAGGGACTTTGCTGCATTATTTAAGGACTCTGCTGCATTATTTAAGGACTTTGCTGCATTATTTAAGGACTCTGATACGGTACTTAAGGACTCTGCTGCATTATTTAAGTACTTTGTTGCATTATTTAAGTACTCAGCTGCATTATTTAAGGACTTTGCTGCATTATTTATGTACTCTGCTGCAGTATTTAAGGACTTGGCTGGATTATTTAAGGACTCTGCTGCATTATTTAAGGAATGTGCTGCATTATTTAAGGACTCTGCTGCATTATTTAAGGACTTTGTTGCATTATTTAAGGACTTTGTTGCATTATTTAAGGACTCTGCTGCATTATTTAAGGACTTTGCTGCATTATTTAAGGACTTTATTGCATTATTTAAGGACTGTTCTGCATTATTTAAGGACTTTGTTGCATTATTTAAGGACTCTGCTGCATTATTTAAGGATCCTGCTGCGGTATTTCAGTACTCTGCTGCATTATTTAAGGACTTTGCTGCATTATTTAAGGACTTGGCTGGATTATTTAAGGACTCTGCTGCATTATTTAAGGACTTTGCTGCATTATTTAAGGACTCTGCTGCATTATTTAAGGACTTTGTTGCATTATTTAAGGACCCTGCTGCATTATTTAAGGACTCTGCTGCATTATTTAAGGACTTTGTTGCATTATTTAAGGACCGTGCTGCATTATTTAAGGACTTTGTTGCATTATTTAAGGACTCTGCTGCATTATTTAAGGACCCTGCTGCGGTATTTCAGCACTCTGCTGAATTATTTAAGGACTTTGCTGCATTATTTATGTACTTTATTGCATTATTTAAGAACTCTGCTGTATTATTTAAGGACTTTGTTGCATTATTTAAGGACTCTGCTGCATCATTTAAGGACTTTGTTGCATTATTTAAGGACTCTACTTCATTATTTAACGACTTTGCTGCATTATTTAAGGACCCTGCTGCGGTATTTCAGTACTCTGCTGCATTATTTAAGGACTCTGCTGCATTATTTAAGGACTTTGTTGCATTATTTAAGGACTCTGCTGCATTATTTAAGGACTCTGATACGGTACTTAAGGACTCTGCTGCATTATTTAAGTACTTTGTTGCATTAAGTACTCAGCTGCATTATTTAAGGACTTTGTTGCATTATTTAAGGACTCTTCTGCATTATTTAAGTACTTTGTTGCATTATTTAAGGACTCTGCTGCATTATTTAAGGACTTTGCTGCATTATTTAAGTACTCTGCTGCAGTATTTAAGGACTTGGCTGGATTATTTAAGGACTCTGCTGCATTATTTAAGGAATGTGCTGCATTATTTAAGGACTCTGCTGCATTATTTATGGACTTTGTTGCATTATTTAAGGACTCTGCTGCATCATTTAAGGACGTTGTTGCATTATTTAAGGACTCTACTTCATTATTTAACGACTTTGCTGCATTATTTAAGGACCCTGCTGCGGTATTTCAGTACTCTGCTGCATTATTTAAGGACTTTGCTGCATTA
This sequence comes from Phyllobates terribilis, assembly GCF_046119375.1. Taxonomy (NCBI): domain Eukaryota; kingdom Metazoa; phylum Chordata; class Amphibia; order Anura; family Dendrobatidae; genus Phyllobates; species Phyllobates terribilis. Next base: position 383,874 of record NW_027363896.1, on the reverse strand, counting down.
TTTATGGACTTTATTGCATTATTTAAAGACTTTGCTGCATTATTTAAGGAATTTGCTGCATTATTTAAGGACTCTGCAGCATTATTTAATGACTTTGCTGCATTATTTAAGGACTCAGCTGCATTATTTAAGTACTTTGTTGCATTATTTAAGGACTCTGCTGCATTATTTAAGGACTTTGTTGCATTATTTAAGGACTCTTCTGCATTATTTAAGGACTTGGCTGGATTATTTAAGGACCCTGCTGCATGATTTAAGGACTTGGCTGGATTATTTAAGGACTCTTCTGCATTATTTAAGGATTTTGTTGCATTATTTAAGGACTCTGCTGCATTATTTAAGGACTTGGCTGGATTATTTAACGACTCTTCTGCATTATTTAAGGACTCTGCTGCATTATTTAAGGACTTTGTTGCATTATTTAAAGACTTTGCTGCATTATTTAAGGACTCTGCTGTGGTATTTAAGGACTCTGCTGCATTATTTAAGAACTTTGCTGCATTATTTATGGACTTTATTGCATTATTTAAAGACTTTGCTGCATTATTTAAGGAATTTGCTGCATTATTTAAGGACTCTTCTGCATTATTTTTAGGACTTTGTTGCATTATTTAAGGACTCTGCTGCATTATTCAAGGACTTTGCTGCATTATTTAAGGACTCTGCTGCAGTATTTAAGGACTCTGCTGCATTATTTAAGGACTTTTCTGCATTATTTAAGGACTCTGCTGCAATATTTAAGGACTTGGCTGAATTATTTAAGGACTCTGCTGCATTATTTAAGGAATGTGCTGCATTATTTAAGGACTCTGCTGCATTATTTAAGGACTTTCTTGCATTATTTAAGGACTCTGCTGCATTATTTAAGGACTTTGTTGCATTATTTAAGGACTCTGCTGCATTATATAAGGACTTTGCTGCATTATTTAAGGACTTTATTGCATTATTTAAGGACTGTTCTGAATTATTTAAGGACTTTGTTGCATTATTTAAGGACTCTGCTGCATTATTTAAGGATCCTGCTGCGGTATTTCAGTACTCTGCTGCATTATTTAAGGAATTTGCTGCATTATTTATGGACTTTATTGCATTATTTAAAGACTTTGCTGCATTATTTAAGGACTTGGCTGGATTATTTAAGGACTGTGCTGCATTATTTAAGGACTTTGCTGCATTATTTAAGGACTCTGCTGCATTATTTAAGGACTTTGTTGCATTATTTAAGGACTCTGCTGCATTATTTAAGGACTTTGTTGCATTATTTAAGGACTCTGCTGCATTATTTAAGGACCCTGCTGCAGTATTTCAGTAATCTGCTGCATTATCTAAGGACTTTGTTGCATTATTTAAGGACTTGGCTGGATTATTTAAGGACTCTGCTGCATTATTTAAGGACTTTGCTGCATTATTTAAGGACTCTGCTGCATTATTTAAGGACTTTGTTGCATTATTTAAGGACCGTGCTGCATTATTTAAGGACTTTGTTGCATTATTTAAGGACTCTGCTGCATTATTTAAGGACCCTGCTGCGGTATTTCAGCACTCTGCTGAATTATTTAAGGACTTTGCTGCATTATTTATGTACTTTATTGCATTATTTAAGAACTCTGCTGCATTATTTAAGGACTTTGTTGCATTATTTAAGGACTCTGCTGCATCATTTAAGGACTTTGTTGCATTATTTAAGGACTCTACTTCATTATTTAACGACTTTGCTGCATTATTTAAGGACCCTGCTGCGGTATTTCAGTACTCTGCTGCATTATTTAAGGACTCTGCTGCATTATTTAAGGACTTTGTTGCATTATTTAAGAACTCTGCTGCATTATTTAAGGACTTTGTTGCATTATTTAAGGACTCTGCTGCATTATTTAAGGACCCTGCTGCAGTATTTCAGTAATCTGCTGCATTATTTAAGGACTTTGTTGCATTATTTAAGGACTTGTCTGGATTATTTAGGGACTTTGCTGCATTATTTAAGGACTCTGCTGCATTATTTAACGACTTTGCTGCATTATTTAAGGACTCTGATACAGTACTTAAGGACTCTGCTGCATTATTTAAGTACTTTGTTGCATTATTTAAGTACTCAGCCGCATTATTTAAGGACTTTGCTGCAATATTTAAGTACTCTGCTGCAGTATTTAAGGACTTGGCTGGATTATTTAAGGACTCTGCTGCATTATTTAAGGACTTTGCTGCATTATTTAAGGACTCTGCTGAATTATTTAAGGACTTTGTTGCATTATTTAAGGACCCTGCTGCATTATTTAAGGACTTTGTTGCATTATTTAAGGACTCTGCTGCATTACTTAAGGACCCTGCTGCGGTATTTCAGCACTCTGCTGAATTATTTAAGGACTTTGCTGCATTATTTATGGACTTTATTGCATTATTTAAGGACTCTGCTGCATTATTTAAGGAATTTGTTGCATTATTAAATGACTCTGCTGCATTATTTAAAGATTTTGCTGCATTATTTAAGTACTCTGCTACTTTACTTAAGGACTCTGCTGCATTATTTAAGTACTTTGTTGCATTATTTAAGGACTCTGCTGCATTATTTAAGGTCTTGGTTGCATTATTTAAGGACTCTTCTGCATTATTTAAGGACTCTGCTGCATTGTTTAAGGACTTTGTTGCATTATTTAAGGACTCTGCTGCATTATTTAAGGACTTTGTTGCATTATTTAAGGACTCTGCTGCATCATTTAAGGACTTTTTTGCATTATTTAAGGACTCTACTTCATTATATAACGACTTTGCTGCATTATTTATGGACCCTGCTGCGGTATTTCAGTACTCTGCTGCATTATTTAAGGACTCTGCTGCATTATTTATGGACTTTGTTGCATTATTTAAGGACTCTGCTGCATCATTTAAGGACGTTGTTGCATTATTTAAGGACTCTACTTCATTATTTAATGACTTTGCTGCATTATTTAAGGACCCTGCTGCGGTAATTCAGTACTCTGCTGCATTATTTAAGGACTTTGCTGCATTATTTATGGACTTTATTGCATTATTTAAAGACTTTGCTGCATTATTTAAGGAATTTGCTGCATTATTTAAGGACTCTGCAGCATTATTTAATGACTTTGCTGCATTATTTAAGGACTCTGCTGCATTATTTAAGGACTTTGTTGCATTATTTAAGGACTCTTCTGCATTATTTAAGGACTTTGTTGCATTATTTAAGGACTCTGCTGCATTATTCAAGAACGTTGCTGCATTATTTAAGTACTATGCTGAAGTATTTAAGGACTCTGCTGCATTATTTAAGGACTTTGCTGCATTATTTAATGACTCTGCTGCATTATTTAAGGACTTGGCTGGATTATTTAAGGACCCTGCTGCATGATTTAAGGACTTGGCTGGATTATTTAAGGACTCTTCTGCATTATTTAAGGATTTTGTTGCATTATTTAAGGACTCTGCTGCATTATTTAAGGACTTGGCTGGATTATTTAAGGACTCTTCTGCATTATTTAAGGACTCTGCTGCATTATTTAAGGACTTTGTTGCATTATTTAAAGACTTTGCTGCATTATTTAACGACTCTGCTGTGGTATTTAAGGACTCTGCTGCATTATTTAAGAACTTTGCTGCATTATTTATGGACTTTATTGCATTATTTAAAGACTTTGCTGCATTATTTAAGGAATTTGCTGCATTATTTAAGGACTCTTCTGCATTATTTAAGGACTTTGTTGCATTATTTAAGGACTCTGCTGCATTATTCAAGGACTTTGCTGCATTATTTAAGGACTCTGCTGCAGTATTTAAGGACTCTGCTGCATTATTTAAGGACTTTTCTGCATTATTTAAGGACTCTGCTGCAATATTTAAGGACTTGGCTGGATTATTTAAGGACTCTGCTGCATTATTTAAGGAATGTGCTGCATTATTTAAGGACTCTGCTGCATTATTTAAGGACTTTCTTGCATTATTTAAGGACTCTGCTGCATTATTTAAGGACTTTGTTGCATTATTTAAGGACTCTGCTGCATTATATAAGGACTTTGCTGCATTATTTAAGGACTTTATTGCATTATTTAAGGACTGTTCTGCATTATTTAAGGACTTTGTTGCATTATTTAAGGACTCTGCTGCATTATTTAAGGATCCTGCTGCGGTATTTCAGTACTCTGCTGCATTATTTAAGGAATTTGCTGCATTATTTATGGACTTTATTGCATTATTTAAAGACTTTGCTGCATTATTTAAGGACTTGACTGGATTATTTAAGGACTGTGCTGCATTATTTAAGGACTTTGCTGCATTATTTAAGGACTCTGCTGCATTATTTAAGGACTTTGTTGCATTATTTAAGGACTCTGCTGCATTATTTAAGGACTTTGTTGCACTATTTAAGGACTCTGCTGCATTATTTAAGGACCCTGCTGCAGTATTTCAGTAATCTGCTGCATTATCTAAGGACTTTGTTGCATTATTTAAGGACTTGGCTGGATTATTTAAGGACTCTGCTGCATTATTTAAGGACTTTGCTGCATTATTTAAGGACTCTGCTGCATTATTTAAGGACTTTGTTGCATTATTTAAGGACTCTGCTGCATTACTTAAGGACCCTGCTGCGGTATTTCAGCACTCTGCTGAATTATTTAAGGACTTTGCTGCATTATTTATGGACTTTATTGCATTATTTAAGGACTCTGCTGCATTATTTAAGGAATTTGTTGCATTATTAAATGACTCTGCTGCATTATTTAAAGATTTTGCTGCATTATTTAAGTACTCTGCTACTTTACTTAAGGACTCTGCTGCATTATTTAAGTACTTTGTTGCATTATTTAAGGACTCTGCTGCATTATTTAAGGTCTTGGTTGCATTATTTAAGGACTCTTCTGCATTATTTAAGGACTCTGCTGCATTGTTTAAGGACTTTGTTGCATTATTTAAGGACTCTGCTGCATTATTTAAGGACTTTGTTGCATTATTTAAGGACTCTGCTGCATCATTTAAGGACTTTTTTGCATTATTTAAGGACTCTACTTCATTATATAACGACTTTGCTGCATTATTTATGGACCCTGCTGCGGTATTTCAGTACTCTGCTGCATTATTTAAGGACTCTGCTGCATTATTTATGGACTTTGTTGCATTATTTAAGGACTCTGCTGCATCATTTAAGGACGTTGTTGCATTATTTAAGGACTCTACTTCATTATTTAATGACTTTGCTGCATTATTTAAGGACCCTGCTGCGGTAATTCAGTACTCTGCTGCATTATTTAAGGACTTTGCTGCATTATTTATGGACTTTATTGCATTATTTAAAGACTTTGCTGCATTATTTAAGGAATTTGCTGCATTATTTAAGGACTCTGCAGCATTATTTAATGACTTTGCTGCATTATTTAAGGACTCTGCTGCATTATTTAAGGACTTTGTTGCATTATTTAAGGACTCTTCTGCATTATTTAAGGACTTTGTTGCATTATTTAAGGACTCTGCTGCATTATTCAAGAACGTTGCTGCATTATTTAAGTACTATGCTGAAGTATTTAAGGACTCTGCTGCATTATTTAAGGACTTTGCTGCATTATTTAATGACTCTGCTGCATTATTTAAGGACTTGGCTGGATTATTTAAGGACCCTGCTGCATGATTTAAGGACTTGGCTGGATTATTTAAGGACTCTTCTGCATTATTTAAGGATTTTGTTGCATTATTTAAGGACTCTGCTGCATTATTTAAGGACTTGGCTGGATTATTTAAGGACTCTTCTGCATTATTTAAGGACTCTGCTGCATTATTTAAGGACTTTGTTGCATTATTTAAAGACTTTGCTGCATTATTTAACGACTCTGCTGTGGTATTTAAGGACTCTGCTGCATTATTTAAGAACTTTGCTGCATTATTTATGGACTTTATTGCATTATTTAAAGACTTTGCTGCATTATTTAAGGAATTTGCTGCATTATTTAAGGACTCTTCTGCATTATTTAAGGACTTTGTTGCATTATTTAAGGACTCTGCTGCATTATTCAAGGACTTTGCTGCATTATTTAAGGACTCTGCTGCAGTATTTAAGGACTCTGCTGCATTATTTAAGGACTTTTCTGCATTATTTAAGGACTCTGCTGCAATATTTAAGGACTTGGCTGGATTATTTAAGGACTCTGCTGCATTATTTAAGGAATGTGCTGCATTATTTAAGGACTCTGCTGCATTATTTAAGGACTTTCTTGCATTATTTAAGGACTCTGCTGCATTATTTAAGGACTTTGTTGCATTATTTAAGGACTCTGCTGCATTATATAAGGACTTTGCTGCATTATTTAAGGACTTTATTGCATTATTTAAGGACTGTTCTGCATTATTTAAGGACTTTGTTGCATTATTTAAGGACTCTGCTGCATTATTTAAGGATCCTGCTGCGGTATTTCAGTACTCTGCTGCATTATTTAAGGAATTTGCTGCATTATTTATGGACTTTATTGCATTATTTAAAGACTTTGCTGCATTATTTAAGGACTTGACTGGATTATTTAAGGACTGTGCTGCATTATTTAAGGACTTTGCTGCATTATTTAAGGACTCTGCTGCATTATTTAAGGACTTTGTTGCATTATTTAAGGACTCTGCTGCATTATTTAAGGACTTTGTTGCACTATTTAAGGACTCTGCTGCATTATTTAAGGACCCTGCTGCAGTATTTCAGTAATCTGCTGCATTATCTAAGGACTTTGTTGCATTATTTAAGGACTTGGCTGGATTATTTAAGGACTCTGCTGCATTATTTAAGGACTTTGCTGCATTATTTAAGGACTCTGCTGCATTATTTAAGGACTTTGTTGCATTATTTAAGGACGTGCTGCATTATTTAAGGACTTTGTTGCATTATTTAAGGACTCTGCTGCATTATTTAAGGACCCTGCTGCGGTATTTCAGCACTCTGCTGAATTATTTAAGGACTTTGCTGCATTATTTATGTACTTTATTGCATTATTTAAGAACTCTGCTGCATTATTTAAGGACTTTGTTGCATTATTTAAGGACTCTGCTGCATCATTTAAGGACTTTGTTGCATTATTTAAGGACTCTACTTCATTATTTAACGACTTTGCTGCATTATTTAAGGACCCTGCTGCGGTATTTCAGTACTCTGCTGCATTATTTAAGGACTCTGCTGCATTATTTAAGGACTTTGTTGCATTATTTAAGGACTCTGCTGCATTATTTAAGGACTTTGTTGCATTATTTAAGGACTCTGCTGCATTATTTAAGGACCCTGCTGCAGTATTTCAGTAATCTGCTGCATTATTTAAGGACTTTGTTGCATTATTTAAGGACATGTCTGGATTATTTAGGGACTTTGCTGCATTATTTAAGGACTCTGCTGCATTATTTAAGGACTTTGCTGCATTATTTAAGGACTCTGATACGGTACTTAAGGACTCTGCTGCATTATTTAAGTACTTTGTTGCATTATTTAAGTACTCAGCTGCATTATTTAAGGACTTTGCTGCATTATTTAAGTACTCTGCTGCAGTATTTAAGGACTTGGCTGGATTATTTAAGGACTCTGCTGCATTATTTAAGGAATGTGCTGCATTATTTAAGGACTCTGCTGCATTATTTAAGGACTTTGTTGCATTATTTAAGGACTTTGTTGCATTATTTAAGGACTCTGCTGCATTATTTAAGGACTTTGCTGCATTATTTAAGGACTTTATTGCATTATTTAAGGACTGTTCTGCATTATTTAAGGACTTTGTTGCATTATTTAAGGACTCTGCTGCATTATTTAAGGATCCTGCTGCGGTATTTCAGTACTCTGCTGCATTATTTAAGGACTTTGCTGCATTATTTAAGGACTTGGCTGGATTATTTAAGGACTCTGCTGCATTATTTAAGGACTTTGCTGCATTATTTAAGGACTCTGCTGCATTATTTAAGGACTTTGTTGCATTATTTAAGGACCCTGCTGCATTATTTAAGGACTCTGCTGCATTATTTAAGGACTTTGTTGCATTATTTAAGGACCGTGCTGCATTATTTAAGGACTTTGTTGCATTATTTAAGGACTCTGCTGCATTATTTAAGGACCCTGCTGCGGTATTTCAGCACTCTGCTGAATTATTTAAGGACTTTGCTGCATTATTTATGTACTTTATTGCATTATTTAAGAACTCTGCTGCATTATTTAAGGACTTTGTTGCATTATTTAAGGACTCTGCTGCATCATTTAAGGACTTTGTTGCATTATTTAAGGACTCTACTTCATTATTTAACGACTTTGCTGCATTATTTAAGGACCCTGCTGCGGTATTTCAGTACTCTGCTGCATTATTTAAGGACTCTGCTGCATTATTTAAGGACTTTGTTGCATTATTTAAGGACTCTGCTGCATTATTTAAGGACTCTGATACGGTACTTAAGGACTCTGCTGCATTATTTAAGTACTTTGTTGCATTAAGTACTCAGCTGCATTATTTAAGGACTTTGTTGCATTATTTAAGGACTCTTCTGCATTATTTAAGTACTTTGTTGCATTATTTAAGGACTCTGCTGCATTATTTAAGGACTTTGCTGCATTATTTAAGTACTCTGCTGCAGTATTTAAGGACTTGGCTGGATTATTTAAGGACTCTGCTGCATTATTTAAGGAATGTGCTGCATTATTTAAGGACTCTGCTGCATTATTTATGGACTTTGTTGCATTATTTAAGGACTCTGCTGCATCATTTAAGGACGTTGTTGCATTATTTAAGGACTCTACTTCATTATTTAACGACTTTGCTGCATTATTTAAGGACCCTGCTGCGGTATTTCAGTACTCTGCTGCATTATTTAAGGACTTTGCTGCATTATTTATGGACTTTATTGCATTATTTAAAGACTTTGCTGCATTATTTAAGGAATTTGCTGCATTATTTAAGGACTCTGCAGCATTATTTAATGACTTTGCTGCATTATTTAAGGACTCAGCTGCATTATTTAAGTACTTTGTTGCATTATTTAAGGACTCTGCTGCATTATTTAAGGACTTTGTTGCATTATTTAAGGACTCTTCTGCATTATTTAAGGACTTGGCTGGATTATTTAAGGACCCTGCTGCATGATTTAAGGACTTGGCTGGATTATTTAAGGACTCTTCTGCATTATTTAAGGATTTTGTTGCATTATTTAAGGACTCTGCTGCATTATTTAAGGACTTGGCTGGATTATTTAACGACTCTTCTGCATTATTTAAGGACTCTGCTGCATTATTTAAGGACTTTGTTGCATTATTTAAAGACTTTGCTGCATTATTTAAGGACTCTGCTGTGGTATTTAAGGACTCTGCTGCATTATTTAAGAACTTTGCTGCATTATTTATGGACTTTATTGCATTATTTAAAGACTTTGCTGCATTATTTAAGGAATTTGCTGCATTATTTAAGGACTCTTCTGCATTATTTTTAGGACTTTGTTGCATTATTTAAGGACTCTGCTGCATTATTCAAGGACTTTGCTGCATTATTTAAGGACTCTGCTGCAGTATTTAAGGACTCTGCTGCATTATTTAAGGACTTTTCTGCATTATTTAAGGACTCTGCTGCAATATTTAAGGACTTGGCTGAATTATTTAAGGACTCTGCTGCATTATTTAAGGAATGTGCTGCATTATTTAAGGACTCTGCTGCATTATTTAAGGACTTTCTTGCATTATTTAAGGACTCTGCTGCATTATTTAAGGACTTTATTGCATTATTTAAGGACTCTGCTGCATTATATAAGGACTTTGCTGCATTATTTAAGGACTTTATTGCATTATTTAAGGACTGTTCTGAATTATTTAAGGACTTTGTTGCATTATTTAAGGACTCTGCTGCATTATTTAAGGATCCTGCTGCGGTATTTCAGTACTCTGCTGCATTATTTAAGGAATTTGCTGCATTATTTATGGACTTTATTGCATTATTTAAAGACTTTGCTGCATTATTTAAGGACTTGGCTGGATTATTTAAGGACTGTGCTGCATTATTTAAGGACTTTGCTGCATTATTTAAGGACTCTGCTGCATTATTTAAGGACTTTGTTGCATTATTTAAGGACTCTGCTGCATTATTTAAGGACTTTGTTGCATTATTTAAGGACTCTGCTGCATTATTTAAGGACCCTGCTGCAGTATTTCAGTAATCTGCTGCATTATCTAAGGACTTTGTTGCATTATTTAAGGACTTGGCTGGATTATTTAAGGACTCTGCTGCATTATTTAAGGACTTTGCTGCATTATTTAAGGACTCTGCTGCATTATTTAAGGACTTTGTTGCATTATTTAAGGACCGTGCTGCATTATTTAAGGACTTTGTTGCATTATTTAAGGACTCTGCTGCATTATTTAAGGACCCTGCTGCGGTATTTCAGCACTCTGCTGAATTATTTAAGGACTTTGCTGCATTATTTATGTACTTTATTGCATTATTTAAGAACTCTGCTGCATTATTTAAGGACTTTGTTGCATTATTTAAGGACTCTGCTGCATCATTTAAGGACTTTGTTGCATTATTTAAGGACTCTACTTCATTATTTAACGACTTTGCTGCATTATTTAAGGACCCTGCTGCGGTATTTCAGTACTCTGCTGCATTATTTAAGGACTCTGCTGCATTATTTAAGGACTTTGTTGCATTATTTAAGGACTCTGCTGCATTATTTAAGGACTTTGTTGCATTATTTAAGGACTCTGCTGCATTATTTAAGGACCCTGCTGCAGTATTTCAGTAATCTGCTGCATTATTTAAGGACTTTGTTGCATTATTTAAGGACTTGTCTGGATTATTTAGGGACTTTGCTGCATTATTTAAGGACTCTGCTGCATTATTTAACGACTTTGCTGCATTATTTAAGGACTCTGATACAGTACTTAAGGACTCTGCTGCATTATTTAAGTACTTTGTTGCATTATTTAAGTACTCAGCCGCATTATTTAAGGACTTTGCTGCAATATTTAAGTACTCTGCTGCAGTATTTAAGGACTTGGCTGGATTATTTAAGGACTCTGCTGCATTATTTAAGGACTTTGCTGCATTATTTAAGGACTCTGCTGAATTATTTAAGGACTTTGTTGCATTATTTAAGGACCCTGCTGCATTATTTAAGGACTTTGTTGCATTATTTAAGGACTCTGCTGCATTACTTAAGGACCCTGCTGCGGTATTTCAGCACTCTGCTGAATTATTTAAGGACTTTGCTGCATTATTTATGGACTTTATTGCATTATTTAAGGACTCTGCTGCATTATTTAAGGAATTTGTTGCATTATTAAATGACTCTGCTGCATTATTTAAAGATTTTGCTGCATTATTTAAGTACTCTGCTACTTTACTTAAGGACTCTGCTGCATTATTTAAGTACTTTGTTGCATTATTTAAGGACTCTGCTGCATTATTTAAGGTCTTGGTTGCATTATTTAAGGACTCTTCTGCATTATTTAAGGACTCTGCTGCATTGTTTAAGGACTTTGTTGCATTATTTAAGGACTCTGCTGCATTATTTAAGGACTTTGTTGCATTATTTAAGGACTCTGCTGCATCATTTAAGGACTTTTTTGCATTATTTAAGGACTCTACTTCATTATATAACGACTTTGCTGCATTATTTATGGACCCTGCTGCGGTATTTCAGTACTCTGCTGCATTATTTAAGGACTCTGCTGCATTATTTATGGACTTTGTTGCATTATTTAAGGACTCTGCTGCATCATTTAAGGACGTTGTTGCATTATTTAAGGACTCTACTTCATTATTTAATGACTTTGCTGCATTATTTAAGGACCCTGCTGCGGTAATTCAGTACTCTGCTGCATTATTTAAGGACTTTGCTGCATTATTTATGGACTTTATTGCATTATTTAAAGACTTTGCTGCATTATTTAAGGAATTTGCTGCATTATTTAAGGACTCTGCAGCATTATTTAATGACTTTGCTGCATTATTTAAGGACTCTGCTGCATTATTTAAGGACTTTGTTGCATTATTTAAGGACTCTTCTGCATTATTTAAGGACTTTGTTGCATTATTTAAGGACTCTGCTGCATTATTCAAGAACGTTGCTGCATTATTTAAGTACTATGCTGAAGTATTTAAGGACTCTGCTGCATTATTTAAGGACTTTGCTGCATTATTTAATGACTCTGCTGCATTATTTAAGGACTTGGCTGGATTATTTAAGGACCCTGCTGCATGATTTAAGGACTTGGCTGGATTATTTAAGGACTCTTCTGCATTATTTAAGGATTTTGTTGCATTATTTAAGGACTCTGCTGCATTATTTAAGGACTTGGCTGGATTATTTAAGGACTCTTCTGCATTATTTAAGGACTCTGCTGCATTATTTAAGGACTTTGTTGCATTATTTAAAGACTTTGCTGCATTATTTAACGACTCTGCTGTGGTATTTAAGGACTCTGCTGCATTATTTAAGAACTTTGCTGCATTATTTATGGACTTTATTGCATTATTTAAAGACTTTGCTGCATTATTTAAGGAATTTGCTGCATTATTTAAGGACTCTTCTGCATTATTTAAGGACTTTGTTGCATTATTTAAGGACTCTGCTGCATTATTCAAGGACTTTGCTGCATTATTTAAGGACTCTGCTGCAGTATTTAAGGACTCTGCTGCATTATTTAAGGACTTTTCTGCATTATTTAAGGACTCTGCTGCAATATTTAAGGACTTGGCTGGATTATTTAAGGACTCTGCTGCATTATTTAAGGAATGTGCTGCATTATTTAAGGACTCTGCTGCATTATTTAAGGACTTTCTTGCATTATTTAAGGACTCTGCTGCATTATTTAAGGACTTTGTTGCATTATTTAAGGACTCTGCTGCATTATATAAGGACTTTGCTGCATTATTTAAGGACTTTATTGCATTATTTAAGGACTGTTCTGCATTATTTAAGGACTTTGTTGCATTATTTAAGGACTCTGCTGCATTATTTAAGGATCCTGCTGCGGTATTTCAGTACTCTGCTGCATTATTTAAGGAATTTGCTGCATTATTTATGGACTTTATTGCATTATTTAAAGACTTTGCTGCATTATTTAAGGACTTGACTGGATTATTTAAGGACTGTGCTGCATTATTTAAGGACTTTGCTGCATTATTTAAGGACTCTGCTGCATTATTTAAGGACTTTGTTGCATTATTTAAGGACTCTGCTGCATTATTTAAGGACTTTGTTGCACTATTTAAGGACTCTGCTGCATTATTTAAGGACCCTGCTGCAGTATTTCAGTAATCTGCTGCATTATCTAAGGACTTTGTTGCATTATTTAAGGACTTGGCTGGATTATTTAAGGACTCTGCTGCATTATTTAAGGACTTTGCTGCATTATTTAAGGACTCTGCTGCATTATTTAAGGACTTTGTTGCATTATTTAAGGACGTGCTGCATTATTTAAGGACTTTGTTGCATTATTTAAGGACTCTGCTGCATTATTTAAGGACCCTGCTGCGGTATTTCAGCACTCTGCTGAATTATTTAAGGACTTTGCTGCATTATTTATGTACTTTATTGCATTATTTAAGAACTCTGCTGCATTATTTAAGGACTTTGTTGCATTATTTAAGGACTCTGCTGCATCATTTAAGGACTTTGTTGCATTATTTAAGGACTCTACTTCATTATTTATTTACTTTGCTGCATTATTTAAGGACCCTGCTGCGGTATTTCAGTACTCTGCTGCATTATTTAAGGACTCTGCTGCATTATTTAAGGACTTTGTTGCATTATTTAAGGACTCTGCTGCATTATTTAAGGACTTTGTTGCATTATTTAAGGACTCTGCTGCATTATTTAAGGACCCTGCTGCAGTATTTCAGTAATCTGCTGCATTATTTAAGGACTTTGTTGCATTATTTAAGGACATGTCTGGATTATTTAGGGACTTTGCTGCATTATTTAAGGACTCTGCTGCATTATTTAAGGACTTTGCTGCATTATTTAAGGACTCTGATACGGTACTTAAGGACTCTGCTGCATTATTTAAGTACTTTGTTGCATTATTTAAGTACTCAGCTGCATTATTTAAGTACTTTGCTGCATTATTTAAGTACTCTGCTGCAGTATTTAAGGACTTGGCTGGATTATTTAAGGACTCTGCTGCATTATTTAAGGAATGTGCTGCATTATTTAAGGACTCTGCTGCATTATTTAAGGACTTTGTTGCATTATTTAAGGACTTTGTTGCATTATTTAAGGACTCTGCTGCATTATTTAAGGACTTTGCTGCATTATTTAAGGACTTTATTGCATTATTTAAGGACTGTTCTGCATTATTTAAGGACTTTGTTGCATTATTTAAGGACTCTGCTGCATTATTTAAGGATCCTGCTGCGGTATTTCAGTACTCTGCTGCATTATTTAAGGACTTTGCTGCATTATTTAAGGACTTGGCTGGATTATTTAAGGACTCTGCTGCATTATTTAAGGACTTTGCTGCATTATTTAAGGACTCTGCTGCATTATTTAAGGACTTTGTTGCATTATTTAAGGACTCTTCTGCATTATTTAAGGACTTTGTTGCATTATTTAAGGACTCTGCTGCATTATTCAAGAACGTTGCTGCATTATTTAAGTACTATGCTGAAGTATTTAAGGACTCTGCTGCATTATTTAAGGACTTTGCTGCATTATTTAATGACTCTGCTGCATTATTTAAGGACTTGGCTGGATTATTTAAGGACCCTGCTGCATGATTTAAGGACTTGGCTGGATTATTTAAGGACTCTTCTGCATTATTTAAGGATTTTGTTGCATTATTTAAGGACTCTGCTGCATTATTTAAGGACTTGGCTGGATTATTTAAGGACTCTTCTGCATTATTTAAGGACTCTGCTGCATTATTTAAGGACTTTGTTGCATTATTTAAAGACTTTGCTGCATTATTTAACGACTCTGCTGTGGTATTTAAGGACTCTGCTGCATTATTTAAGAACTTTGCTGCATTATTTATGGACTTTATTGCATTATTTAAAGACTTTGCTGCATTATTTAAGGAATTTGCTGCATTATTTAAGGACTCTTCTGCATTATTTAAGGACTTTGTTGCATTATTTAAGGACTCTGCTGCATTATTCAAGGACTTTGCTGCATTATTTAAGGACTCTGCTGCAGTATTTAAGGACTCTGCTGCATTATTTAAGGACTTTTCTGCATTATTTAAGGACTCTGCTGCAATATTTAAGGACTTGGCTGGATTATTTAAGGACTCTGCTGCATTATTTAAGGAATGTGCTGCATTATTTAAGGACTCTGCTGCATTATTTAAGGACTTTCTTGCATTATTTAAGGACTCTGCTGCATTATTTAAGGACTTTGTTGCATTATTTAAGGACTCTGCTGCATTATATAAGGACTTTGCTGCATTATTTAAGGACTTTATTGCATTATTTAAGGACTGTTCTGCATTATTTAAGGACTTTGTTGCATTATTTAAGGACTCTGCTGCATTATTTAAGGATCCTGCTGCGGTATTTCAGTACTCTGCTGCATTATTTAAGGAATTTGCTGCATTATTTATGGACTTTATTGCATTATTTAAAGACTTTGCTGCATTATTTAAGGACTTGACTGGATTATTTAAGGACTGTGCTGCATTATTTAAGGACTTTGCTGCATTATTTAAGGACTCTGCTGCATTATTTAAGGACTTTGTTGCATTATTTAAGGACTCTGCTGCATTATTTAAGGACTTTGTTGCACTATTTAAGGACTCTGCTGCATTATTTAAGGACCCTGCTGCAGTATTTCAGTAATCTGCTGCATTATCTAAGGACTTTGTTGCATTATTTAAGGACTTGGCTGGATTATTTAAGGACTCTGCTGCATTATTTAAGGACTTTGCTGCATTATTTAAGGACTCTGCTGCATTATTTAAGGACTTTGTTGCATTATTTAAGGACGTGCTGCATTATTTAAGGACTTTGTTGCATTATTTAAGGACTCTGCTGCATTATTTAAGGACCCTGCTGCGGTATTTCAGCACTCTGCTGAATTATTTAAGGACTTTGCTGCATTATTTATGTACTTTATTGCATTATTTAAGAACTCTGCTGCATTATTTAAGGACTTTGTTGCATTATTTAAGGACTCTGCTGCATCATTTAAGGACTTTGTTGCATTATTTAAGGACTCTACTTCATTATTTAACGACTTTGCTGCATTATTTAAGGACCCTGCTGCGGTATTTCAGTACTCTGCTGCATTATTTAAGGACTCTGCTGCATTATTTAAGGACTTTGTTGCATTATTTAAGGACTCTGCTGCATTATTTAAGGACTTTGTTGCATTATTTAAGGACTCTGCTGCATTATTTAAGGACCCTGCTGCAGTATTTCAGTAATCTGCTGCATTATTTAAGGACTTTGTTGCATTATTTAAGGACATGTCTGGATTATTTAGGGACTTTGCTGCATTATTTAAGGACTCTGCTGCATTATTTAAGGACTTTGCTGCATTATTTAAGGACTCTGATACGGTACTTAAGGACTCTGCTGCATTATTTAAGTACTTTGTTGCATTATTTAAGTACTCAGCTGCATTATTTAAGGACTTTGCTGCATTATTTAAGTACTCTGCTGCAGTATTTAAGGACTTGGCTGGATTATTTAAGGACTCTGCTGCATTATTTAAGGAATGTGCTGCATTATTTAAGGACTCTGCTGCATTATTTAAGGACTTTGTTGCATTATTTAAGGACTTTGTTGCATTATTTAAGGACTCTGCTGCATTATTTAAGGACTTTGCTGCATTATTTAAGGACTTTATTGCATTATTTAAGGACTGTTCTGCATTATTTAAGGACTTTGTTGCATTATTTAAGGACTCTGCTGCATTATTTAAGGATCCTGCTGCGGTATTTCAGTACTCTGCTGCATTATTTAAGGACTTTGCTGCATTATTTAAGGACTTGGCTGGATTATTTAAGGACTCTGCTGCATTATTTAAGGACTTTGCTGCATTATTTAAGGACTCTGCTGCATTATTTAAGGACTTTGTTGCATTATTTAAGGACCCTGCTGCATTATTTAAGGACTTTGTTGCATTATTTAAGGACTCTGCTGCAAAACTTAAGGACCCTGCTGCGTTATTTCAGCACTCTGCTGAATTATTTAAGGACTTTGCTGCATTATTTATGGACTTGATTGCATTATTTAAGGACTCTGCTGCATTATTTAAGGAATTTGTTGCATTATTAAATGACTCTGCTGCATTATTTAATGATTTTGCTGCATTATTTAAGTACTCTGCTACTTTACTTAAGGACTCTGCTGCATTATTTAAGTACTTTGTTGCATTATTTAAGGACTCTGCTGCATTATTTAAGGTCTTGGTTGCATTATTTAAGGACTCTTCTGCATTATTTAAGGACTCTGCTGCATTGTTTAAGGACTTTGTTGCATTATTTAAGGACTCTGCTGCATTATTTAAGGACTTTGTTGCATTATTTAAGGACTCTGCTGCATCATTTAAGGACTTTTTTGCATTATTTAAGGACTCTACTTCATTATATAACGACTTTGCTGCATTATTTATGGACCCTGCTGCGGTATTTCAGTACTCTGCTGCATTATTTAAGGACTCTGCTGCATTATTTATGGACTTTGTTGCATTATTTAAGGACTCTGCTGCATCATTTAAGGACGTTGTTGCATTATTTAAGGACTCTACTTCATTATTTAATGACTTTGCTGCATTATTTAAGGACCCTGCTGCGGTATTTCAGTACTCTGCTGCATTATTTAAGGACTTTGCTGCATTATTTATGGACTTTATTGCATTATTTAAAGACTTTGCTGCATTATTTAAGGAATTTGCTGCATTATTTAAGGACTCTGCAGCATTATTTAATGACTTTGCTGCATTATTTAAGGACTCTGCTACATTATTTAAGGACTTTGTTGCATTATTTAAGGACTCTTCTGCATTATTTAAGGACTTTGTTGCATTATTTAAGGACTCTGCTGCATTATTTATGTACTTTATTGCATTATTTAAGAACTCTGCTGCATTATTTAAGGACTTTGTTGCATTATTTAAGGACTCTGCTGCATCATTTAAGGACTTTGTTGCATTATTTAAGGACTCTACTTCATTATTTATTTACTTTGCTGCATTATTTAAGGACCCTGCTGCGGTATTTCAGTACTCTGCTGCATTATTTAAGGACTCTGCTGCATTATTTAAGGACTTTGTTGCATTATTTAAGGACTCTGCTGCATTATTTAAGGACTTTGTTGCATTATTTAAGGACTCTGCTGCATTATTTAAGGACCCTGCTGCAGTATTTCAGTAATCTGCTGCATTATTTAAGGACTTTGTTGCATTATTTAAGGACATGTCTGGATTATTTAGGGACTTTGCTGCATTATTTAAGGACTCTGCTGCATTATTTAAGGACTTTGCTGCATTATTTAAGGACTCTGATACGGTACTTAAGGACTCTGCTGCATTATTTAAGTACTTTGTTGCATTATTTAAGTACTCAGCTGCATTATTTAAGGACTTTGCTGCATTATTTAAGTACTCTGCTGCAGTATTTAAGGACTTGGCTGGATTATTTAAGGACTCTGCTGCATTATTTAAGGAATGTGCTGCATTATTTAAGGACTCTGCTGCATTATTTAAGGACTTTGTTGCATTATTTAAGGACTTTGTTGCATTATTTAAGGACTCTGCTGCATTATTTAAGGACTTTGCTGCATTATTTAAGGACTTTATTGCATTATTTAAGGACTGTTCTGCATTATTTAAGGACTTTGTTGCATTATTTAAGGACTCTGCTGCATTATTTAAGGATCCTGCTGCGGTATTTCAGTACTCTGCTGCATTATTTAAGGACTTTGCTGCATTATTTAAGGACTTGGCTGGATTATTTAAGGACTCTGCTGCATTATTTAAGGACTTTGCTGCATTATTTAAGGACTCTGCTGCATTATTTAAGGACTTTGTTGCATTATTTAAGGACTCTTCTGCATTATTTAAGGACTTTGTTGCATTATTTAAGGACTCTGCTGCATTATTCAAGAACGTTGCTGCATTATTTAAGTACTATGCTGAAGTATTTAAGGACTCTGCTGCATTATTTAAGGACTTTGCTGCATTATTTAATGACTCTGCTGCATTATTTAAGGACTTGGCTGGATTATTTAAGGACCCTGCTGCATGATTTAAGGACTTGGCTGGATTATTTAAGGACTCTTCTGCATTATTTAAGGATTTTGTTGCATTATTTAAGGACTCTGCTGCATTATTTAAGGACTTGGCTGGATTATTTAAGGACTCTTCTGCATTATTTAAGGACTCTGCTGCATTATTTAAGGACTTTGTTGCATTATTTAAAGACTTTGCTGCATTATTTAACGACTCTGCTGTGGTATTTAAGGACTCTGCTGCATTATTTAAGAACTTTGCTGCATTATTTATGGACTTTATTGCATTATTTAAAGACTTTGCTGCATTATTTAAGGAATTTGCTGCATTATTTAAGGACTCTTCTGCATTATTTAAGGACTTTGTTGCATTATTTAAGGACTCTGCTGCATTATTCAAGGACTTTGCTGCATTATTTAAGGACTCTGCTGCAGTATTTAAGGACTCTGCTGCATTATTTAAGGACTTTTCTGCATTATTTAAGGACTCTGCTGCAATATTTAAGGACTTGGCTGGATTATTTAAGGACTCTGCTGCATTATTTAAGGAATGTGCTGCATTATTTAAGGACTCTGCTGCATTATTTAAGGACTTTCTTGCATTATTTAAGGACTCTGCTGCATTATTTAAGGACTTTGTTGCATTATTTAAGGACTCTGCTGCATTATATAAGGACTTTGCTGCATTATTTAAGGACTTTATTGCATTATTTAAGGACTGTTCTGCATTATTTAAGGACTTTGTTGCATTATTTAAGGACTCTGCTGCATTATTTAAGGATCCTGCTGCGGTATTTCAGTACTCTGCTGCATTATTTAAGGAATTTGCTGCATTATTTATGGACTTTATTGCATTATTTAAAGACTTTGCTGCATTATTTAAGGACTTGACTGGATTATTTAAGGACTGTGCTGCATTATTTAAGGACTTTGCTGCATTATTTAAGGACTCTGCTGCATTATTTAAGGACTTTGTTGCATTATTTAAGGACTCTGCTGCATTATTTAAGGACTTTGTTGCACTATTTAAGGACTCTGCTGCATTATTTAAGGACCCTGCTGCAGTATTTCAGTAATCTGCTGCATTATCTAAGGACTTTGTTGCATTATTTAAGGACTTGGCTGGATTATTTAAGGACTCTGCTGCATTATTTAAGGACTTTGCTGCATTATTTAAGGACTCTGCTGCATTATTTAAGGACTTTGTTGCATTATTTAAGGACGTGCTGCATTATTTAAGGACTTTGTTGCATTATTTAAGGACTCTGCTGCATTATTTAAGGACCCTGCTGCGGTATTTCAGCACTCTGCTGAATTATTTAAGGACTTTGCTGCATTATTTATGTACTTTATTGCATTATTTAAGAACTCTGCTGCATTATTTAAGGACTTTGTTGCATTATTTAAGGACTCTGCTGCATCATTTAAGGACTTTGTTGCATTATTTAAGGACTCTACTTCATTATTTAACGACTTTGCTGCATTATTTAAGGACCCTGCTGCGGTATTTCAGTACTCTGCTGCATTATTTAAGGACTCTGCTGCATTATTTAAGGACTTTGTTGCATTATTTAAGGACTCTGCTGCATTATTTAAGGACTTTGTTGCATTATTTAAGGACTCTGCTGCATTATTTAAGGACCCTGCTGCAGTATTTCAGTAATCTGCTGCATTATTTAAGGACTTTGTTGCATTATTTAAGGACATGTCTGGATTATTTAGGGACTTTGCTGCATTATTTAAGGACTCTGCTGCATTATTTAAGGACTTTGCTGCATTATTTAAGGACTCTGATACGGTACTTAAGGACTCTGCTGCATTATTTAAGTACTTTGTTGCATTATTTAAGTACTCAGCTGCATTATTTAAGGACTTTGCTGCATTATTTAAGTACTCTGCTGCAGTATTTAAGGACTTGGCTGGATTATTTAAGGACTCTGCTGCATTATTTAAGGAATGTGCTGCATTATTTAAGGACTCTGCTGCATTATTTAAGGACTTTGTTGCATTATTTAAGGACTTTGTTGCATTATTTAAGGACTCTGCTGCATTATTTAAGGACTTTGCTGCATTATTTAAGGACTTTATTGCATTATTTAAGGACTGTTCTGCATTATTTAAGGACTTTGTTGCATTATTTAAGGACTCTGCTGCATTATTTAAGGATCCTGCTGCGGTATTTCAGTACTCTGCTGCATTATTTAAGGACTTTGCTGCATTATTTAAGGACTTGGCTGGATTATTTAAGGACTCTGCTGCATTATTTAAGGACTTTGCTGCATTATTTAAGGACTCTGCTGCATTATTTAAGGACTTTGTTGCATTATTTAAGGACCCTGCTGCATTATTTAAGGACTTTGTTGCATTATTTAAGGACTCTGCTGCAAAACTTAAGGACCCTGCTGCGTTATTTCAGCACTCTGCTGAATTATTTAAGGACTTTGCTGCATTATTTATGGACTTGATTGCATTATTTAAGGACTCTGCTGCATTATTTAAGGAATTTGTTGCATTATTAAATGACTCTGCTGCATTATTTAATGATTTTGCTGCATTATTTAAGTACTCTGCTACTTTACTTAAGGACTCTGCTGCATTATTTAAGTACTTTGTTGCATTATTTAAGGACTCTGCTGCATTATTTAAGGTCTTGGTTGCATTATTTAAGGACTCTTCTGCATTATTTAAGGACTCTGCTGCATTGTTTAAGGACTTTGTTGCATTATTTAAGGACTCTGCTGCATTATTTAAGGACTTTGTTGCATTATTTAAGGACTCTGCTGCATCATTTAAGGACTTTTTTGCATTATTTAAGGACTCTACTTCATTATATAACGACTTTGCTGCATTATTTATGGACCCTGCTGCGGTATTTCAGTACTCTGCTGCATTATTTAAGGACTCTGCTGCATTATTTATGGACTTTGTTGCATTATTTAAGGACTCTGCTGCATCATTTAAGGACGTTGTTGCATTATTTAAGGACTCTACTTCATTATTTAATGACTTTGCTGCATTATTTAAGGACCCTGCTGCGGTATTTCAGTACTCTGCTGCATTATTTAAGGACTTTGCTGCATTATTTATGGACTTTATTGCATTATTTAAAGACTTTGCTGCATTATTTAAGGAATTTGCTGCATTATTTAAGGACTCTGCAGCATTATTTAATGACTTTGCTGCATTATTTAAGGACTCTGCTACATTATTTAAGGACTTTGTTGCATTATTTAAGGACTCTTCTGCATTATTTAAGGACTTTGTTGCATTATTTAAGGACTCTGCTGCATTATTCAAGAACTTTGCTGCATTATTTAAGGACTTTATTGCATTATTTAAGGACTCTGCTGCATTATTTAAGGATCCTGCTGCGGTATTTCAGTACTCTGCTGCATTATTTAAGGACTTTGCTGCATTATTTAAGGACTTGGCTGGATTATTTAAGGACTCTGCTGCATTATTTAAGGACTTTGCTGCATTATTTAAGGACTCTGCTGCATTATTTAAGGACTTTGTTGCATTATTTAAGGACCCTGCTGCATTATTTAAGGACTTTGTTGCATTATTTAAGGACTCTGCTGCATTATTTAAGGACCCTGCTGCGGTATTTCAGCACTCTGCTGAATTATTTAAGGACTTTGCTGCATTATTTATGGACTTTATTGCATTATTTAAGGACTCTGCTGCATTATTTAAGTACTTTGTTGCATTATTTAAGGACTCTGCTGCATTATTTAAGGACTTTGTTGCATTATTTAAGGACTCTTCTGCATTATTTAAGGACTTGGCTGGATTATTTAAGGACCCTGCTGCATGATTTAAGGACTTGGCTGGATTATTTAAGGACTCTTCTGCATTATTTAAGGATTTTGTTGCATTATTTAAGGACTCTGCTGCATTATTTAAGGACTTGGCTGGATTATTTAAGGACTCTTCTGCATTATTTAAGGACTCTGCTGCATTATTTAAGGACTTTGTTGCATTATTTAAAGACTTTGCTGCATTATTTAAGGACTCTGCTGTGGTATTTAAGGACTCTGCTGCATTATTTAAGAACTTTGCTGCATTATTTATGGACTTTATTGCATTATTTAAAGACTCTGCTGCATTATTTAAGGACTCTGCTGCATTATTTAAGGACTTTGTTGCATTATTTAAGGACTCTGCTGCATTATATAAGGACTTTGCTGCATTATTTAAGGACTTTATTGCATTATTTAAGGACTCTGCTGCATTATTTAAGGATCCTGCTGCGGTATTTCAGTACTCTGCTGCATTATTTAAGGAATTTGCTGCATTATTTATGGACTTTATTGCATTATTTAAAGACTTTGCTGCATTATTTAAGGACTTGGCTGGATTATTTAAGGACTGTGCTGCATTATTTAAGGACTTTGCTGCATTATTTAAGGACTCTGCTGCATTATTTAAGGACTTTGTTGCATTATTTAAGGACTCTGCTGCATTATTTAAGGACTTTGTTGCATTATTTAAGGACTCTGCTGCATTATTTAAGGACCCTGATGCAGTATTTCAGTAATCTGCTGCATTATCTAAGGACTTTGTTGCATTATTTAAGCACTTGGCTGGATTATTTAAGGACTCTGCTGCATTATTTAAGGACTTTGCTGCATTATTTAAGGACTCTGCTGCATTATTTAAGGACTTTGTTGCATTATTTAAGGACGTGCTGCATTATTTAAGGACTTTGTTGCATTATTTAAGGACTCTGCTGCATTATTTAAGGACCCTGCTGCGGTATTTCAGCACTCTGCTGAATTATTTAAGGACTTTGCTGCATTATTTATGTACTTTATTGCATTATTTAAGAACTCTGCTGCATTATTTAAGGACTTTGTTGCATTATTTAAGGACTCTGCTGCATCATTTAAGGACTTTGTTGCATTATTTAAGGACTCTACTTCATTATTTAACGACTTTGCTGCATTATTTAAGGACCCTGCTGCGGTATTTCAGTACTCTGCTGCATTATTTAAGGACTCTGCTGCATTATTTAAGGACTTTGTTGCATTATTTAAGGACTCTGCTGCATTATTTAAGGACTTTGTTGCATTATTTAAGGACTCTGCTGCATTATTTAAGGACCCTGCTGCAGTATTTCAGTAATCTGCTGCATTATTTAAGGACTTTGTTGCATTATTTAAGGACATGTCTGGATTATTTAGGGACTTTGCTGCATTATTTAAGGACTCTGCTGCATTATTTAAGGACTTTGCTGCATTATTTAAGGACTCTGATACGGTACTTAAGGACTCTGCTGCATTATTTAAGTACTTTGTTGCATTATTTAAGTACTCAGCTGCATTATTTAAGGACTTTGCTGCAGTATTTAAGGACTTGGCTGGATTATTTAAGGACTCTGCTGCATTATTTAAGGAATGTGCTGCATTATTTAAGGACTCTGCTGCATTATTTAAGGACTTTGTTGCATTATTTAAGGACTTTGTTGCATTATTTAAGGACTCTGCTGCATTATTTAAGGACTTTGCTGCATTATTTAAGGACTTTATTGCATTATTTAAGGACTGTTCTGCATTATTTAAGGACTTTGTTGCATTATTTAAGGACTCTGCTGCATTATTTAAGGATCCTGCTGCGGTATTTCAGTACTCTGCTGCATTATTTAAGGACTTTGCTGCATTATTTAAGGACTTGGCTGGATTATTTAAGGACTCTGCTGCATTATTTAAGGACTTTGCTGCATTATTTAAGGACTCTGCTGCATTATTTAAGGACTTTGTTGCATTATTTAAGGACCCTGCTGCATTATTTAAGGACTTTGTTGCATTATTTAAGGACTCTGCTGCAAAACTTAAGGACCCTGCTGCGTTATTTCAGCACTCTGCTGAATTATTTAAGGACTTTGCTGCATTATTTATGGACTTGATTGCATTATTTAAGGACTCTGCTGCATTATTTAAGGAATTTGTTGCATTATTAAATGACTCTGCTGCATTATTTAATGATTTTGCTGCATTATTTAAGTACTCTGCTACTTTACTTAAGGACTCTGCTGCATTATTTAAGTACTTTGTTGCATTATTTAAGGACTCTGCTGCATTATTTAAGGTCTTGGTTGCATTATTTAAGGACTCTTCTGCATTATTTAAGGACTCTGCTGCATTGTTTAAGGACTTTGTTGCATTATTTAAGGACTCTGCTGCATTATTTAAGGACTTTGTTGCATTATTTAAGGACTCTGCTGCATCATTTAAGGACTTTTTTGCATTATTTAAGGACTCTACTTCATTATATAACGACTTTGCTGCATTATTTATGGACCCTGCTGCGGTATTTCAGTACTCTGCTGCATTATTTAAGGACTCTGCTGCATTATTTATGGACTTTGTTGCATTATTTAAGGACTCTGCTGCATCATTTAAGGACGTTGTTGCATTATTTAAGGACTCTACTTCATTATTTAATGACTTTGCTGCATTATTTAAGGACCCTGCTGCGGTATTTCAGTACTCTGCTGCATTATTTAAGGACTTTGCTGCATTATTTATGGACTTTATTGCATTATTTAAAGACTTTGCTGCATTATTTAAGGAATTTGCTGCATTATTTAAGGACTCTGCAGCATTATTTAATGACTTTGCTGCATTATTTAAGGACTCTGCTACATTATTTAAGGACTTTGTTGCATTATTTAAGGACTCTTCTGCATTATTTAAGGACTTTGTTGCATTATTTAAGGACTCTGCTGCATTATTCAAGAACTTTGCTGCATTATTTAAGGACTTTATTGCATTATTTAAGGACTCTGCTGCATTATTTAAGGATCCTGCTGCGGTATTTCAGTACTCTGCTGCATTATTTAAGGACTTTGCTGCATTATTTAAGGACTTGGCTGGATTATTTAAGGACTCTGCTGCATTATTTAAGGACTTTGCTGCATTATTTAAGGACTCTGCTGCATTATTTAAGGACTTTGTTGCATTATTTAAGGACCCTGCTGCATTATTTAAGGACTTTGTTGCATTATTTAAGGACTCTGCTGCATTATTTAAGGACCCTGCTGCGGTATTTCAGCACTCTGCTGAATTATTTAAGGACTTTGCTGCATTATTTATGGACTTTATTGCATTATTTAAGGACTCTGCTGCATTATTTAAGTACTTTGTTGCATTATTTAAGGACTCTGCTGCATTATTTAAGGACTTTGTTGCATTATTTAAGGACTCTTCTGCATTATTTAAGGACTTGGCTGGATTATTTAAGGACCCTGCTGCATGATTTAAGGACTTGGCTGGATTATTTAAGGACTCTTCTGCATTATTTAAGGATTTTGTTGCATTATTTAAGGACTCTGCTGCATTATTTAAGGACTTGGCTGGATTATTTAAGGACTCTTCTGCATTATTTAAGGACTCTGCTGCATTATTTAAGGACTTTGTTGCATTATTTAAAGACTTTGCTGCATTATTTAAGGACTCTGCTGTGGTATTTAAGGACTCTGCTGCATTATTTAAGAACTTTGCTGCATTATTTATGGACTTTATTGCATTATTTAAAGACTCTGCTGCATTATTTAAGGACTCTGCTGCATTATTTAAGGACTTTGTTGCATTATTTAAGGACTCTGCTGCATTATATAAGGACTTTGCTGCATTATTTAAGGACTTTATTGCATTATTTAAGGACTCTGCTGCATTATTTAAGGATCCTGCTGCGGTATTTCAGTACTCTGCTGCATTATTTAAGGAATTTGCTGCATTATTTATGGACTTTATTGCATTATTTAAAGACTTTGCTGCATTATTTAAGGACTTGGCTGGATTATTTAAGGACTGTGCTGCATTATTTAAGGACTTTGCTGCATTATTTAAGGACTCTGCTGCATTATTTAAGGACTTTGTTGCATTATTTAAGGACTCTGCTGCATTATTTAAGGACTTTGTTGCATTATTTAAGGACTCTGCTGCATTATTTAAGGACCCTGATGCAGTATTTCAGTAATCTGCTGCATTATCTAAGGACTTTGTTGCATTATTTAAGGACTTGGCTGGATTATTTAAGGACTCTGCTGCATTATTTAAGGACTTTGCTGCATTATTTAAGGACTCTGCTGCATTATTTAAGGACTTTGTTGCATTATTTAAGGACGTGCTGCATTATTTAAGGACTTTGTTGCATTATTTAAGGACTCTGCTGCATTATTTAAGGACCCTGCTGCGGTATTTCAGCACTCTGCTGAATTATTTAAGGACTTTGCTGCATTATTTATGTACTTTATTGCATTATTTAAGAACTCTGCTGCATTATTTAAGGAC
Organism: Phyllobates terribilis; assembly: GCF_046119375.1. NCBI lineage: Eukaryota > Metazoa > Chordata > Amphibia > Anura > Dendrobatidae > Phyllobates > Phyllobates terribilis. Next base: position 356,405 of record NW_027363896.1, on the reverse strand, counting down.
TTTGTTGCATTATTTAAGGACTCTGCTGCATCATTTAAGGACTTTGTTGCATTATTTAAGGACTCTACTTCATTATTTAACGACTTTGCTGCATTATTTAAGGACCCTGCTGCGGTATTTCAGTACTCTGCTGCATTATTTAAGGACTCTGCTGCATTATTTAAGGACTTTGTTGCATTATTTAAGGACTCTGCTGCATTATTTAAGGACTTTGTTGCATTATTTAAGGACTCTGCTGCATTATTTAAGGACCCTGCTGCAGTATTTCAGTAATCTGCTGCATTATTTAAGGACTTTGTTGCATTATTTAAGGACATGTCTGGATTATTTAGGGACTTTGCTGCATTATTTAAGGACTCTGCTGCATTATTTAAGGACTTTGCTGCATTATTTAAGGACTCTGATACGGTACTTAAGGACTCTGCTGCATTATTTAAGTACTTTGTTGCATTATTTAAGTACTCAGCTGCATTATTTAAGGACTTTGCTGCAGTATTTAAGGACTTGGCTGGATTATTTAAGGACTCTGCTGCATTATTTAAGGAATGTGCTGCATTATTTAAGGACTCTGCTGCATTATTTAAGGACTTTGTTGCATTATTTAAGGACTTTGTTGCATTATTTAAGGACTCTGCTGCATTATTTAAGGACTTTGCTGCATTATTTAAGGACTTTATTGCATTATTTAAGGACTGTTCTGCATTATTTAAGGACTTTGTTGCATTATTTAAGGACTCTGCTGCATTATTTAAGGATCCTGCTGCGGTATTTCAGTACTCTGCTGCATTATTTAAGGACTTTGCTGCATTATTTAAGGACTTGGCTGGATTATTTAAGGACTCTGCTGCATTATTTAAGGACTTTGCTGCATTATTTAAGGACTCTGCTGCATTATTTAAGGACTTTGTTGCATTATTTAAGGACCCTGCTGCATTATTTAAGGACTTTGTTGCATTATTTAAGGACTCTGCTGCAAAACTTAAGGACCCTGCTGCGTTATTTCAGCACTCTGCTGAATTATTTAAGGACTTTGCTGCATTATTTATGGACTTGATTGCATTATTTAAGGACTCTGCTGCATTATTTAAGGAATTTGTTGCATTATTAAATGACTCTGCTGCATTATTTAATGATTTTGCTGCATTATTTAAGTACTCTGCTACTTTACTTAAGGACTCTGCTGCATTATTTAAGTACTTTGTTGCATTATTTAAGGACTCTGCTGCATTATTTAAGGTCTTGGTTGCATTATTTAAGGACTCTTCTGCATTATTTAAGGACTCTGCTGCATTGTTTAAGGACTTTGTTGCATTATTTAAGGACTCTGCTGCATTATTTAAGGACTTTGTTGCATTATTTAAGGACTCTGCTGCATCATTTAAGGACTTTTTTGCATTATTTAAGGACTCTACTTCATTATATAACGACTTTGCTGCATTATTTATGGACCCTGCTGCGGTATTTCAGTACTCTGCTGCATTATTTAAGGACTCTGCTGCATTATTTATGGACTTTGTTGCATTATTTAAGGACTCTGCTGCATCATTTAAGGACGTTGTTGCATTATTTAAGGACTCTACTTCATTATTTAATGACTTTGCTGCATTATTTAAGGACCCTGCTGCGGTATTTCAGTACTCTGCTGCATTATTTAAGGACTTTGCTGCATTATTTATGGACTTTATTGCATTATTTAAAGACTTTGCTGCATTATTTAAGGAATTTGCTGCATTATTTAAGGACTCTGCAGCATTATTTAATGACTTTGCTGCATTATTTAAGGACTCTGCTACATTATTTAAGGACTTTGTTGCATTATTTAAGGACTCTTCTGCATTATTTAAGGACTTTGTTGCATTATTTAAGGACTCTGCTGCATTATTCAAGAACTTTGCTGCATTATTTAAGGACTTTATTGCATTATTTAAGGACTCTGCTGCATTATTTAAGGATCCTGCTGCGGTATTTCAGTACTCTGCTGCATTATTTAAGGACTTTGCTGCATTATTTAAGGACTTGGCTGGATTATTTAAGGACTCTGCTGCATTATTTAAGGACTTTGCTGCATTATTTAAGGACTCTGCTGCATTATTTAAGGACTTTGTTGCATTATTTAAGGACCCTGCTGCATTATTTAAGGACTTTGTTGCATTATTTAAGGACTCTGCTGCATTATTTAAGGACCCTGCTGCGGTATTTCAGCACTCTGCTGAATTATTTAAGGACTTTGCTGCATTATTTATGGACTTTATTGCATTATTTAAGGACTCTGCTGCATTATTTAAGTACTTTGTTGCATTATTTAAGGACTCTGCTGCATTATTTAAGGACTTTGTTGCATTATTTAAGGACTCTTCTGCATTATTTAAGGACTTGGCTGGATTATTTAAGGACCCTGCTGCATGATTTAAGGACTTGGCTGGATTATTTAAGGACTCTTCTGCATTATTTAAGGATTTTGTTGCATTATTTAAGGACTCTGCTGCATTATTTAAGGACTTGGCTGGATTATTTAAGGACTCTTCTGCATTATTTAAGGACTCTGCTGCATTATTTAAGGACTTTGTTGCATTATTTAAAGACTTTGCTGCATTATTTAAGGACTCTGCTGTGGTATTTAAGGACTTTGCTGCATTATTTAAGAACTTTGCTGCATTATTTATGGACTTTATTGCATTATTTAAAGACTCTGCTGCATTATTTAAGGACTCTGCTGCATTATTTAAGGACTTTGTTGCATTATTTAAGGACTCTGCTGCATTATATAAGGACTTTGCTGCATTATTTAAGGACTTTATTGCATTATTTAAGGACTCTGCTGCATTATTTAAGGATCCTGCTGCGGTATTTCAGTACTCTGCTGCATTATTTAAGGAATTTGCTGCATTATTTATGGACTTTATTGCATTATTTAAAGACTTTGCTGCATTATTTAAGGACTTGGCTGGATTATTTAAGGACTGTGCTGCATTATTTAAGGACTTTGCTGCATTATTTAAGGACTCTGCTGCATTATTTAAGGACTTTGTTGCATTATTTAAGGACTCTGCTGCATTATTTAAGGACTTTGTTGCATTATTTAAGGACTCTGCTGCATTATTTAAGGACCCTGATGCAGTATTTCAGTAATCTGCTGCATTATCTAAGGACTTTGTTGCATTATTTAAGGACTTGGCTGGATTATTTAAGGACTCTGCTGCATTATTTAAGGACTTTGCTGCATTATTTAAGGACTCTGCTGCATTATATAAGGACTTTGTTGCATTATTTAAGGACTGTGCTGCATTATTTAAGGACTTTGTTGCATTATTTAAGGACTCTGCTGCATTATTTAAGGACCCTGCTGCGGTATTTCAGCACTCTGCTGAATTATTTAAGGACTTTGCTGCATTATTTATGTACTTTATTGCATTATTTAAGAACTCTGCTGCATTATTTAAGGACTTTGTTGCATTATTTAAGGACTCTGCTGCATCATTTAAGGACTTTGTTGCATTATTTAAGGACTCTACTTCATTATTTAACGACTTTGCTGCATTATTTAAGGACCCTGCTGCGGTATTTCAGTACTCTGCTGCATTATTTAAGGACTCTGCTGCATTATTTAAGGACTTTGTTGCATTATTTAAGGACTCTGCTGCATTATTTAAGGACTCTGATACGGTACTTAAGGACTCTGCTGCATTATTTAAGTACTTTGTTGCATTATTTAAGTACTCAGCTGCATTATTTAAGGACTTTGTTGCATTATTTAAGGACTCTTCTGCATTATTTAAGTACTTTGTTGCATTATTTAAGGACTCTGCTGCATTATTTAAGGACTTTGCTGCATTATTTAAGTACTCTGCTGCAGTATTTAAGGACTTGGCTGGATTATTTAAGGACTCTGCTGCATTATTTAAGGAATGTGCTGCATTATTTAAGGACTCTGCTGCATTATTTATGGACTTTGTTGCATTATTTAAGGACTCTGCTGCATCATTTAAGGACGTTGTTGCATTATTTAAGGACTCTACTTCATTATTTAACGACTTTGCTGCATTATTTAAGCACCCTGCTGCGGTATTTCAGTACTCTGCTGCATTATTTAAGGACTTTGCTGCATTATTTATGGACTTTATTGCATTATTTAAAGACTTTGCTGCATTATTTAAGGAATTTGCTGCATTATTTAAGGACTCTGCAGCATTATTTAATGACTTTGCTGCATTATTTAAGGACTCTGCTGCATTATTTAAGTACTTTGTTGCATTATTTAAGGACTCTGCTGCATTATTTAAGGACTTTGTTGCATTATTTAAGGACTCTTCTGCATTATTTAAGGACTTGGCTGGATTATTTAAGGACCCTGCTGCATGATTTAAGGACTTGGCTGGATTATTTAAGGACTCTTCTGCATTATTTAAGGATTTTGTTGCATTATTTAAGGACTCTGCTGCATTATTTAAGGACTTGGCTGGATTATTTAAGGACTCTTCTGCATTATTTAAGGACTCTGCTGCATTATTTAAGGACTTTGTTGCATTATTTAAAGACTTTGCTGCATTATTTAAGGACTCTGCTGTGGTATTTAAGGACTCTGCTGCATTATTTAAGAACTTTGCTGCATTATTTATGTACTTTATTGCATTATTTAAAGACTTTGCTGCATTATTTAAGGAATTTGCTGCATTATTTAAGGACTCTTCTGCATTATTTTTAGGACTTTGTTGCATTATTTAAGGACTCTGCTGCATTATTCAAGGACTTTGCTGCATTATTTAAGGACTCTGCTGCAGTATTTAAGGACTCTGCTGCATTATTTAAGGACTTTTCTGCATTATTTAAGGACTCTGCTGCAATATTTAAGGACTTGGCTGAATTATTTAAGGACTCTGCTGCATTATTTAAGGAATGTGCTGCATTATTTAAGGACTCTGCTGCATTATTTAAGGACTTTCTTGCATTATTTAAGGACTCTGCTGCATTATTTAAGGACTTTGTTGCATTATTTAAGGACTCTGCTGCATTATATAAGGACTTTGCTGCATTATTTAAGGACTTTATTGCCTTATTTAAGGACTGTTCTGCATTATTTAAGGACTTTGTTGCATTATTTAAGGACTCTGCTGCATTATTTAAGGATCCTGCTGCGGTATTTCAGTACTCTGCTGCATTATTTAAGGAATTTGCTGCATTATTTATGGACTTTATTGCATTATTTAAAGACTTTGCTGCATTATTTAAGGACTTGGCTGGATTATTTAAGGACTGTGCTGCATTATTTAAGGACTTTGCTGCATTATTTAAGGACTCTGCTGCATTATTTAAGGACTTTGTTGCATTATTTAAGGACTCTGCTGCATTATTTAAGGACTTTGTTGCATTATTTAAGGACTCTGCTGCATTATTTAAGGACCCTGCTTCAGTATTTCAGTAATCTGCTGCATTATCTAAGGACTTTGTTGCATTATTTAAGGACTTGGCTGGATTATTTAAGGACTCTGCTGCATTATTTAAGGACTTTGCTGCATTATTTAAGGACTCTGCTGCATTATTTAAGGACTTTGTTGCATTATTTAAGGACCGTGCTGCATTATTTAAGGACTTTGTTGCATTATTTAAGGACTCTGCTGCATTATTTAAGGACCCTGCTGCGGTATTTCAGCACTCTGCTGAATTATTTAAGGACTTTGCTGCATTATTTATGTACTTTATTGCATTATTTAAGAACTCTGCTGCATTATTTAAGGACTTTGTTGCATTATTTAAGGACTCTGCTGCATCATTTAAGGACTTTGTTGCATTATTTAAGGACTCTACTTCATTATTTAACGACTTTGCTGCATTATTTAAGGACCCTGCTGCGGTATTTCAGTACTCTGCTGCATTATTTAAGGACTCTGCTGCATTATTTAAGGACTTTGTTGCATTATTTAAGGACTCTGCTGCATTATTTAAGGACTTTGTTGCATTATTTAAGGACTCTGCTGCATTATTTAAGGACCCTGCTGCAGTATTTCAGTAATCTGCTGCATTATTTAAGGACTTTGTTGCATTATTTAAGGACTTGTCTGGATTATTTAGGGACTTTGCTGCATTATTTAAGGACTCTGCTGCATTATTTAACGACTTTGCTGCATTATTTAAGGACTTTGCTGCAATATTTAAGTACTCTGCTGCAGTATTTAAGGACTTGGCTGGATTATTTAAGGACTCTGCTGCATTTTTTAAGGATCCTGCTGCGGTATTTCAGTACTCTGCTGCATTATTTAAGGACTTTGCTGCATTATTTAAGGACTTGGCTGGATTATTTAAGGACTCTGCTGCATTATTTAAGGACTTTGCTGCATTATTTAAGGACTCTGCTGAATTATTTAAGGACTTTGTTGCATTATTTAAGGACCCTGCTGCATTATTTAAGGACTTTGTTGCATTATTTAAGGACTCTGCTGCATTACTTAAGGACCCTGCTGCGGTATTTCAGCACTCTGCTGAATTATTTAAGGACTTTGCTGCATTATTTATGGACTTTATTGCATTATTTAAGGACTCTGCTGCATTATTTAAGGAATTTGTTGCATTATTAAATGACTCTGCTGCATTATTTAATGATTTTGCTGCATTATTTAAGTACTCTGCTACTTTACTTAAGGACTCTGCTGCATTATTTAAGTACTTTGTTGCATTATTTAAGGACTCTGCTGCATTATTTAAGGTCTTGGTTGCATTATTTAAGGACTCTTCTGCATTATTTAAGGACTCTGCTGCATTGTTTAAGGACTTTGTTGCATTATTTAAGGACTCTGCTGCATTATTTAAGGACTTTGTTGCATTATTTAAGGACTCTGCTGCATCATTTAAGGACTTTTTTGCATTATTTAAGGACTCTACTTCATTATATAACGACTTTGCTGCATTATTTATGGACCCTGCTGCGGTATTTCAGTACTCTGCTGCATTATTTAAGGACTCTGCTGCATTATTTATGGACTTTGTTGCATTATTTAAGGACTCTGCTGCATCATTTAAGGACGTTGTTGCATTATTTAAGGACTCTACTTCATTATTTAATGACTTTGCTGCATTATTTAAGGACCCTGCTGCGGTAATTCAGTACTCTGCTGCATTATTTAAGGACTTTGCTGCATTATTTATGGACTTTATTGCATTATTTAAAGACTTTGCTGCATTATTTAAGGAATTTGCTGCATTATTTAAGGACTCTGCAGCATTATTTAATGACTTTGCTGCATTATTTAAGGACTCTGCTGCATTATTTAAGGACTTTGTTGCATTATTTAAGGACTCTTCTGCATTATTTAAGGACTTTGTTGCATTATTTAAGGACTCTGCTGCATTATTCAAGAACGTTGCTGCATTATTTAAGGACTATGCTGAAGTATTTAAGGACTCTGCTGCATTATTTAAGGACTTTGCTGCACTATTTAATGACTCTGCTGCATTATTTAAGGACTTGGCTGGATTATTTAAGGACCCTGCTGCATGATTTAAGGACTTGGCTGGATTATTTAAGGACTCTTCTGCATTATTTAAGGATTTTGTTGCATTATTTAAGGACTCTGCTGCATTATTTAAGGACTTGGCTGGATTATTTAAGGACTCTTCTGCATTATTTAAGGACTCTGCTGCATTATTTAAGGACTTTGTTGCATTATTTAAAGACTTTGCTGCATTATTTAAAGACTCTGCTGTGGTATTTAAGGACTCTGCTGCATTATTTAAGAACTTTGCTGCATTATTTATGGACTTTATTGCATTATTTAAAGACTTTGCTGCATTATTTAAGGAATTTGCTGCATTATTTAAGGACTCTTCTGCATTATTTAAGGACTTTGTTGCATTATTTAAGTACTCAGCTGCATTATTTAAGGACTTTGTTGCATTATTTAAGGACTCTGCTGCATTATTTAAGGACTTTGCTGCATTATTTAAGTACTCTGCTGCAGTATTTAAGGACTTGGCTGGATTATTTAAGGACTCTGCTGCATTATTTAAGGAATGTGCTGCATTATTTAAGGACTCTGCTGCATTATTTATGGACTTTGTAGCATTATTTAAGGACTCTGCTGCATCATTTAAGGACGTTGTTGCATTATTTAAGGACTCTACTTCATTATTTAACGACTTTGCTGCATTATTTAAGGACCCTGCTGCGGTATTTCAGTACTCTGCTGCATTATTTAAGGACTTTGCTGCATTATTTATGGACTGTATTGCATTATTTAAAGACTTTGCTGCATTATTTAAGGAATTTGCTGCATTATTTAAGGACTCTGCAGCATTATTTAATGACTTTGCTGCATTATTTAAGGACTCTGCTGCATTATTTAAGGACTTTGTTGCATTATTTAAAGACTTTGCTGCATTATTTAAGGACTCTGCTGTGGTATTTAAGGACTCTGATGCATTATTTAAGAACTTTGCTGCATTATTTATGGACTTTATTGCATTATTTAAAGACTTTGCTGCATTATTTAAGGAATTTGCTGCATTATTTAAGGACTCTTCTGCATTATTTAAGGACTTTGTTGCATTATTTAAGGACTCTGCTGCATTATTCAAGGACTTTGCTGCATTATTTAAGGACTCTGCTGCAGTATTTAAGGACTCTGCTGCATTATTTAAGGACTTTTCTGCATTATTTAAGGACTCTGCTGCAATATTTAAGGACTTGGCTGGATTATTTAAGGACTCTGCTGCATTATTTAAGGAGTGTGCTGCATTATTTAAGGACTCTGCTGCATTATTTAAGGACTTTCTTGCATTATTTAAGGACTCTGCTGCATTATTTAAGGACTTTGTTGCATTATTTAAGGACTCTGCTGCATTATATAAGGACTTTGCTGCATTATTTAAGGACTTTATTGCATTATTTAAGGACTGTTCTGCATTATTTAAGGACTTTGTTGCATTATTTAAGGACTCTGCTGCATTATTTAAGGATCCTGCTGCGGTATTTCAGTACTCTGCTGCATTATTTAAGGAATTTGCTGCATTATTTATGGACTTTATTGCATTATTTAAAGACTTTGCTGCATTATTTAAGGACTTGACTGGATTATTTAAGGACTGTGCTGCATTATTTAAGGACTTTGCTGCATTATTTAAGGACTCTGCTGCATTATTTAAGGACTTTGTTGCATTATTTAAGGACTCTGCTGCATTATTTAAGGACTTTGTTGCACTATTTAAGGACTCTGCTGCATTATTTAAGGACCCTGCTGCAGTATTTCAGTAATCTGCTGCATTATCTAAGGACTTTGTTGCATTATTTAAGGACTTGGCTGGATTATTTAAGGACTCTGCTGCATTATTTAAGGACTTTGCTGCATTATTTAAGGACTCTGCTGCATTATTTAAGGACTTTGTTGCATTATTTAAGGACGTGCTGCATTATTTAAGGACTTTGTTGCATTATTTAAGGACTCTGCTGCATTATTTAAGGACCCTGCTGCGGTATTTCAGCACTCTGCTGAATTATTTAAGGACTTTGCTGCATTATTTATGTACTTTATTGCATTATTTAAGAACTCTGCTGCATTATTTAAGGACTTTGTTGCATTATTTAAGGACTCTGCTGCATCATTTAAGGACTTTGTTGCATTATTTAAGGACTCTACTTCATTATTTAACGACTTTGCTGCATTATTTAAGGACCCTGCTGCGGTATTTCAGTACTCTGCTGCATTATTTAAGGACTCTGCTGCATTATTTAAGGACTTTGTTGCATTATTTAAGGACTCTGCTGCATTATTTAAGGACTCTGCTGCATTATTTAAGGACCCTGCTGCAGTATTTCAGTAATCTGCTGCATTATTTAAGGACTTTGTTGCATTATTTAAGGACATGTCTGGATTATTTAGGGACTTTGCTGCATTATTTAAGGACTCTGCTGCATTATTTAAGGACTTTGCTGCATTATTTAAGGACTCTGATACGGTACTTAAGGACTCTGCTGCATTATTTAAGTACTTTGTTGCATTATTTAAGTACTCAGCTGCATTATTTAAGGACTTTGCTGCATTATTTAAGTACTCTGCTGCAGTATTTAAGGACTTGGCTGGATTATTTAAGGACTCTGCTGCATTATTTAAGGAATGTGATGCATTATTTAAGGACTCTGCTGCATTATTTAAGGACTTTGTTGCATTATTTAAGGACTTTGTTGCATTATTTAAGGACTCTGCTGCATTATTTAAGGACTTTGCTGCATTATTTAAGGACTTTATTGCATTATTTAAGGACTGTTCTGCATTATTTAAGGACTTTGTTGCATTATTTAAGGACTCTGCTGCATTATTTAAGGATCCTGCTGCGGTATTTCAGTACTCTGCTGCATTATTTAAGGACTTTGCTGCATTATTTAAGAACTTGGCTGGATTATTTAAGGACTTTGCTGCATTATTTAAGGACTCTGCTGCATTATTTAAGGACTTTGTTGCATTATTTAAGGACCCTGCTGCATTATTTAAGGACTTTGTTGCATTATTTAAGGACTCTGCTGCAAAACTTAAGGACCCTGCTGCGTTATTTCAGCACTCTGCTGAATTATTTAAGGACTTTGCTGCATTATTTATGGACTTGATTGCATTATTTAAGGACTCTGCTGCATTATTTAAGGAATTTGTTGCATTATTAAATGACTCTGCTGCATTATTTAATGATTTTGCTGCATTATTTAAGTACTCTGCTACTTTACTTAAGGACTCTGCTGCATTATTTAAGTACTTTGTTGCATTATTTAAGGACTCTGCTGCATTATTTAAGGTCTTGGTTGCATTATTTAAGGACTCTTCTGCATTATTTAAGGACTCTGCTGCATTGTTTAAGGACTTTGTTGCATTATTTAAGGACTCTGCTGCATTATTTAAGGACTTTGTTGCATTATTTAAGGACTCTGCTGCATCATTTAAGGACTTTTTTGCATTATTTAAGGACTCTACTTCATTATATAACGACTTTGCTGCATTATTTATGGACCCTGCTGCGGTATTTCAGTACTCTGCTGCATTATTTAAGGACTCTGCTGCATTATTTATGGACTTTGTTGCATTATTTAAGGACTCTGCTGCATCATTTAAGGACGTTGTTGCATTATTTAAGGACTCTACTTCATTATTTAATGACTTTGCTGGATTATTTAAGGACCCTGCTGCGGTATTTCAGTACTCTGCTGCATTATTTAAGGACTTTGCTGCATTATTTATGGACTTTATTGCATTATTTAAAGACTTTGCTGCATTATTTAAGGAATTTGCTGCATTATTTAAGGACTCTGCAGCATTATTTAATGACTTTGCTGCATTATTTAAGGACTCTGCTACATTATTTAAGGACTTTGTTGCATTATTTAAGGACTCTTCTGCATTATTTAAGGACTTTGTTGCATTATTTAAGGACTCTGCTGCATTATTCAAGAACTTTGCTGCATTATTTAAGGACTTTATTGCATTATTTAAGGACTCTGCTGCATTATTTAAGGATCCCGCTGCGGTATTTCAGTACTCTGCTGCATTATTTAAGGACTTTGCTGCATTATTTAAGGACTTGGCTGGATTATTTAAGGACTCTGCTGCATTATTTAAGGACTTTGCTGCATTATTTAAGGACTCTGCTGCATTATTTAAGGACTTTGTTGCATTATTTAAGGACCCTGCTGCATTATTTAAGGACTTTGTTGCATTATTTAAGGACTCTGCTGCATTATTTAAGGACCCTGCTGCGGTATTTCAGCACTCTGCTGAATTATTTAAGGACTTTGCTGCATTATTTATGGACTTTATTGCATTATTTAAGGACTCTGCTGCATTATTTAAGGAATTTGTTGCATTATTAAATGACTCTGCTGCATTATTTAATGATTTTGCTGCATTATTTAAGTACTCTGCTACTTTACTTAAGGACTCTGCTGCATTATTTAAGTACTTTGTTGCATTATTTAAGGACTCTGCTGCATTATTTAAGGTCTTGGTTGCATTATTTAAGGACTCTTCTGCATTATTTAAGGACTCTGCTGCATTGTTTAAGGACTTTGTTGCATTATTTAAGGACTCTGCTGCATCATTTAAGGACTTTTTTGCATTATTTAAGGACTCTACTTCATTATATAACGACTTTGCTGCATTATTTATGGACCCTGCTGCGGTATTTCAGTACTCTGCTGCATTATTTAAGGACTCTGCTGCATTATTTATGGACTTTGTTGCATTATTTAAGGACTCTGCTGCATCATTTAAGGACGTTGTTGCATTATTTAAGGACTCTACTTCATTATTTAATGACTTTGCTGCATTATTTAAGGACCCTGCTGCGGTATTTCAGTACTCTGCTGCATTATTTAAGGACTTTGCTGCATTATTTATGGACTTTATTGCATTATTTAAAGACTTTGCTGCATTATTTAAGGAATTTGCTGCATTATTTAAGGACTCTGCATCATTATTTAATGACTTTGCTGCATTATTTAAGGACTCTGCTGCATTATTTAAGGACTTTGTTGCATTATTTAAGGACTCTGCTGCATTATTTAAGGACCCTGCTGCAGTATTTCAGTAATCTGCATTATTTAAGGACTTTGTTGCATTATTTAAGGACTTGGCTGGATTATTTAGGGACTCTGCTGCATTATTTACGGACTTTGCTGCATTTTTTAAGGACTCTGCTGCATTATTTAAGGACTTTGTTGCATTATTTAAGGACCCTGCAGCAGTATTTCAGTAATCTGCTGCATTATTTAAGGACTTTGTTGCATTATTTAAGGACTTGGCTGGATTATTTAAGGACTTTGCTGCATTATTTAAGGACTCTGCTGCATTATTTAAGGACTCTGATACGGTACTTAAGGACTCTGCTGCATTATTTAAGTACTTTGTTGCATTATTTAAGTACTCAGCTGCATTATTTAAGGACTTTGTTGCATTATTTAAGGACTCTGCTGCATTATTTAAGGACTTTGCTGCATTATTTAAGTACTCTGCTGCAGTATTTAAGGACTTGGCTGGATTATTTAAGGACTCTGCTGCATTATTTAAGGAATGTGCTGCATTATTTAAGGACTCTGCTGCATTATTTATGGACTTTGTAGCATTATTTAAGGACTCTGCTGCATCATTTAAGGACGTTGTTGCATTATTTAAGGACTCTACTTCATTATTTAACGACTTTGCTGCATTATTTAAGGACCCTGCTGCGGTATTTCAGTACTCTGCTGCATTATTTAAGGACTTTGCTGCATTATTTATGGACTGTATTGCATTATTTAAAGACTTTGCTGCATTATTTAAGGAATTTGCTGCATTATTTAAGGACTCTGCAGCATTATTTAATGACTTTGCTGCATTATTTAAGGACTCTGCTGCATTATTTAAGGACTTTGTTGCATTATTTAAAGACTTTGCTGCATTATTTAAGGACTCTGCTGTGGTATTTAAGGACTCTGATGCATTATTTAAGAACTTTGCTGCATTATTTATGGACTTTATTGCATTATTTAAAGACTTTGCTGCATTATTTAAGGAATTTGCTGCATTATTTAAGGACTCTTCTGCATTATTTAAGGACTTTGTTGCATTATTTAAGGACTCTGCTGCATTATTCAAGGACTTTGCTGCATTATTTAAGGACTCTGCTGCAGTATTTAAGGACTCTGCTGCATTATTTAAGGACTTTTCTGCATTATTTAAGGACTCTGCTGCAATATTTAAGGACTTGGCTGGATTATTTAAGGACTCTGCTGCATTATTTAAGGAGTGTGCTGCATTATTTAAGGACTCTGCTGCATTATTTAAGGACTTTCTTGCATTATTTAAGGACTCTGCTGCATTATTTAAGGACTTTGTTGCATTATTTAAGGACTCTGCTGCATTATATAAGGACTTTGCTGCATTATTTAAGGACTTTATTGCATTATTTAAGGACTGTTCTGCATTATTTAAGGACTTTGTTGCATTATTTAAGGACTCTGCTGCATTATTTAAGGATCCTGCTGCGGTATTTCAGTACTCTGCTGCATTATTTAAGGAATTTGCTGCATTATTTATGGACTTTATTGCATTATTTAAAGACTTTGCTGCATTATTTAAGGACTTGGCTGGATTATTTAAGGACTGTGCTGCATTATTTAAGGACTTTGCTGCATTATTTAAGGACTCTGCTGCATTATTTAAGGACTTTGTTGCATTATTTAAGGACTCTGCTGCATTATTTAAGGACTTTGTTGCATTATTTAAGGACTCTGCTGCATTATTTAAGGACCCTGCTGCAGTATTTCAGTAATCTGCTGCATTATCTAAGGACTTTGTTGCATTATTTAAAGACTTGGCTGGATTATTTAAGGACTCTGCTGCATTATTTAAGGACTTTGCTGCATTATTTAAGGACTCTGCTGCATTATTTAAGGACTTTGTTGCATTATTTAAGGACCGTGCTGCATTATTTAAGGACTTTGTTGCATTATTTAAGGACTCTGCTGCATTATTTAAGGACCCTGCTGCGGTATTTCAGTACTCTGCTGCATTATTTAAGGACTCTGCTGCATTATTTATGGACTTTGTTGCATTATTTAAGGACTCTGCTGCATCATTTAAGGACGTTGTTGCATTATTTAAGGACTCTACTTCATTATTTAATGACTTTGCTGCATTATTTAAGGACCCTGCTGCGGTATTTCAGTACTCTGCTGCATTATTTAAGGACTTTGCTGCATTATTTATGGACTTTATTGCATTATTTAAAGACTTTGCTGCATTATTTAAGGAATTTGCTGCATTATTTAAGGACTCTGCAGCATTATTTAATGACTTTGCTGCATTATTTAAGGACTCTGCTACATTATTTAAGGACTTTGTTGCATTATTTAAGGACTCTTCTGCATTATTTAAGGACTTTGTTGCATTATTTAAGGACTCTGCTGCATTATTCAAGAACTTTGCTGCATTATTTAAGGACTTTATTGCATTATTTAAGGACTCTGCTGCATTATTTAAGGATCCTGCTGCGGTATTTCAGTACTCTGCTGCATTATTTAAGGACTTTGCTGCATTATTTAAGGACTTGGCTGGATTATTTAAGGACTCTGCTGCATTATTTAAGGACTTTGCTGCATTATTTAAGGACTCTGCTGCATTATTTAAGGACTTTGTTGCATTATTTAAGGACCCTGCTGCATTATTTAAGGACTTTGTTGCATTATTTAAGGACTCTGCTGCATTATTTAAGGACCCTGCTGCGGTATTTCAGCACTCTGCTGAATTATTTAAGGACTTTGCTGCATTATTTATGGACTTTATTGCATTATTTAAGGACTCTGCTGCATTATTTAAGGAATTTGTTGCATTATTAAATGACTCTGCTGCATTATTTAATGATTTTGCTGCATTATTTAAGTACTCTGCTACTTTACTTAAGGACTCTGCTGCATTATTTAAGTACTTTGTTGCATTATTTAAGGACTCTGCTGCATTATTTAAGGTCTTGGTTGCATTATTTAAGGACTCTTCTGCATTATTTAAGGACTCTGCTGCATTGTTTAAGGACTTTGTTGCATTATTTAAGGACTCTGCTGCATCATTTAAGGACTTTTTTGCATTATTTAAGGACTCTACTTCATTATATAACGACTTTGCTGCATTATTTATGGACCCTGCTGCGGTATTTCAGTACTCTGCTGCATTATTTAAGGACTCTGCTGCATTATTTATGGACTTTGTTGCATTATTTAAGGACTCTGCTGCATCATTTAAGTCCGTTGTTGCATTATTTAAGGACTCTACTTCATTATTTAATGACTTTGCTGCATTATTTAAGTACTCTGCTGCAGTATTTAAGGACTTGGCTGGATTATTTAAGGACTCTGCTGCATTATTTAAGGAATGTGCTGCATTATTTAAGGACTCTGCTGCATTATTTATGGACTTTGTTGCATTATTTAAGGACTCTGCTGCATCATTTAAGGACGTTGTTGCATTATTTAAGGACTCTACTTCATTATTTAACGACTTTGCTGCATTATTTAAGCACCCTGCTGCGGTATTTCAGTACTCTGCTGCATTATTTAAGGACTTTGCTCCATTATTTATGGACTTTATTGCATTATTTAAAGACTTTGCTGCATTATTTAAGGAATTTGCTGCATTATTTAAGGACTCTGCAGCATTATTTAATGACTTTGCTGCATTATTTAAGGACTCTGCTGCATTATTTAAGTACTTTGTTGCATTATTTAAGGACTCTGCTGCATTATTTAAGGACTTTGTTGCATTATTTAAGGACTCTTCTGCATTATTTAAGGACTTGGCTGGATTATTTAAGGACCCTGCTGCATGATTTAAGGACTTTGTTGCATTATTTAAGGACTCTGCTGCATTATTTAAGGACCCTGCTGCGGTATTTCAGCACTCTGCTGAATTATTTAAGGACTTTGCTGCATTATTTATGTACTTTATTGCATTATTTAAGAACTCTGCTGCATTATTTAAGGACTTTGTTGCATTATTTAAGGACTCTGCTGCATCATTTAAGGACTTTGTTGCATTATTTAAGGACTCTACTTCATTATTTAACGACTTTGCTGCATTATTTAAGGACCCTGCTGCGGTATTTCAGTACTCTGCTGCATTATTTAAGGACTCTGCTGCATTATTTAAGGACTTTGTTGCATTATTTAAGGACTCTGCTGCATTATTTAAGGACTTTGTTGCATTATTTAAGGACTCTGCTGCATTATTTAAGGACCCTGCTGCAGTATTTCAGTAATCTGCTGCATTATTTAAGGACTTTGTTGCATTATTTAAGGACTTGTCTGGATTATTTAGGGACTTTGCTGCATTATTTAAGGACTCTGCTGCATTATTTAACGACTTTGCTGCATTATTTAAGGACTCTGATACAGTACTTAAGGACTCTGCTGCATTATTTAAGTACTTTGTTGCATTATTTAAGTACTCAGCCGCATTATTTAAGGACTTTGCTGCAATATTTAAGTACTCTGCTGCAGTATTTAAGGACTTGGCTGGATTATTTAAGGACTCTGCTGCATTATTTAAGGATCCTGCTGCGGTATTTCAGTACTCTGCTGCATTATTTAAGGACTTTGCTGCATTATTTAAGGACTTGGCTGGATTATTTAAGGACTCTGCTGCATTATTTAAGGACTTTGCTGCATTATTTAAGGACTCTGCTGAATTATTTAAGGACTTTGTTGCATTATTTAAGGACCCTGCTGCATTATTTAAGGACTTTGTTGCATTATTTAAGGACTCTGCTGCATTACTTAAGGACCCTGCTGCGGTATTTCAGCACTCTGCTGAATTATTTAAGGACTTTGCTGCATTATTTATGGACTTTATTGCATTATTTAAGGACTCTGCTGCATTATTTAAGGAATTTGTTGCATTATTAAATGACTCTGCTGCATTATTTAATGATTTTGCTGCATTATTTAAGTACTCTGCTACTTTACTTAAGGACTCTGCTGCATTATTTAAGTACTTTGTTGCATTATTTAAGGACTCTGCTGCATTATTTAAGGTCTTGGTTGCATTATTTAAGGACTCTTCTGCATTATTTAAGGACTCTGCTGCATTGTTTAAGGACTTTGTTGCATTATTTAAGGACTCTGCTGCATTATTTAAGGACTTTGTTGCATTATTTAAGGACTCTGCTGCATCATTTAAGGACTTTTTTGCATTATTTAAGGACTCTACTTCATTATATAACGACTTTGCTGCATTATTTATGGACCCTGCTGCGGTATTTCAGTACTCTGCTGCATTATTTAAGGACTCTGCTGCATTATTTATGGACTTTCTTGCATTATTTAAGGACTCTGCTGCATCATTTAAGGACGTTGTTGCATTATTTAAGGACTCTACTTCATTATTTAATGACTTTGCTGCATTATTTAAGGACCCTGCTGCGGTAATTCAGTACTCTGCTGCATTATTTAAGGACTTTGCTGCATTATTTATGGACTTTATTGCATTATTTAAAGACTTTGCTGCATTATTTAAGGAATTTGCTGCATTATTTAAGGACTCTGCAGCATTATTTAATGACTTTGCTGCATTATTTAAGGACTCTGCTGCATTATTTAAGGACTTTGTTGCATTATTTAAGGACTCTTCTGCATTATTTAAGGACTTTGTTGCATTATTTAAGGACTCTGCTGCATTATTCAAGAACGTTGCTGCATTATTTAAGGACTATGCTGAAGTATTTAAGGACTCTGCTGCATTATTTAAGGACTTTGCTGCACTATTTAATGACTCTGCTGCATTATTTAAGGACTTGGCTGGATTATTTAAGGACCCTGCTGCATGATTTAAGGACTTGGCTGGATTATTTAAGGACTCTTCTGCATTATTTAAGGATTTTGTTGCATTATTTAAGGACTCTGCTGCATTATCTAAGGACTTGGCTGGATTATTTAAGGACTCTTCTGCATTATTTAAGGACTCTGCTGCATTATTTAAGGACTTTGTTGCATTATTTAAAGACTTTGCTGCATTATTTAAAGACTCTGCTGTGGTATTTAAGGACTCTGCTGCATTATTTAAGAACTTTGCTGCATTACTTATGGACTTTATTGCATTATTTAAAGACTTTGCTGCATTATTTAAGGAATTTGCTGCATTATTTAAGGACTCTTCTGCATTATTTAAGGACTTTGTTGCATTATTTAAGGACTCTGCTGCATTATTCAAGGACTTTGCTGCATTATTTAAGGACTCTGCTGCAGTATTTAAGGACTCTGCTGCATTATTTAAGGACTTTTCTGCATTATTTAAGGACTCTGCTGCAATATTTAAGGACTTGGCTGGATTATTTAAGGACTCTGCTGCATTATTTAAGGAATGTGCTGCATTATTTAAGGACTCTGCTGCATTATTTAAGGACTTTCTTGCATTATTTAAGGACTCTGCTGCATTATTTAAGGACTTTGTTGCATTATTTAAGGACTCTGCTGCATTATATAAGGACTTTGCTGCATTATTTAAGGACTTTATTGCATTATTTAAGGACTGTTCTGCATTATTTAAGGACTTTGTTGCATTATTTAAGGACTCTGCTGCATTATTTAAGGATCCTGCTGCGGTATTTCAGTACTCTGCTGCATTATTTAAGGAATTTGCTGCATTATTTATGGACTTTATTGCATTATTTAAAGACTTTGCTGCATTATTTAAGGACTTGACTGGATTATTTAAGGACTGTGCTGCATTATTTAAGGACTTTGCTGCATTATTTAAGGACTCTGCTGCATTATTTAAGGACTTTGTTGCATTATTTAAGGACTCTGCTGCATTATTTAAGGACTTTGTTGCACTATTTAAGGACTCTGCTGCATTATTTAAGGACCCTGCTGCAGTATTTCAGTAATCTGCTGCATTATCTAAGGACTTTGTTGCATTATTTAAGGACTTGGCTGGATTATTTAAGGACTCTGCTGCATTATTTAAGGACTTTGCTGCATTATTTAAGGACTCTGCTGCATTATTTAAGGACTTTGTTGCATTATTTAAGGACGTGCTGCATTATTTAAGGACTTTGTTGCATTATTTAAGGACTCTGCTGCATTATTTAAGGACCCTGCTGCGGTATTTCAGCACTCTGCTGAATTATTTAAGGACTTTGCTGCATTATTTATGTACTTTATTGCATTATTTAAGAACTCTGCTGCATTATTTAAGGACTTTGTTGCATTATTTAAGGACTCTGCTGCATCATTTAAGGACTTTGTTGCATTATTTAAGGACTCTACTTCATTATTTAACGACTTTGCTGCATTATTTAAGGACCCTGCTGCGGTATTTCAGTACTCTGCTGCATTATTTAAGGACTCTGCTGCATTATTTAAGGACTTTGTTGCATTATTTAAGGACTCTGCTGCATTATTTAAGGACTCTGCTGCATTATTTAAGGACCCTGCTGCAGTATTTCAGTAATCTGCTGCATTATTTAAGGACTTTGTTGCATTATTTAAGGACATGTCTGGATTATTTAGGGACTTTGCTGCATTATTTAAGGACTCTGCTGCATTATTTAAGGACTTTGCTGCATTATTTAAGGACTCTGATACGGTACTTAAGGACTCTGCTGCATTATTTAAGTACTTTGTTGCATTATTTAAGTACTCAGCTGCATTATTTAAGGACTTTGCTGCATTATTTAAGTACTCTGCTGCAGTATTTAAGGACTTGGCTGGATTATTTAAGGACTCTGCTGCATTATTTAAGGAATGTGCTGCATTATTTAAGGACTCTGCTGCATTATTTAAGGACTTTGTTGCATTATTTAAGGACTTTGTTGCATTATTTAAGGACTCTGCTGCATTATTTAAGGACTTTGCTGCATTATTTAAGGACTTTATTGCATTATTTAAGGACTGTTCTGCATTATTTAAGGACTTTGTTGCATTATTTAAGGACTCTGCTGCATTATTTAAGGATCCTGCTGCGGTATTTCAGTACTCTGCTGCATTATTTAAGGACTTTGCTGCATTATTTAAGGACTTGGCTGGATTATTTAAGGACTCTGCTGCATTATTTAAGGACTTTGCTGCATTATTTAAGGACTCTGCTGCATTATTTAAGGACTTTGTTGCATTATTTAAGGACCCTGCTGCATTATTTAAGGACTCTGCTGCATTATTTAAGGACTTTGTTGCATTATTTAAGGACCGTGCTGCATTATTTAAGGACTTTGTTGCATTATTTAAGGACTCTGCTGCATTATTTAAGGACCCTGCTGCGGTATTTCAGCACTCTGCTGAATTATTTAAGGACTTTGCTGCATTATTTATGTACTTTATTGCATTATTTAAGAACTCTGCTGCATTATTTAAGGACTTTGTTGCATTATTTAAGGACTCTGCTGCATCATTTAAGGACTTTGTTGCATTATTTAAGGACTCTACTTCATTATTTAACGACTTTGCTGCATTATTTAAGGACCCTGCTGCGGTATTTCAGTACTCTGCTGCATTATTTAAGGACTCTGCTGCATTATTTAAGGACTTTGTTGCATTATTTAAGGACTCTGCTGCATTATTTAAGGACTCTGATACGGTACTTAAGGACTCTGCTGCATTATTTAAGTACTTTGTTGCATTAAGTACTCAGCTGCATTATTTAAGGACTTTGTTGCATTATTTAAGGACTCTTCTGCATTATTTAAGTACTTTGTTGCATTATTTAAGGACTCTGCTGCATTATTTAAGGACTTTGCTGCATTATTTAAGTACTCTGCTGCAGTATTTAAGGACTTGGCTGGATTATTTAAGGACTCTGCTGCATTATTTAAGGAATGTGCTGCATTATTTAAGGACTCTGCTGCATTATTTATGGACTTTGTTGCATTATTTAAGGACTCTGCTGCATCATTTAAGGACGTTGTTGCATTATTTAAGGACTCTACTTCATTATTTAACGACTTTGCTGCATTATTTAAGGACCCTGCTGCGGTATTTCAGTACTCTGCTGCATTATTTAAGGACTTTGCTGCATTATTTATGGACTTTATTGCATTATTTAAAGACTTTGCTGCATTATTTAAGGAATTTGCTGCATTATTTAAGGACTCTGCAGCATTATTTAATGACTTTGCTGCATTATTTAAGGACTCAGCTGCATTATTTAAGTACTTTGTTGCATTATTTAAGGACTCTGCTGCATTATTTAAGGACTTTGTTGCATTATTTAAGGACTCTTCTGCATTATTTAAGGACTTGGCTGGATTATTTAAGGACCCTGCTGCATGATTTAAGGACTTGGCTGGATTATTTAAGGACTCTTCTGCATTATTTAAGGATTTTGTTGCATTATTTAAGGACTCTGCTGCATTATTTAAGGACTTGGCTGGATTATTTAACGACTCTTCTGCATTATTTAAGGACTCTGCTGCATTATTTAAGGACTTTGTTGCATTATTTAAAGACTTTGCTGCATTATTTAAGGACTCTGCTGTGGTATTTAAGGACTCTGCTGCATTATTTAAGAACTTTGCTGCATTATTTATGGACTTTATTGCATTATTTAAAGACTTTGCTGCATTATTTAAGGAATTTGCTGCATTATTTAAGGACTCTTCTGCATTATTTTTAGGACTTTGTTGCATTATTTAAGGACTCTGCTGCATTATTCAAGGACTTTGCTGCATTATTTAAGGACTCTGCTGCAGTATTTAAGGACTCTGCTGCATTATTTAAGGACTTTTCTGCATTATTTAAGGACTCTGCTGCAATATTTAAGGACTTGGCTGAATTATTTAAGGACTCTGCTGCATTATTTAAGGAATGTGCTGCATTATTTAAGGACTCTGCTGCATTATTTAAGGACTTTCTTGCATTATTTAAGGACTCTGCTGCATTATTTAAGGACTTTGTTGCATTATTTAAGGACTCTGCTGCATTATATAAGGACTTTGCTGCATTATTTAAGGACTTTATTGCATTATTTAAGGACTGTTCTGAATTATTTAAGGACTTTGTTGCATTATTTAAGGACTCTGCTGCATTATTTAAGGATCCTGCTGCGGTATTTCAGTACTCTGCTGCATTATTTAAGGAATTTGCTGCATTATTTATGGACTTTATTGCATTATTTAAAGACTTTGCTGCATTATTTAAGGACTTGGCTGGATTATTTAAGGACTGTGCTGCATTATTTAAGGACTTTGCTGCATTATTTAAGGACTCTGCTGCATTATTTAAGGACTTTGTTGCATTATTTAAGGACTCTGCTGCATTATTTAAGGACTTTGTTGCATTATTTAAGGACTCTGCTGCATTATTTAAGGACCCTGCTGCAGTATTTCAGTAATCTGCTGCATTATCTAAGGACTTTGTTGCATTATTTAAGGACTTGGCTGGATTATTTAAGGACTCTGCTGCATTATTTAAGGACTTTGCTGCATTATTTAAGGACTCTGCTGCATTATTTAAGGACTTTGTTGCATTATTTAAGGACCGTGCTGCATTATTTAAGGACTTTGTTGCATTATTTAAGGACTCTGCTGCATTATTTAAG
This sequence comes from Phyllobates terribilis, assembly GCF_046119375.1. Taxonomy (NCBI): domain Eukaryota; kingdom Metazoa; phylum Chordata; class Amphibia; order Anura; family Dendrobatidae; genus Phyllobates; species Phyllobates terribilis. The sequence continues at coordinate 333,378 of NW_027363896.1, read as the reverse complement.
GACCCTGCTGCGGTATTTCAGCACTCTGCTGAATTATTTAAGGACTTTGCTGCATTATTTATGTACTTTATTGCATTATTTAAGAACTCTGCTGCATTATTTAAGGACTTTGTTGCATTATTTAAGGACTCTGCTGCATCATTTAAGGACTTTGTTGCATTATTTAAGGACTCTACTTCATTATTTAACGACTTTGCTGCATTATTTAAGGACCCTGCTGCGGTATTTCAGTACTCTGCTGCATTATTTAAGGACTCTGCTGCATTATTTAAGGACTTTGTTGCATTATTTAAGGACTCTGCTGCATTATTTAAGGACTTTGTTGCATTATTTAAGGACTCTGCTGCATTATTTAAGGACCCTGCTGCAGTATTTCAGTAATCTGCTGCATTATTTAAGGACTTTGTTGCATTATTTAAGGACTTGTCTGGATTATTTAGGGACTTTGCTGCATTATTTAAGGACTCTGCTGCATTATTTAACGACTTTGCTGCATTATTTAAGGACTCTGATACAGTACTTAAGGACTCTGCTGCATTATTTAAGTACTTTGTTGCATTATTTAAGTACTCAGCCACATTATTTAAGGACTTTGCTGCAATATTTAAGTACTCTGCTGCAGTATTTAAGGACTTGGCTGGATTATTTAAGGACTCTGCTGCATTATTTAAGGACTTTGCTGCATTATTTAAGGACTCTGCTGAATTATTTAAGGACTTTGTTGCATTATTTAAGGACCCTGCTGCATTATTTAAGGACTTTGTTGCATTATTTAAGGACTCTGCTGCATTACTTAAGGACCCTGCTGCGGTATTTCAGCACTCTGCTGAATTATTTAAGGACTTTGCTGCATTATTTATGGACTTTATTGCATTATTTAAGGACTCTGCTGCATTATTTAAGGAATTTGTTGCATTATTAAATGACTCTGCTGCATTATTTAAAGATTTTGCTGCATTATTTAAGTACTCTGCTACTTTACTTAAGGACTCTGCCTGCATTATTTAAGTACTTTGTTGCATTATTTAAGGACTCTGCTGCATTATTTAAGGTCTTGGTTGCATTATTTAAGGACTCTTCTGCATTATTTAAGGACTCTGCTGCATTGTTTAAGGACTTTGTTGCATTATTTAAGGACTCTGCTGCATTATTTAAGGACTTTGTTGCATTATTTAAGGACTCTGCTGCATCATTTAAGGACTTTTTTGCATTATTTAAGGACTCTACTTCATTATATAACGACTTTGCTGCATTATTTATGGACCCTGCTGCGGTATTTCAGTACTCTGCTGCATTATTTAAGACTCTGCTGCATTATTTATGGACTTTGTTGCATTATTTAAGGACTCTGCTGCATCATTTAAGGACGTTGTTGCATTATTTAAGGACTCTACTTCATTATTTAATGACTTTGCTGCATTATTTAAGGACCCTGCTGCGGTAATTCAGTACTCTGCTGCATTATTTAAGGACTTTGCTGCATTATTTATGGACTTTATTGCATTATTTAAAGACTTTGCTGCATTATTTAAGGAATTTGCTGCATTATTTAAGGACTCTGCAGCATTATTTAATGACTTTGCTGCATTATTTAAGGACTCTGCTGCATTATTTAAGGACTTTGTTGCATTATTTAAGGACTCTTCTGCATTATTTAAGGACTTTGTTGCATTATTTAAGGACTCTGCTGCATTATTCAAGAACGTTGCTGCATTATTTAAGTACTATGCTGAAGTATTTAAGGACTCTGCTGCATTATTTAAGGACTTTGCTGCATTATTTAATGACTCTGCTGCATTATTTAAGGACTTGGCTGGATTATTTAAGGACCCTGCTGCATGATTTAAGGACTTGGCTGGATTATTTAAGGACTCTTCTGCATTATTTAAGGATTTTGTTGCATTATTTAAGGACTCTGCTGCATTATTTAAGGACTTGGCTGGATTATTTAAGGACTCTTCTGCATTATTTAAGGACTCTGCTGCATTATTTAAGGACTTTGTTGCATTATTTAAAGACTTTGCTGCATTATTTAACGACTCTGCTGTGGTATTTAAGGACTCTGCTGCATTATTTAAGAACTTTGCTGCATTATTTATGGACTTTATTGCATTATTTAAAGACTTTGCTGCATTATTTAAGGAATTTGCTGCATTATTTAAGGACTCTTCTGCATTATTTAAGGACTTTGTTGCATTATTTAAGGACTCTGCTGCATTATTCAAGGACTTTGCTGCATTATTTAAGGACTCTGCTGCAGTATTTAAGGACTCTGCTGCATTATTTAAGGACTTTTCTGCATTATTTAAGGACTCTGCTGCAATATTTAAGGACTTGGCTGGATTATTTAAGGACTCTGCTGCATTATTTAAGGAATGTGCTGCATTATTTAAGGACTCTGCTGCATTATTTAAGGACTTTCTTGCATTATTTAAGGACTCTGCTGCATTATTTAAGGACTTTGTTGCATTATTTAAGGACTCTGCTGCATTATATAAGGACTTTGGCTGCATTATTTAAGGACTTTATTGCATTATTTAAGGACTGTTCTGCATTATTTAAGGACTTTGTTGCATTATTTAAGGACTCTGCTGCATTATTTAAGGATCCTGCTGCGGTATTTCAGTACTCTGCTGCATTATTTAAGGAATTTGCTGCATTATTTATGGACTTTATTGCATTATTTAAAGACTTTGCTGCATTATTTAAGGACTTGACTGGATTATTTAAGGACTGTGCTGCATTATTTAAGGACTTTGCTGCATTATTTAAGGACTCTGCTGCATTATTTAAGGACTTTGTTGCATTATTTAAGGACTCTGCTGCATTATTTAAGGACTTTGTTGCACTATTTAAGGACTCTGCTGCATTATTTAAGGACCCTGCTGCAGTATTTCAGTAATCTGCTGCATTATCTAAGGACTTTGTTGCATTATTTAAGGACTTGGCTGGATTATTTAAGGACTCTGCTGCATTATTTAAGGACTTTGCTGCATTATTTAAGGACTCTGCTGCATTATTTAAGGACTTTGTTGCATTATTTAAGGACTCTGCTGCATTACTTAAGGACCCTGCTGCGGTATTTCAGCACTCTGCTGAATTATTTAAGGACTTTGCTGCATTATTTATGGACTTTATTGCATTATTTAAGGACTCTGCTGCATTATTTAAGGAATTTGTTGCATTATTAAATGACTCTGCTGCATTATTTAAAGATTTTGCTGCATTATTTAAGTACTCTGCTACTTTACTTAAGGACTCTGCTGCATTATTTAAGTACTTTGTTGCATTATTTAAGGACTCTGCTGCATTATTTAAGGTCTTGGTTGCATTATTTAAGGACTCTTCTGCATTATTTAAGGACTCTGCTGCATTGTTTAAGGACTTTGTTGCATTATTTAAGGACTCTGCTGCATTATTTAAGGACTTTGTTGCATTATTTAAGGACTCTGCTGCATCATTTAAGGACTTTTTTGCATTATTTAAGGACTCTACTTCATTATATAACGACTTTGCTGCATTATTTATGGACCCTGCTGCGGTATTTCAGTACTCTGCTGCATTATTTAAGGACTCTGCTGCATTATTTATGGACTTTGTTGCATTATTTAAGGACTCTGCTGCATCATTTAAGGACGTTGTTGCATTATTTAAGGACTCTACTTCATTATTTAATGACTTTGCTGCATTATTTAAGGACCCTGCTGCGGTAATTCAGTACTCTGCTGCATTATTTAAGGACTTTGCTGCATTATTTATGGACTTTATTGCATTATTTAAAGACTTTGCTGCATTATTTAAGGAATTTGCTGCATTATTTAAGGACTCTGCAGCATTATTTAATGACTTTGCTGCATTATTTAAGGACTCTGCTGCATTATTTAAGGACTTTGTTGCATTATTTAAGGACTCTTCTGCATTATTTAAGGACTTTGTTGCATTATTTAAGGACTCTGCTGCATTATTCAAGAACGTTGCTGCATTATTTAAGTACTATGCTGAAGTATTTAAGGACTCTGCTGCATTATTTAAGGACTTTGCTGCATTATTTAATGACTCTGCTGCATTATTTAAGGACTTGGCTGGATTATTTAAGGACCCTGCTGCATGATTTAAGGACTTGGCTGGATTATTTAAGGACTCTTCTGCATTATTTAAGGATTTTGTTGCATTATTTAAGGACTCTGCTGCATTATTTAAGGACTTGGCTGGATTATTTAAGGACTCTTCTGCATTATTTAAGGACTCTGCTGCATTATTTAAGGACTTTGTTGCATTATTTAAAGACTTTGCTGCATTATTTAACGACTCTGCTGTGGTATTTAAGGACTCTGCTGCATTATTTAAGAACTTTGCTGCATTATTTATGGACTTTATTGCATTATTTAAAGACTTTGCTGCATTATTTAAGGAATTTGCTGCATTATTTAAGGACTCTTCTGCATTATTTAAGGACTTTGTTGCATTATTTAAGGACTCTGCTGCATTATTCAAGGACTTTTCTGCATTATTTAAGGACTCTGCTGCAGTATTTAAGGACTCTGCTGCATTATTTAAGGACTTTTCTGCATTATTTAAGGACTCTGCTGCAATATTTAAGGACTTGGCTGGATTATTTAAGGACTCTGCTGCATTATTTAAGGAATGTGCTGCATTATTTAAGGACTCTGCTGCATTATTTAAGGACTTTCTTGCATTATTTAAGGACTCTGCTGCATTATTTAAGGACTTTGTTGCATTATTTAAGGACTCTGCTGCATTATATAAGGACTTTGCTGCATTATTTAAGGACTTTATTGCATTATTTAAGGACTGTTCTGCATTATTTAAGGACTTTGTTGCATTATTTAAGGACTCTGCTGCATTATTTAAGGATCCTGCTGCGGTATTTCAGTACTCTGCTGCATTATTTAAGGAATTTGCTGCATTATTTATGGACTTTATTGCATTATTTAAAGACTTTGCTGCATTATTTAAGGACTTGACTGGATTATTTAAGGACTGTGCTGCATTATTTAAGGACTTTGCTGCATTATTTATGGACTTTGTTGCATTATTTAAGGACTCTGCTGCATCATTTAAGGACGTTGTTGCATTATTTAAGGACTCTACTTCATTATTTAATGACTTTGCTGCATTATTTAAGGACCCTGCTGCGGTAATTCAGTACTCTGCTGCATTATTTAAGGACTTTGCTGCATTATTTATGGACTTTATTGCATTATTTAAAGACTTTGCTGCATTATTTAAGGAATTTGCTGCATTATTTAAGGACTCTGCAGCATTATTTAATGACTTTGCTGCATTATTTAAGGACTCTGCTGCATTATTTAAGGACTTTGTTGCATTATTTAAGGACTCTTCTGCATTATTTAAGGACTTTGTTGCATTATTTAAGGACTCTGCTGCATTATTCAAGAACGTTGCTGCATTATTTAAGTACTATGCTGAAGTATTTAAGGACTCTGCTGCATTATTTAAGGACTTTGCTGCATTATTTAATGACTCTGCTGCATTATTTAAGGACTTGGCTGGATTATTTAAGGACCCTGCTGCATGATTTAAGGACTTGGCTGGATTATTTAAGGACTCTTCTGCATTATTTAAGGATTTTGTTGCATTATTTAAGGACTCTGCTGCATTATTTAAGGACTTGGCTGGATTATTTAAGGACTCTTCTGCATTATTTAAGGACTCTGCTGCATTATTTAAGGACTTTGTTGCATTATTTAAAGACTTTGCTGCATTATTTAACGACTCTGCTGTGGTATTTAAGGACTCTGCTGCATTATTTAAGAACTTTGCTGCATTATTTATGGACTTTATTGCATTATTTAAAGACTTTGCTGCATTATTTAAGGAATTTGCTGCATTATTTAAGGACTCTTCTGCATTATTTAAGGACTTTGTTGCATTATTTAAGGACTCTGCTGCATTATTCAAGGACTTTGCTGCATTATTTAAGGACTCTGCTGCAGTATTTAAGGACTCTGCTGCATTATTTAAGGACTTTTCTGCATTATTTAAGGACTCTGCTGCAATATTTAAGGACTTGGCTGGATTATTTAAGGACTCTGCTGCATTATTTAAGGAATGTGCTGCATTATTTAAGGACTCTGCTGCATTATTTAAGGACTTTGTTGCATTATTTAAGGACTCTGCTGCATTATATAAGGACTTTGCTGCATTATTTAAGGACTTTATTGCATTATTTAAGGACTGTTCTGCATTATTTAAGGACTTTGTTGCATTATTTAAGGACTCTGCTGCATTATTTAAGGATCCTGCTGCGGTATTTCAGTACTCTGCTGCATTATTTAAGGAATTTGCTGCATTATTTATGGACTTTATTGCATTATTTAAAGACTTTGCTGCATTATTTAAGGACTTGACTGGATTATTTAAGGACTGTGCTGCATTATTTAAGGACTTTGCTGCATTATTTAAGGACTCTGCTGCATTATTTAAGGACTTTGTTGCATTATTTAAGGACTCTGCTGCATTATTTAAGGACTTTGTTGCACTATTTAAGGACTCTGCTGCATTATTTAAGGACCCTGCTGCAGTATTTCAGTAATCTGCTGCATTATCTAAGGACTTTGTTGCATTATTTAAGGACTTGGCTGGATTATTTAAGGACTCTGCTGCATTATTTAAGGACTTTGCTGCATTATTTAAGGACTCTGCTGCATTATTTAAGGACTTTGTTGCATTATTTAAGGACGTGCTGCATTATTTAAGGACTTTGTTGCATTATTTAAGGACTCTGCTGCATTATTTAAGGACCCTGCTGCGGTATTTCAGCACTCTGCTGAATTATTTAAGGACTTTGCTGCATTATTTATGTACTTTATTGCATTATTTAAGAACTCTGCTGCATTATTTAAGGACTTTGTTGCATTATTTAAGGACTCTGCTGCATCATTTAAGGACTTTGTTGCATTATTTAAGGACTCTACTTCATTATTTAACGACTTTGCTGCATTATTTAAGGACCCTGCTGCGGTATTTCAGTACTCTGCTGCATTATTTAAGGACTCTGCTGCATTATTTAAGGACTTTGTTGCATTATTTAAGGACTCTGCTGCATTATTTAAGGACTTTGTTGCATTATTTAAGGACTCTGCTGCATTATTTAAGGACCCTGCTGCAGTATTTCAGTAATCTGCTGCATTATTTAAGGACTTTGTTGCATTATTTAAGGACATGTCTGGATTATTTAGGGACTTTGCTGCATTATTTAAGGACTCTGCTGCATTATTTAAGGACTTTGCTGCATTATTTAAGGACTCTGATACGGTACTTAAGGACTCTGCTGCATTATTTAAGTACTTTGTTGCATTATTTAAGTACTCAGCTGCATTATTTAAGGACTTTGCTGCATTATTTATGTACTCTGCTGCAGTATTTAAGGACTTGGCTGGATTATTTAAGGACTCTGCTGCATTATTTAAGGAATGTGCTGCATTATTTAAGGACTCTGCTGCATTATTTAAGGACTTTGTTGCATTATTTAAGGACTTTGTTGCATTATTTAAGGACTCTGCTGCATTATTTAAGGACTTTGCTGCATTATTTAAGGACTTTATTGCATTATTTAAGGACTGTTCTGCATTATTTAAGGACTTTGTTGCATTATTTAAGGACTCTGCTGCATTATTTAAGGATCCTGCTGCGGTATTTCAGTACTCTGCTGCATTATTTAAGGACTTTGCTGCATTATTTAAGGACTTGGCTGGATTATTTAAGGACTCTGCTGCATTATTTAAGGACTTTGCTGCATTATTTAAGGACTCTGCTGCATTATTTAAGGACTTTGTTGCATTATTTAAGGACCCTGCTGCATTATTTAAGGACTCTGCTGCATTATTTAAGGACTTTGTTGCATTATTTAAGGACCGTGCTGCATTATTTAAGGACTTTGTTGCATTATTTAAGGACTCTGCTGCATTATTTAAGGACCCTGCTGCGGTATTTCAGCACTCTGCTGAATTATTTAAGGACTTTGCTGCATTATTTATGTACTTTATTGCATTATTTAAGAACTCTGCTGTATTATTTAAGGACTTTGTTGCATTATTTAAGGACTCTGCTGCATCATTTAAGGACTTTGTTGCATTATTTAAGGACTCTACTTCATTATTTAACGACTTTGCTGCATTATTTAAGGACCCTGCTGCGGTATTTCAGTACTCTGCTGCATTATTTAAGGACTCTGCTGCATTATTTAAGGACTTTGTTGCATTATTTAAGGACTCTGCTGCATTATTTAAGGACTCTGATACGGTACTTAAGGACTCTGCTGCATTATTTAAGTACTTTGTTGCATTAAGTACTCAGCTGCATTATTTAAGGACTTTGTTGCATTATTTAAGGACTCTTCTGCATTATTTAAGTACTTTGTTGCATTATTTAAGGACTCTGCTGCATTATTTAAGGACTTTGCTGCATTATTTAAGTACTCTGCTGCAGTATTTAAGGACTTGGCTGGATTATTTAAGGACTCTGCTGCATTATTTAAGGAATGTGCTGCATTATTTAAGGACTCTGCTGCATTATTTATGGACTTTGTTGCATTATTTAAGGACTCTGCTGCATCATTTAAGGACGTTGTTGCATTATTTAAGGACTCTACTTCATTATTTAACGACTTTGCTGCATTATTTAAGGACCCTGCTGCGGTATTTCAGTACTCTGCTGCATTATTTAAGGACTTTGCTGCATTATTTATGGACTTTATTGCATTATTTAAAGACTTTGCTGCATTATTTAAGGAATTTGCTGCATTATTTAAGGACTCTGCAGCATTATTTAATGACTTTGCTGCATTATTTAAGGACTCAGCTGCATTATTTAAGTACTTTGTTGCATTATTTAAGGACTCTGCTGCATTATTTAAGGACTTTGTTGCATTATTTAAGGACTCTTCTGCATTATTTAAGGACTTGGCTGGATTATTTAAGGACCCTGCTGCATGATTTAAGGACTTGGCTGGATTATTTAAGGACTCTTCTGCATTATTTAAGGATTTTGTTGCATTATTTAAGGACTCTGCTGCATTATTTAAGGACTTGGCTGGATTATTTAACGACTCTTCTGCATTATTTAAGGACTCTGCTGCATTATTTAAGGACTTTGTTGCATTATTTAAAGACTTTGCTGCATTATTTAAGGACTCTGCTGTGGTATTTAAGGACTCTGCTGCATTATTTAAGAACTTTGCTGCATTATTTATGGACTTTATTGCATTATTTAAAGACTTTGCTGCATTATTTAAGGAATTTGCTGCATTATTTAAGGACTCTTCTGCATTATTTTTAGGACTTTGTTGCATTATTTAAGGACTCTGCTGCATTATTCAAGGACTTTGCTGCATTATTTAAGGACTCTGCTGCAGTATTTAAGGACTCTGCTGCATTATTTAAGGACTTTTCTGCATTATTTAAGGACTCTGCTGCAATATTTAAGGACTTGGCTGAATTATTTAAGGACTCTGCTGCATTATTTAAGGAATGTGCTGCATTATTTAAGGACTCTGCTGCATTATTTAAGGACTTTCTTGCATTATTTAAGGACTCTGCTGCATTATTTAAGGACTTTGTTGCATTATTTAAGGACTCTGCTGCATTATATAAGGACTTTGCTGCATTATTTAAGGACTTTATTGCATTATTTAAGGACTGTTCTGAATTATTTAAGGACTTTGTTGCATTATTTAAGGACTCTGCTGCATTATTTAAGGATCCTGCTGCGGTATTTCAGTACTCTGCTGCATTATTTAAGGAATTTGCTGCATTATTTATGGACTTTATTGCATTATTTAAAGACTTTGCTGCATTATTTAAGGACTTGGCTGGATTATTTAAGGACTGTGCTGCATTATTTAAGGACTTTGCTGCATTATTTAAGGACTCTGCTGCATTATTTAAGGACTTTGTTGCATTATTTAAGGACTCTGCTGCATTATTTAAGGACTTTGTTGCATTATTTAAGGACTCTGCTGCATTATTTAAGGACCCTGCTGCAGTATTTCAGTAATCTGCTGCATTATCTAAGGACTTTGTTGCATTATTTAAGGACTTGGCTGGATTATTTAAGGACTCTGCTGCATTATTTAAGGACTTTGCTGCATTATTTAAGGACTCTGCTGCATTATTTAAGGACTTTGTTGCATTATTTAAGGACCGTGCTGCATTATTTAAGGACTTTGTTGCATTATTTAAGGACTCTGCTGCATTATTTAAGGACCCTGCTGCGGTATTTCAGCACTCTGCTGAATTATTTAAGGACTTTGCTGCATTATTTATGTACTTTATTGCATTATTTAAGAACTCTGCTGCATTATTTAAGGACTTTGTTGCATTATTTAAGGACTCTGCTGCATCATTTAAGGACTTTGTTGCATTATTTAAGGACTCTACTTCATTATTTAACGACTTTGCTGCATTATTTAAGGACCCTGCTGCGGTATTTCAGTACTCTGCTGCATTATTTAAGGACTCTGCTGCATTATTTAAGGACTTTGTTGCATTATTTAAGAACTCTGCTGCATTATTTAAGGACTTTGTTGCATTATTTAAGGACTCTGCTGCATTATTTAAGGACCCTGCTGCAGTATTTCAGTAATCTGCTGCATTATTTAAGGACTTTGTTGCATTATTTAAGGACTTGTCTGGATTATTTAGGGACTTTGCTGCATTATTTAAGGACTCTGCTGCATTATTTAACGACTTTGCTGCATTATTTAAGGACTCTGATACAGTACTTAAGGACTCTGCTGCATTATTTAAGTACTTTGTTGCATTATTTAAGTACTCAGCCGCATTATTTAAGGACTTTGCTGCAATATTTAAGTACTCTGCTGCAGTATTTAAGGACTTGGCTGGATTATTTAAGGACTCTGCTGCATTATTTAAGGACTTTGCTGCATTATTTAAGGACTCTGCTGAATTATTTAAGGACTTTGTTGCATTATTTAAGGACCCTGCTGCATTATTTAAGGACTTTGTTGCATTATTTAAGGACTCTGCTGCATTACTTAAGGACCCTGCTGCGGTATTTCAGCACTCTGCTGAATTATTTAAGGACTTTGCTGCATTATTTATGGACTTTATTGCATTATTTAAGGACTCTGCTGCATTATTTAAGGAATTTGTTGCATTATTAAATGACTCTGCTGCATTATTTAAAGATTTTGCTGCATTATTTAAGTACTCTGCTACTTTACTTAAGGACTCTGCTGCATTATTTAAGTACTTTGTTGCATTATTTAAGGACTCTGCTGCATTATTTAAGGTCTTGGTTGCATTATTTAAGGACTCTTCTGCATTATTTAAGGACTCTGCTGCATTGTTTAAGGACTTTGTTGCATTATTTAAGGACTCTGCTGCATTATTTAAGGACTTTGTTGCATTATTTAAGGACTCTGCTGCATCATTTAAGGACTTTTTTGCATTATTTAAGGACTCTACTTCATTATATAACGACTTTGCTGCATTATTTATGGACCCTGCTGCGGTATTTCAGTACTCTGCTGCATTATTTAAGGACTCTGCTGCATTATTTATGGACTTTGTTGCATTATTTAAGGACTCTGCTGCATCATTTAAGGACGTTGTTGCATTATTTAAGGACTCTACTTCATTATTTAATGACTTTGCTGCATTATTTAAGGACCCTGCTGCGGTAATTCAGTACTCTGCTGCATTATTTAAGGACTTTGCTGCATTATTTATGGACTTTATTGCATTATTTAAAGACTTTGCTGCATTATTTAAGGAATTTGCTGCATTATTTAAGGACTCTGCAGCATTATTTAATGACTTTGCTGCATTATTTAAGGACTCTGCTGCATTATTTAAGGACTTTGTTGCATTATTTAAGGACTCTTCTGCATTATTTAAGGACTTTGTTGCATTATTTAAGGACTCTGCTGCATTATTCAAGAACGTTGCTGCATTATTTAAGTACTATGCTGAAGTATTTAAGGACTCTGCTGCATTATTTAAGGACTTTGCTGCATTATTTAATGACTCTGCTGCATTATTTAAGGACTTGGCTGGATTATTTAAGGACCCTGCTGCATGATTTAAGGACTTGGCTGGATTATTTAAGGACTCTTCTGCATTATTTAAGGATTTTGTTGCATTATTTAAGGACTCTGCTGCATTATTTAAGGACTTGGCTGGATTATTTAAGGACTCTTCTGCATTATTTAAGGACTCTGCTGCATTATTTAAGGACTTTGTTGCATTATTTAAAGACTTTGCTGCATTATTTAACGACTCTGCTGTGGTATTTAAGGACTCTGCTGCATTATTTAAGAACTTTGCTGCATTATTTATGGACTTTATTGCATTATTTAAAGACTTTGCTGCATTATTTAAGGAATTTGCTGCATTATTTAAGGACTCTTCTGCATTATTTAAGGACTTTGTTGCATTATTTAAGGACTCTGCTGCATTATTCAAGGACTTTGCTGCATTATTTAAGGACTCTGCTGCAGTATTTAAGGACTCTGCTGCATTATTTAAGGACTTTTCTGCATTATTTAAGGACTCTGCTGCAATATTTAAGGACTTGGCTGGATTATTTAAGGACTCTGCTGCATTATTTAAGGAATGTGCTGCATTATTTAAGGACTCTGCTGCATTATTTAAGGACTTTCTTGCATTATTTAAGGACTCTGCTGCATTATTTAAGGACTTTGTTGCATTATTTAAGGACTCTGCTGCATTATATAAGGACTTTGCTGCATTATTTAAGGACTTTATTGCATTATTTAAGGACTGTTCTGCATTATTTAAGGACTTTGTTGCATTATTTAAGGACTCTGCTGCATTATTTAAGGATCCTGCTGCGGTATTTCAGTACTCTGCTGCATTATTTAAGGAATTTGCTGCATTATTTATGGACTTTATTGCATTATTTAAAGACTTTGCTGCATTATTTAAGGACTTGACTGGATTATTTAAGGACTGTGCTGCATTATTTAAGGACTTTGCTGCATTATTTAAGGACTCTGCTGCATTATTTAAGGACTTTGTTGCATTATTTAAGGACTCTGCTGCATTATTTAAGGACTTTGTTGCACTATTTAAGGACTCTGCTGCATTATTTAAGGACCCTGCTGCAGTATTTCAGTAATCTGCTGCATTATCTAAGGACTTTGTTGCATTATTTAAGGACTTGGCTGGATTATTTAAGGACTCTGCTGCATTATTTAAGGACTTTGCTGCATTATTTAAGGACTCTGCTGCATTATTTAAGGACTTTGTTGCATTATTTAAGGACTCTGCTGCATTACTTAAGGACCCTGCTGCGGTATTTCAGCACTCTGCTGAATTATTTAAGGACTTTGCTGCATTATTTATGGACTTTATTGCATTATTTAAGGACTCTGCTGCATTATTTAAGGAATTTGTTGCATTATTAAATGACTCTGCTGCATTATTTAAAGATTTTGCTGCATTATTTAAGTACTCTGCTACTTTACTTAAGGACTCTGCTGCATTATTTAAGTACTTTGTTGCATTATTTAAGGACTCTGCTGCATTATTTAAGGTCTTGGTTGCATTATTTAAGGACTCTTCTGCATTATTTAAGGACTCTGCTGCATTGTTTAAGGACTTTGTTGCATTATTTAAGGACTCTGCTGCATTATTTAAGGACTTTGTTGCATTATTTAAGGACTCTGCTGCATCATTTAAGGACTTTTTTGCATTATTTAAGGACTCTACTTCATTATATAACGACTTTGCTGCATTATTTATGGACCCTGCTGCGGTATTTCAGTACTCTGCTGCATTATTTAAGGACTCTGCTGCATTATTTATGGACTTTGTTGCATTATTTAAGGACTCTGCTGCATCATTTAAGGACGTTGTTGCATTATTTAAGGACTCTACTTCATTATTTAATGACTTTGCTGCATTATTTAAGGACCCTGCTGCGGTAATTCAGTACTCTGCTGCATTATTTAAGGACTTTGCTGCATTATTTATGGACTTTATTGCATTATTTAAAGACTTTGCTGCATTATTTAAGGAATTTGCTGCATTATTTAAGGACTCTGCAGCATTATTTAATGACTTTGCTGCATTATTTAAGGACTCTGCTGCATTATTTAAGGACTTTGTTGCATTATTTAAGGACTCTTCTGCATTATTTAAGGACTTTGTTGCATTATTTAAGGACTCTGCTGCATTATTCAAGAACGTTGCTGCATTATTTAAGTACTATGCTGAAGTATTTAAGGACTCTGCTGCATTATTTAAGGACTTTGCTGCATTATTTAATGACTCTGCTGCATTATTTAAGGACTTGGCTGGATTATTTAAGGACCCTGCTGCATGATTTAAGGACTTGGCTGGATTATTTAAGGACTCTTCTGCATTATTTAAGGATTTTGTTGCATTATTTAAGGACTCTGCTGCATTATTTAAGGACTTGGCTGGATTATTTAAGGACTCTTCTGCATTATTTAAGGACTCTGCTGCATTATTTAAGGACTTTGTTGCATTATTTAAAGACTTTGCTGCATTATTTAACGACTCTGCTGTGGTATTTAAGGACTCTGCTGCATTATTTAAGAACTTTGCTGCATTATTTATGGACTTTATTGCATTATTTAAAGACTTTGCTGCATTATTTAAGGAATTTGCTGCATTATTTAAGGACTCTTCTGCATTATTTAAGGACTTTGTTGCATTATTTAAGGACTCTGCTGCATTATTCAAGGACTTTGCTGCATTATTTAAGGACTCTGCTGCAGTATTTAAGGACTCTGCTGCATTATTTAAGGACTTTTCTGCATTATTTAAGGACTCTGCTGCAATATTTAAGGACTTGGCTGGATTATTTAAGGACTCTGCTGCATTATTTAAGGAATGTGCTGCATTATTTAAGGACTCTGCTGCATTATTTAAGGACTTTCTTGCATTATTTAAGGACTCTGCTGCATTATTTAAGGACTTTGTTGCATTATTTAAGGACTCTGCTGCATTATATAAGGACTTTGCTGCATTATTTAAGGACTTTATTGCATTATTTAAGGACTGTTCTGCATTATTTAAGGACTTTGTTGCATTATTTAAGGACTCTGCTGCATTATTTAAGGATCCTGCTGCGGTATTTCAGTACTCTGCTGCATTATTTAAGGAATTTGCTGCATTATTTATGGACTTTATTGCATTATTTAAAGACTTTGCTGCATTATTTAAGGACTTGACTGGATTATTTAAGGACTGTGCTGCATTATTTAAGGACTTTGCTGCATTATTTAAGGACTCTGCTGCATTATTTAAGGACTTTGTTGCATTATTTAAGGACTCTGCTGCATTATTTAAGGACTTTGTTGCACTATTTAAGGACTCTGCTGCATTATTTAAGGACCCTGCTGCAGTATTTCAGTAATCTGCTGCATTATCTAAGGACTTTGTTGCATTATTTAAGGACTTGGCTGGATTATTTAAGGACTCTGCTGCATTATTTAAGGACTTTGCTGCATTATTTAAGGACTCTGCTGCATTATTTAAGGACTTTGTTGCATTATTTAAGGACGTGCTGCATTATTTAAGGACTTTGTTGCATTATTTAAGGACTCTGCTGCATTATTTAAGGACCCTGCTGCGGTATTTCAGCACTCTGCTGAATTATTTAAGGACTTTGCTGCATTATTTATGTACTTTATTGCATTATTTAAGAACTCTGCTGCATTATTTAAGGACTTTGTTGCATTATTTAAGGACTCTGCTGCATCATTTAAGGACTTTGTTGCATTATTTAAGGACTCTACTTCATTATTTAACGACTTTGCTGCATTATTTAAGGACCCTGCTGCGGTATTTCAGTACTCTGCTGCATTATTTAAGGACTCTGCTGCATTATTTAAGGACTTTGTTGCATTATTTAAGGACTCTGCTGCATTATTTAAGGACTTTGTTGCATTATTTAAGGACTCTGCTGCATTATTTAAGGACCCTGCTGCAGTATTTCAGTAATCTGCTGCATTATTTAAGGACTTTGTTGCATTATTTAAGGACATGTCTGGATTATTTAGGGACTTTGCTGCATTATTTAAGGACTCTGCTGCATTATTTAAGGACTTTGCTGCATTATTTAAGGACTCTGATACGGTACTTAAGGACTCTGCTGCATTATTTAAGTACTTTGTTGCATTATTTAAGTACTCAGCTGCATTATTTAAGGACTTTGCTGCATTATTTAAGTACTCTGCTGCAGTATTTAAGGACTTGGCTGGATTATTTAAGGACTCTGCTGCATTATTTAAGGAATGTGCTGCATTATTTAAGGACTCTGCTGCATTATTTAAGGACTTTGTTGCATTATTTAAGGACTTTGTTGCATTATTTAAGGACTCTGCTGCATTATTTAAGGACTTTGCTGCATTATTTAAGGACTTTATTGCATTATTTAAGGACTGTTCTGCATTATTTAAGGACTTTGTTGCATTATTTAAGGACTCTGCTGCATTATTTAAGGATCCTGCTGCGGTATTTCAGTACTCTGCTGCATTATTTAAGGACTTTGCTGCATTATTTAAGGACTTGGCTGGATTATTTAAGGACTCTGCTGCATTATTTAAGGACTTTGCTGCATTATTTAAGGACTCTGCTGCATTATTTAAGGACTTTGTTGCATTATTTAAGGACCCTGCTGCATTATTTAAGGACTCTGCTGCATTATTTAAGGACTTTGTTGCATTATTTAAGGACCGTGCTGCATTATTTAAGGACTTTGTTGCATTATTTAAGGACTCTGCTGCATTATTTAAGGACCCTGCTGCGGTATTTCAGCACTCTGCTGAATTATTTAAGGACTTTGCTGCATTATTTATGTACTTTATTGCATTATTTAAGAACTCTGCTGCATTATTTAAGGACTTTGTTGCATTATTTAAGGACTCTGCTGCATCATTTAAGGACTTTGTTGCATTATTTAAGGACTCTACTTCATTATTTAACGACTTTGCTGCATTATTTAAGGACCCTGCTGCGGTATTTCAGTACTCTGCTGCATTATTTAAGGACTCTGCTGCATTATTTAAGGACTTTGTTGCATTATTTAAGGACTCTGCTGCATTATTTAAGGACTCTGATACGGTACTTAAGGACTCTGCTGCATTATTTAAGTACTTTGTTGCATTAAGTACTCAGCTGCATTATTTAAGGACTTTGTTGCATTATTTAAGGACTCTTCTGCATTATTTAAGTACTTTGTTGCATTATTTAAGGACTCTGCTGCATTATTTAAGGACTTTGCTGCATTATTTAAGTACTCTGCTGCAGTATTTAAGGACTTGGCTGGATTATTTAAGGACTCTGCTGCATTATTTAAGGAATGTGCTGCATTATTTAAGGACTCTGCTGCATTATTTATGGACTTTGTTGCATTATTTAAGGACTCTGCTGCATCATTTAAGGACGTTGTTGCATTATTTAAGGACTCTACTTCATTATTTAACGACTTTGCTGCATTATTTAAGGACCCTGCTGCGGTATTTCAGTACTCTGCTGCATTATTTAAGGACTTTGCTGCATTATTTATGGACTTTATTGCATTATTTAAAGACTTTGCTGCATTATTTAAGGAATTTGCTGCATTATTTAAGGACTCTGCAGCATTATTTAATGACTTTGCTGCATTATTTAAGGACTCAGCTGCATTATTTAAGTACTTTGTTGCATTATTTAAGGACTCTGCTGCATTATTTAAGGACTTTGTTGCATTATTTAAGGACTCTTCTGCATTATTTAAGGACTTGGCTGGATTATTTAAGGACCCTGCTGCATGATTTAAGGACTTGGCTGGATTATTTAAGGACTCTTCTGCATTATTTAAGGATTTTGTTGCATTATTTAAGGACTCTGCTGCATTATTTAAGGACTTGGCTGGATTATTTAACGACTCTTCTGCATTATTTAAGGACTCTGCTGCATTATTTAAGGACTTTGTTGCATTATTTAAAGACTTTGCTGCATTATTTAAGGACTCTGCTGTGGTATTTAAGGACTCTGCTGCATTATTTAAGAACTTTGCTGCATTATTTATGGACTTTATTGCATTATTTAAAGACTTTGCTGCATTATTTAAGGAATTTGCTGCATTATTTAAGGACTCTTCTGCATTATTTTTAGGACTTTGTTGCATTATTTAAGGACTCTGCTGCATTATTCAAGGACTTTGCTGCATTATTTAAGGACTCTGCTGCAGTATTTAAGGACTCTGCTGCATTATTTAAGGACTTTTCTGCATTATTTAAGGACTCTGCTGCAATATTTAAGGACTTGGCTGAATTATTTAAGGACTCTGCTGCATTATTTAAGGAATGTGCTGCATTATTTAAGGACTCTGCTGCATTATTTAAGGACTTTCTTGCATTATTTAAGGACTCTGCTGCATTATTTAAGGACTTTGTTGCATTATTTAAGGACTCTGCTGCATTATATAAGGACTTTGCTGCATTATTTAAGGACTTTATTGCATTATTTAAGGACTGTTCTGAATTATTTAAGGACTTTGTTGCATTATTTAAGGACTCTGCTGCATTATTTAAGGATCCTGCTGCGGTATTTCAGTACTCTGCTGCATTATTTAAGGAATTTGCTGCATTATTTATGGACTTTATTGCATTATTTAAAGACTTTGCTGCATTATTTAAGGACTTGGCTGGATTATTTAAGGACTGTGCTGCATTATTTAAGGACTTTGCTGCATTATTTAAGGACTCTGCTGCATTATTTAAGGACTTTGTTGCATTATTTAAGGACTCTGCTGCATTATTTAAGGACTTTGTTGCATTATTTAAGGACTCTGCTGCATTATTTAAGGACCCTGCTGCAGTATTTCAGTAATCTGCTGCATTATCTAAGGACTTTGTTGCATTATTTAAGGACTTGGCTGGATTATTTAAGGACTCTGCTGCATTATTTAAGGACTTTGCTGCATTATTTAAGGACTCTGCTGCATTATTTAAGGACTTTGTTGCATTATTTAAGGACCGTGCTGCATTATTTAAGGACTTTGTTGCATTATTTAAGGACTCTGCTGCATTATTTAAGGACCCTGCTGCGGTATTTCAGCACTCTGCTGAATTATTTAAGGACTTTGCTGCATTATTTATGTACTTTATTGCATTATTTAAGAACTCTGCTGCATTATTTAAGGACTTTGTTGCATTATTTAAGGACTCTGCTGCATCATTTAAGGACTTTGTTGCATTATTTAAGGACTCTACTTCATTATTTAACGACTTTGCTGCATTATTTAAGGACCCTGCTGCGGTATTTCAGTACTCTGCTGCATTATTTAAGGACTCTGCTGCATTATTTAAGGACTTTGTTGCATTATTTAAGGACTCTGCTGCATTATTTAAGGACTTTGTTGCATTATTTAAGGACTCTGCTGCATTATTTAAGGACCCTGCTGCAGTATTTCAGTAATCTGCTGCATTATTTAAGGACTTTGTTGCATTATTTAAGGACTTGTCTGGATTATTTAGGGACTTTGCTGCATTATTTAAGGACTCTGCTGCATTATTTAACGACTTTGCTGCATTATTTAAGGACTCTGATACAGTACTTAAGGACTCTGCTGCATTATTTAAGTACTTTGTTGCATTATTTAAGTACTCAGCCGCATTATTTAAGGACTTTGCTGCAATATTTAAGTACTCTGCTGCAGTATTTAAGGACTTGGCTGGATTATTTAAGGACTCTGCTGCATTATTTAAGGACTTTGCTGCATTATTTAAGGACTCTGCTGAATTATTTAAGGACTTTGTTGCATTATTTAAGGACCCTGCTGCATTATTTAAGGACTTTGTTGCATTATTTAAGGACTCTGCTGCATTACTTAAGGACCCTGCTGCGGTATTTCAGCACTCTGCTGAATTATTTAAGGACTTTGCTGCATTATTTATGGACTTTATTGCATTATTTAAGGACTCTGCTGCATTATTTAAGGAATTTGTTGCATTATTAAATGACTCTGCTGCATTATTTAAAGATTTTGCTGCATTATTTAAGTACTCTGCTACTTTACTTAAGGACTCTGCTGCATTATTTAAGTACTTTGTTGCATTATTTAAGGACTCTGCTGCATTATTTAAGGTCTTGGTTGCATTATTTAAGGACTCTTCTGCATTATTTAAGGACTCTGCTGCATTGTTTAAGGACTTTGTTGCATTATTTAAGGACTCTGCTGCATTATTTAAGGACTTTGTTGCATTATTTAAGGACTCTGCTGCATCATTTAAGGACTTTTTTGCATTATTTAAGGACTCTACTTCATTATATAACGACTTTGCTGCATTATTTATGGACCCTGCTGCGGTATTTCAGTACTCTGCTGCATTATTTAAGGACTCTGCTGCATTATTTATGGACTTTGTTGCATTATTTAAGGACTCTGCTGCATCATTTAAGGACGTTGTTGCATTATTTAAGGACTCTACTTCATTATTTAATGACTTTGCTGCATTATTTAAGGACCCTGCTGCGGTAATTCAGTACTCTGCTGCATTATTTAAGGACTTTGCTGCATTATTTATGGACTTTATTGCATTATTTAAAGACTTTGCTGCATTATTTAAGGAATTTGCTGCATTATTTAAGGACTCTGCAGCATTATTTAATGACTTTGCTGCATTATTTAAGGACTCTGCTGCATTATTTAAGGACTTTGTTGCATTATTTAAGGACTCTTCTGCATTATTTAAGGACTTTGTTGCATTATTTAAGGACTCTGCTGCATTATTCAAGAACGTTGCTGCATTATTTAAGTACTATGCTGAAGTATTTATGGACTCTGCTGCATTATTTAAGGACTTTGCTGCATTATTTAATGACTCTGCTGCATTATTTAAGGACTTGGCTGGATTATTTAAGGACCCTGCTGCATGATTTAAGGACTTGGCTGGATTATTTAAGGACTCTTCTGCATTATTTAAGGATTTTGTTGCATTATTTAAGGACTCTGCTGCATTATTTAAGGACTTGGCTGGATTATTTAAGGACTCTTCTGCATTATTTAAGGACTCTGCTGCATTATTTAAGGACTTTGTTGCATTATTTAAAGACTTTGCTGCATTATTTAACGACTCTGCTGTGGTATTTAAGGACTCTGCTGCATTATTTAAGAACTTTGCTGCATTATTTATGGACTTTATTGCATTATTTAAAGACTTTGCTGCATTATTTAAGGAATTTGCTGCATTATTTAAGGACTCTTCTGCATTATTTAAGGACTTTGTTGCATTATTTAAGGACTCTGCTGCATTATTCAAGGACTTTGCTGCATTATTTAAGGACTCTGCTGCAGTATTTAAGGACTCTGCTGCATTATTTAAGGACTTTTCTGCATTATTTAAGGACTCTGCTGCAATATTTAAGGACTTGGCTGGATTATTTAAGGACTCTGCTGCATTATTTAAGGAATGTGCTGCATTATTTAAGGACTCTGCTGCATTATTTAAGGACTTTCTTGCATTATTTAAGGACTCTGCTGCATTATTTAAGGACTTTGTTGCATTATTTAAGGACTCTGCTGCATTATATAAGGACTTTGCTGCATTATTTAAGGACTTTATTGCATTATTTAAGGACTGTTCTGCATTATTTAAGGACTTTGTTGCATTATTTAAGGACTCTGCTGCATTATTTAAGGATCCTGCTGCGGTATTTCAGTACTCTGCTGCATTATTTAAGGAATTTGCTGCATTATTTATGGACTTTATTGCATTATTTAAAGACTTTGCTGCATTATTTAAGGACTTGACTGGATTATTTAAGGACTGTGCTGCATTATTTAAGGACTTTGCTGCATTATTTAAGGACTCTGCTGCATTATTTAAGGACTTTGTTGCATTATTTAAGGACTCTGCTGCATTATTTAAGGACTTTGTTGCACTATTTAAGGACTCTGCTGCATTATTTAAGGACCCTGCTGCAGTATTTCAGTAATCTGCTGCATTATCTAAGGACTTTGTTGCATTATTTAAGGACTTGGCTGGATTATTTAAGGACTCTGCTGCATTATTTAAGGACTTTGCTGCATTATTTAAGGACTCTGCTGCATTATTTAAGGACTTTGTTGCATTATTTAAGGACGTGCTGCATTATTTAAGGACTTTGTTGCATTATTTAAGGACTCTGCTGCATTATTTAAGGACCCTGCTGCGGTATTTCAGCACTCTGCTGAATTATTTAAGGACTTTGCTGCATTATTTATGTACTTTATTGCATTATTTAAGAACTCTGCTGCATTATTTAAGGACTTTGTTGCATTATTTAAGGACTCTGCTGCATCATTTAAGGACTTTGTTGCATTATTTAAGGACTCTACTTCATTATTTATTTACTTTGCTGCATTATTTAAGGACCCTGCTGCGGTATTTCAGTACTCTGCTGCATTATTTAAGGACTCTGCTGCATTATTTAAGGACTTTGTTGCATTATTTAAGGACTCTGCTGCATTATTTAAGGACTTTGTTGCATTATTTAAGGACTCTGCTGCATTATTTAAGGACCCTGCTGCAGTATTTCAGTAATCTGCTGCATTATTTAAGGACTTTGTTGCATTATTTAAGGACATGTCTGGATTATTTAGGGACTTTGCTGCATTATTTAAGGACTCTGCTGCATTATTTAAGGACTTTGCTGCATTATTTAAGGACTCTGATACGGTACTTAAGGACTCTGCTGCATTATTTAAGTACTTTGTTGCATTATTTAAGTACTCAGCTGCATTATTTAAGTACTTTGCTGCATTATTTAAGTACTCTGCTGCAGTATTTAAGGACTTGGCTGGATTATTTAAGGACTCTGCTGCATTATTTAAGGAATGTGCTGCATTATTTAAGGACTCTGCTGCATTATTTAAGGACTTTGTTGCATTATTTAAGGACTTTGTTGCATTATTTAAGGACTCTGCTGCATTATTTAAGGACTTTGCTGCATTATTTAAGGACTTTATTGCATTATTTAAGGACTGTTCTGCATTATTTAAGGACTTTGTTGCATTATTTAAGGACTCTGCTGCATTATTTAAGGATCCTGCTGCGGTATTTCAGTACTCTGCTGCATTATTTAAGGACTTTGCTGCATTATTTAAGGACTTGGCTGGATTATTTAAGGACTCTGCTGCATTATTTAAGGACTTTGCTGCATTATTTAAGGACTCTGCTGCATTATTTAAGGACTTTGTTGCATTATTTAAGGACTCTTCTGCATTATTTAAGGACTTTGTTGCATTATTTAAGGACTCTGCTGCATTATTCAAGAACGTTGCTGCATTATTTAAGTACTATGCTGAAGTATTTAAGGACTCTGCTGCATTATTTAAGGACTTTGCTGCATTATTTAATGACTCTGCTGCATTATTTAAGGACTTGGCTGGATTATTTAAGGACCCTGCTGCATGATTTAAGGACTTGGCTGGATTATTTAAGGACTCTTCTGCATTATTTAAGGATTTTGTTGCATTATTTAAGGACTCTGCTGCATTATTTAAGGACTTGGCTGGATTATTTAAGGACTCTTCTGCATTATTTAAGGACTCTGCTGCATTATTTAAGGACTTTGTTGCATTATTTAAAGACTTTGCTGCATTATTTAACGACTCTGCTGTGGTATTTAAGGACTCTGCTGCATTATTTAAGAACTTTGCTGCATTATTTATGGACTTTATTGCATTATTTAAAGACTTTGCTGCATTATTTAAGGAATTTGCTGCATTATTTAAGGACTCTTCTGCATTATTTAAGGACTTTGTTGCATTATTTAAGGACTCTGCTGCATTATTCAAGGACTTTGCTGCATTATTTAAGGACTCTGCTGCAGTATTTAAGGACTCTGCTGCATTATTTAAGGACTTTTCTGCATTATTTAAGGACTCTGCTGCAATATTTAAGGACTTGGCTGGATTATTTAAGGACTCTGCTGCATTATTTAAGGAATGTGCTGCATTATTTAAGGACTCTGCTGCATTATTTAAGGACTTTCTTGCATTATTTAAGGACTCTGCTGCATTATTTAAGGACTTTGTTGCATTATTTAAGGACTCTGCTGCATTATATAAGGACTTTGCTGCATTATTTAAGGACTTTATTGCATTATTTAAGGACTGTTCTGCATTATTTAAGGACTTTGTTGCATTATTTAAGGACTCTGCTGCATTATTTAAGGATCCTGCTGCGGTATTTCAGTACTCTGCTGCATTATTTAAGGAATTTGCTGCATTATTTATGGACTTTATTGCATTATTTAAAGACTTTGCTGCATTATTTAAGGACTTGACTGGATTATTTAAGGACTGTGCTGCATTATTTAAGGACTTTGCTGCATTATTTAAGGACTCTGCTGCATTATTTAAGGACTTTGTTGCATTATTTAAGGACTCTGCTGCATTATTTAAGGACTTTGTTGCACTATTTAAGGACTCTGCTGCATTATTTAAGGACCCTGCTGCAGTATTTCAGTAATCTGCTGCATTATCTAAGGACTTTGTTGCATTATTTAAGGACTTGGCTGGATTATTTAAGGACTCTGCTGCATTATTTAAGGACTTTGCTGCATTATTTAAGGACTCTGCTGCATTATTTAAGGACTTTGTTGCATTATTTAAGGACGTGCTGCATTATTTAAGGACTTTGTTGCATTATTTAAGGACTCTGCTGCATTATTTAAGGACCCTGCTGCGGTATTTCAGCACTCTGCTGAATTATTTAAGGACTTTGCTGCATTATTTATGTACTTTATTGCATTATTTAAGAACTCTGCTGCATTATTTAAGGACTTTGTTGCATTATTTAAGGACTCTGCTGCATCATTTAAGGACTTTGTTGCATTATTTAAGGACTCTACTTCATTATTTAACGACTTTGCTGCATTATTTAAGGACCCTGCTGCGGTATTTCAGTACTCTGCTGCATTATTTAAGGACTCTGCTGCATTATTTAAGGACTTTGTTGCATTATTTAAGGACTCTGCTGCATTATTTAAGGACTTTGTTGCATTATTTAAGGACTCTGCTGCATTATTTAAGGACCCTGCTGCAGTATTTCAGTAATCTGCTGCATTATTTAAGGACTTTGTTGCATTATTTAAGGACATGTCTGGATTATTTAGGGACTTTGCTGCATTATTTAAGGACTCTGCTGCATTATTTAAGGACTTTGCTGCATTATTTAAGGACTCTGATACGGTACTTAAGGACTCTGCTGCATTATTTAAGTACTTTGTTGCATTATTTAAGTACTCAGCTGCATTATTTAAGGACTTTGCTGCATTATTTAAGTACTCTGCTGCAGTATTTAAGGACTTGGCTGGATTATTTAAGGACTCTGCTGCATTATTTAAGGAATGTGCTGCATTATTTAAGGACTCTGCTGCATTATTTAAGGACTTTGTTGCATTATTTAAGGACTTTGTTGCATTATTTAAGGACTCTGCTGCATTATTTAAGGACTTTGCTGCATTATTTAAGGACTTTATTGCATTATTTAAGGACTGTTCTGCATTATTTAAGGACTTTGTTGCATTATTTAAGGACTCTGCTGCATTATTTAAGGATCCTGCTGCGGTATTTCAGTACTCTGCTGCATTATTTAAGGACTTTGCTGCATTATTTAAGGACTTGGCTGGATTATTTAAGGACTCTGCTGCATTATTTAAGGACTTTGCTGCATTATTTAAGGACTCTGCTGCATTATTTAAGGACTTTGTTGCATTATTTAAGGACCCTGCTGCATTATTTAAGGACTTTGTTGCATTATTTAAGGACTCTGCTGCAAAACTTAAGGACCCTGCTGCGTTATTTCAGCACTCTGCTGAATTATTTAAGGACTTTGCTGCATTATTTATGGACTTGATTGCATTATTTAAGGACTCTGCTGCATTATTTAAGGAATTTGTTGCATTATTAAATGACTCTGCTGCATTATTTAATGATTTTGCTGCATTATTTAAGTACTCTGCTACTTTACTTAAGGACTCTGCTGCATTATTTAAGTACTTTGTTGCATTATTTAAGGACTCTGCTGCATTATTTAAGGTCTTGGTTGCATTATTTAAGGACTCTTCTGCATTATTTAAGGACTCTGCTGCATTGTTTAAGGACTTTGTTGCATTATTTAAGGACTCTGCTGCATTATTTAAGGACTTTGTTGCATTATTTAAGGACTCTGCTGCATCATTTAAGGACTTTTTTGCATTATTTAAGGACTCTACTTCATTATATAACGACTTTGCTGCATTATTTATGGACCCTGCTGCGGTATTTCAGTACTCTGCTGCATTATTTAAGGACTCTGCTGCATTATTTATGGACTTTGTTGCATTATTTAAGGACTCTGCTGCATCATTTAAGGACGTTGTTGCATTATTTAAGGACTCTACTTCATTATTTAATGACTTTGCTGCATTATTTAAGGACCCTGCTGCGGTATTTCAGTACTCTGCTGCATTATTTAAGGACTTTGCTGCATTATTTATGGACTTTATTGCATTATTTAAAGACTTTGCTGCATTATTTAAGGAATTTGCTGCATTATTTAAGGACTCTGCAGCATTATTTAATGACTTTGCTGCATTATTTAAGGACTCTGCTACATTATTTAAGGACTTTGTTGCATTATTTAAGGACTCTTCTGCATTATTTAAGGACTTTGTTGCATTATTTAAGGACTCTGCTGCATTATTTATGTACTTTATTGCATTATTTAAGAACTCTGCTGCATTATTTAAGGACTTTGTTGCATTATTTAAGGACTCTGCTGCATCATTTAAGGACTTTGTTGCATTATTTAAGGACTCTACTTCATTATTTATTTACTTTGCTGCATTATTTAAGGACCCTGCTGCGGTATTTCAGTACTCTGCTGCATTATTTAAGGACTCTGCTGCATTATTTAAGGACTTTGTTGCATTATTTAAGGACTCTGCTGCATTATTTAAGGACTTTGTTGCATTATTTAAGGACTCTGCTGCATTATTTAAGGACCCTGCTGCAGTATTTCAGTAATCTGCTGCATTATTTAAGGACTTTGTTGCATTATTTAAGGACATGTCTGGATTATTTAGGGACTTTGCTGCATTATTTAAGGACTCTGCTGCATTATTTAAGGACTTTGCTGCATTATTTAAGGACTCTGATACGGTACTTAAGGACTCTGCTGCATTATTTAAGTACTTTGTTGCATTATTTAAGTACTCAGCTGCATTATTTAAGGACTTTGCTGCATTATTTAAGTACTCTGCTGCAGTATTTAAGGACTTGGCTGGATTATTTAAGGACTCTGCTGCATTATTTAAGGAATGTGCTGCATTATTTAAGGACTCTGCTGCATTATTTAAGGACTTTGTTGCATTATTTAAGGACTTTGTTGCATTATTTAAGGACTCTGCTGCATTATTTAAGGACTTTGCTGCATTATTTAAGGACTTTATTGCATTATTTAAGGACTGTTCTGCATTATTTAAGGACTTTGTTGCATTATTTAAGGACTCTGCTGCATTATTTAAGGATCCTGCTGCGGTATTTCAGTACTCTGCTGCATTATTTAAGGACTTTGCTGCATTATTTAAGGACTTGGCTGGATTATTTAAGGACTCTGCTGCATTATTTAAGGACTTTGCTGCATTATTTAAGGACTCTGCTGCATTATTTAAGGACTTTGTTGCATTATTTAAGGACTCTTCTGCATTATTTAAGGACTTTGTTGCATTATTTAAGGACTCTGCTGCATTATTCAAGAACGTTGCTGCATTATTTAAGTACTATGCTGAAGTATTTAAGGACTCTGCTGCATTATTTAAGGACTTTGCTGCATTATTTAATGACTCTGCTGCATTATTTAAGGACTTGGCTGGATTATTTAAGGACCCTGCTGCATGATTTAAGGACTTGGCTGGATTATTTAAGGACTCTTCTGCATTATTTAAGGATTTTGTTGCATTATTTAAGGACTCTGCTGCATTATTTAAGGACTTGGCTGGATTATTTAAGGACTCTTCTGCATTATTTAAGGACTCTGCTGCATTATTTAAGGACTTTGTTGCATTATTTAAAGACTTTGCTGCATTATTTAACGACTCTGCTGTGGTATTTAAGGACTCTGCTGCATTATTTAAGAACTTTGCTGCATTATTTATGGACTTTATTGCATTATTTAAAGACTTTGCTGCATTATTTAAGGAATTTGCTGCATTATTTAAGGACTCTTCTGCATTATTTAAGGACTTTGTTGCATTATTTAAGGACTCTGCTGCATTATTCAAGGACTTTGCTGCATTATTTAAGGACTCTGCTGCAGTATTTAAGGACTCTGCTGCATTATTTAAGGACTTTTCTGCATTATTTAAGGACTCTGCTGCAATATTTAAGGACTTGGCTGGATTATTTAAGGACTCTGCTGCATTATTTAAGGAATGTGCTGCATTATTTAAGGACTCTGCTGCATTATTTAAGGACTTTCTTGCATTATTTAAGGACTCTGCTGCATTATTTAAGGACTTTGTTGCATTATTTAAGGACTCTGCTGCATTATATAAGGACTTTGCTGCATTATTTAAGGACTTTATTGCATTATTTAAGGACTGTTCTGCATTATTTAAGGACTTTGTTGCATTATTTAAGGACTCTGCTGCATTATTTAAGGATCCTGCTGCGGTATTTCAGTACTCTGCTGCATTATTTAAGGAATTTGCTGCATTATTTATGGACTTTATTGCATTATTTAAAGACTTTGCTGCATTATTTAAGGACTTGACTGGATTATTTAAGGACTGTGCTGCATTATTTAAGGACTTTGCTGCATTATTTAAGGACTCTGCTGCATTATTTAAGGACTTTGTTGCATTATTTAAGGACTCTGCTGCATTATTTAAGGACTTTGTTGCACTATTTAAGGACTCTGCTGCATTATTTAAGGACCCTGCTGCAGTATTTCAGTAATCTGCTGCATTATCTAAGGACTTTGTTGCATTATTTAAGGACTTGGCTGGATTATTTAAGGACTCTGCTGCATTATTTAAGGACTTTGCTGCATTATTTAAGGACTCTGCTGCATTATTTAAGGACTTTGTTGCATTATTTAAGGACGTGCTGCATTATTTAAGGACTTTGTTGCATTATTTAAGGACTCTGCTGCATTATTTAAGGACCCTGCTGCGGTATTTCAGCACTCTGCTGAATTATTTAAGGACTTTGCTGCATTATTTATGTACTTTATTGCATTATTTAAGAACTCTGCTGCATTATTTAAGGACTTTGTTGCATTATTTAAGGACTCTGCTGCATCATTTAAGGACTTTGTTGCATTATTTAAGGACTCTACTTCATTATTTAACGACTTTGCTGCATTATTTAAGGACCCTGCTGCGGTATTTCAGTACTCTGCTGCATTATTTAAGGACTCTGCTGCATTATTTAAGGACTTTGTTGCATTATTTAAGGACTCTGCTGCATTATTTAAGGACTTTGTTGCATTATTTAAGGACTCTGCTGCATTATTTAAGGACCCTGCTGCAGTATTTCAGTAATCTGCTGCATTATTTAAGGACTTTGTTGCATTATTTAAGGACATGTCTGGATTATTTAGGGACTTTGCTGCATTATTTAAGGACTCTGCTGCATTATTTAAGGACTTTGCTGCATTATTTAAGGACTCTGATACGGTACTTAAGGACTCTGCTGCATTATTTAAGTACTTTGTTGCATTATTTAAGTACTCAGCTGCATTATTTAAGGACTTTGCTGCATTATTTAAGTACTCTGCTGCAGTATTTAAGGACTTGGCTGGATTATTTAAGGACTCTGCTGCATTATTTAAGGAATGTGCTGCATTATTTAAGGACTCTGCTGCATTATTTAAGGACTTTGTTGCATTATTTAAGGACTTTGTTGCATTATTTAAGGACTCTGCTGCATTATTTAAGGACTTTGCTGCATTATTTAAGGACTTTATTGCATTATTTAAGGACTGTTCTGCATTATTTAAGGACTTTGTTGCATTATTTAAGGACTCTGCTGCATTATTTAAGGATCCTGCTGCGGTATTTCAGTACTCTGCTGCATTATTTAAGGACTTTGCTGCATTATTTAAGGACTTGGCTGGATTATTTAAGGACTCTGCTGCATTATTTAAGGACTTTGCTGCATTATTTAAGGACTCTGCTGCATTATTTAAGGACTTTGTTGCATTATTTAAGGACCCTGCTGCATTATTTAAGGACTTTGTTGCATTATTTAAGGACTCTGCTGCAAAACTTAAGGACCCTGCTGCGTTATTTCAGCACTCTGCTGAATTATTTAAGGACTTTGCTGCATTATTTATGGACTTGATTGCATTATTTAAGGACTCTGCTGCATTATTTAAGGAATTTGTTGCATTATTAAATGACTCTGCTGCATTATTTAATGATTTTGCTGCATTATTTAAGTACTCTGCTACTTTACTTAAGGACTCTGCTGCATTATTTAAGTACTTTGTTGCATTATTTAAGGACTCTGCTGCATTATTTAAGGTCTTGGTTGCATTATTTAAGGACTCTTCTGCATTATTTAAGGACTCTGCTGCATTGTTTAAGGACTTTGTTGCATTATTTAAGGACTCTGCTGCATTATTTAAGGACTTTGTTGCATTATTTAAGGACTCTGCTGCATCATTTAAGGACTTTTTTGCATTATTTAAGGACTCTACTTCATTATATAACGACTTTGCTGCATTATTTATGGACCCTGCTGCGGTATTTCAGTACTCTGCTGCATTATTTAAGGACTCTGCTGCATTATTTATGGACTTTGTTGCATTATTTAAGGACTCTGCTGCATCATTTAAGGACGTTGTTGCATTATTTAAGGACTCTACTTCATTATTTAATGACTTTGCTGCATTATTTAAGGACCCTGCTGCGGTATTTCAGTACTCTGCTGCATTATTTAAGGACTTTGCTGCATTATTTATGGACTTTATTGCATTATTTAAAGACTTTGCTGCATTATTTAAGGAATTTGCTGCATTATTTAAGGACTCTGCAGCATTATTTAATGACTTTGCTGCATTATTTAAGGACTCTGCTACATTATTTAAGGACTTTGTTGCATTATTTAAGGACTCTTCTGCATTATTTAAGGACTTTGTTGCATTATTTAAGGACTCTGCTGCATTATTCAAGAACTTTGCTGCATTATTTAAGGACTTTATTGCATTATTTAAGGACTCTGCTGCATTATTTAAGGATCCTGCTGCGGTATTTCAGTACTCTGCTGCATTATTTAAGGACTTTGCTGCATTATTTAAGGACTTGGCTGGATTATTTAAGGACTCTGCTGCATTATTTAAGGACTTTGCTGCATTATTTAAGGACTCTGCTGCATTATTTAAGGACTTTGTTGCATTATTTAAGGACCCTGCTGCATTATTTAAGGACTTTGTTGCATTATTTAAGGACTCTGCTGCATTATTTAAGGACCCTGCTGCGGTATTTCAGCACTCTGCTGAATTATTTAAGGACTTTGCTGCATTATTTATGGACTTTATTGCATTATTTAAGGACTCTGCTGCATTATTTAAGTACTTTGTTGCATTATTTAAGGACTCTGCTGCATTATTTAAGGACTTTGTTGCATTATTTAAGGACTCTTCTGCATTATTTAAGGACTTGGCTGGATTATTTAAGGACCCTGCTGCATGATTTAAGGACTTGGCTGGATTATTTAAGGACTCTTCTGCATTATTTAAGGATTTTGTTGCATTATTTAAGGACTCTGCTGCATTATTTAAGGACTTGGCTGGATTATTTAAGGACTCTTCTGCATTATTTAAGGACTCTGCTGCATTATTTAAGGACTTTGTTGCATTATTTAAAGACTTTGCTGCATTATTTAAGGACTCTGCTGTGGTATTTAAGGACTCTGCTGCATTATTTAAGAACTTTGCTGCATTATTTATGGACTTTATTGCATTATTTAAAGACTCTGCTGCATTATTTAAGGACTCTGCTGCATTATTTAAGGACTTTGTTGCATTATTTAAGGACTCTGCTGCATTATATAAGGACTTTGCTGCATTATTTAAGGACTTTATTGCATTATTTAAGGACTCTGCTGCATTATTTAAGGATCCTGCTGCGGTATTTCAGTACTCTGCTGCATTATTTAAGGAATTTGCTGCATTATTTATGGACTTTATTGCATTATTTAAAGACTTTGCTGCATTATTTAAGGACTTGGCTGGATTATTTAAGGACTGTGCTGCATTATTTAAGGACTTTGCTGCATTATTTAAGGACTCTGCTGCATTATTTAAGGACTTTGTTGCATTATTTAAGGACTCTGCTGCATTATTTAAGGACTTTGTTGCATTATTTAAGGACTCTGCTGCATTATTTAAGGACCCTGATGCAGTATTTCAGTAATCTGCTGCATTATCTAAGGACTTTGTTGCATTATTTAAGCACTTGGCTGGATTATTTAAGGACTCTGCTGCATTATTTAAGGACTTTGCTGCATTATTTAAGGACTCTGCTGCATTATTTAAGGACTTTGTTGCATTATTTAAGGACGTGCTGCATTATTTAAGGACTTTGTTGCATTATTTAAGGACTCTGCTGCATTATTTAAGGACCCTGCTGCGGTATTTCAGCACTCTGCTGAATTATTTAAGGACTTTGCTGCATTATTTATGTACTTTATTGCATTATTTAAGAACTCTGCTGCATTATTTAAGGACTTTGTTGCATTATTTAAGGACTCTGCTGCATCATTTAAGGACTTTGTTGCATTATTTAAGGACTCTACTTCATTATTTAACGACTTTGCTGCATTATTTAAGGACCCTGCTGCGGTATTTCAGTACTCTGCTGTATTATTTAAGGACTCTGCTGCATTATTTAAGGACTTTGTTGCATTATTTAAGGACTCTGCTGCATTATTTAAGGACTTTGTTGCATTATTTAAGGACTCTGCTGCATTATTTAAGGACCCTGCTGCAGTATTTCAGTAATCTGCTGCATTATTTAAGGACTTTGTTGCATTATTTAAGGACATGTCTGGATTATTTAGGGACTTTGCTGCATTATTTAAGGACTCTGCTGCATTATTTAAGGACTTTGCTGCATTATTTAAGGACTCTGATACGGTACTTAAGGACTCTGCTGCATTATTTAAGTACTTTGTTGCATTATTTAAGTACTCAGCTGCATTATTTAAGGACTTTGCTGCAGTATTTAAGGACTTGGCTGGATTATTTAAGGACTCTGCTGCATTATTTAAGGAATGTGCTGCATTATTTAAGGACTCTGCTGCATTATTTAAGGACTTTGTTGCATTATTTAAGGACTTTGTTGCATTATTTAAGGACTCTGCTGCATTATTTAAGGACTTTGCTGCATTATTTAAGGACTTTATTGCATTATTTAAGGACTGTTCTGCATTATTTAAGGACTTTGTTGCATTATTTAAGGACTCTGCTGCATTATTTAAGGATCCTGCTGCGGTATTTCAGTACTCTGCTGCATTATTTAAGGACTTTGCTGCATTATTTAAGGACTTGGCTGGATTATTTAAGGACTCTGCTGCATTATTTAAGGACTTTGCTGCATTATTTAAGGACTCTGCTGCATTATTTAAGGACTTTGTTGCATTATTTAAGGACCCTGCTGCATTATTTAAGGACTTTGTTGCATTATTTAAGGACTCTGCTGCAAAACTTAAGGACCCTGCTGCGTTATTTCAGCACTCTGCTGAATTATTTAAGGACTTTGCTGCATTATTTATGGACTTGATTGCATTATTTAAGGACTCTGCTGCATTATTTAAGGAATTTGTTGCATTATTAAATGACTCTGCTGCATTATTTAATGATTTTGCTGCATTATTTAAGTACTCTGCTACTTTACTTAAGGACTCTGCTGCATTATTTAAGTACTTTGTTGCATTATTTAAGGACTCTGCTGCATTATTTAAGGTCTTGGTTGCATTATTTAAGGACTCTTCTGCATTATTTAAGGACTCTGCTGCATTGTTTAAGGACTTTGTTGCATTATTTAAGGACTCTGCTGCATTATTTAAGGACTTTGTTGCATTATTTAAGGACTCTGCTGCATCATTTAAGGACTTTTTTGCATTATTTAAGGACTCTACTTCATTATATAACGACTTTGCTGCATTATTTATGGACCCTGCTGCGGTATTTCAGTACTCTGCTGCATTATTTAAGGACTCTGCTGCATTATTTATGGACTTTGTTGCATTATTTAAGGACTCTGCTGCATCATTTAAGGACGTTGTTGCATTATTTAAGGACTCTACTTCATTATTTAATGACTTTGCTGCATTATTTAAGGACCCTGCTGCGGTATTTCAGTACTCTGCTGCATTATTTAAGGACTTTGCTGCATTATTTATGGACTTTATTGCATTATTTAAAGACTTTGCTGCATTATTTAAGGAATTTGCTGCATTATTTAAGGACTCTGCAGCATTATTTAATGACTTTGCTGCATTATTTAAGGACTCTGCTACATTATTTAAGGACTTTGTTGCATTATTTAAGGACTCTTCTGCATTATTTAAGGACTTTGTTGCATTATTTAAGGACTCTGCTGCATTATTCAAGAACTTTGCTGCATTATTTAAGGACTTTATTGCATTATTTAAGGACTCTGCTGCATTATTTAAGGATCCTGCTGCGGTATTTCAGTACTCTGCTGCATTATTTAAGGACTTTGCTGCATTATTTAAGGACTTGGCTGGATTATTTAAGGACTCTGCTGCATTATTTAAGGACTTTGCTGCATTATTTAAGGACTCTGCTGCATTATTTAAGGACTTTGTTGCATTATTTAAGGACCCTGCTGCATTATTTAAGGACTTTGTTGCATTATTTAAGGACTCTGCTGCATTATTTAAGGACCCTGCTGCGGTATTTCAGCACTCTGCTGAATTATTTAAGGACTTTGCTGCATTATTTATGGACTTTATTGCATTATTTAAGGACTCTGCTGCATTATTTAAGTACTTTGTTGCATTATTTAAGGACTCTGCTGCATTATTTAAGGACTTTGTTGCATTATTTAAGGACTCTTCTGCATTATTTAAGGACTTGGCTGGATTATTTAAGGACCCTGCTGCATGATTTAAGGACTTGGCTGGATTATTTAAGGACTCTTCTGCATTATTTAAGGATTTTGTTGCATTATTTAAGGACTCTGCTGCATTATTTAAGGACTTGGCTGGATTATTTAAGGACTCTTCTGCATTATTTAAGGACTCTGCTGCATTATTTAAGGACTTTGTTGCATTATTTAAAGACTTTGCTGCATTATTTAAGGACTCTGCTGTGGTATTTAAGGACTCTGCTGCATTATTTAAGAACTTTGCTGCATTATTTATGGACTTTATTGCATTATTTAAAGACTCTGCTGCATTATTTAAGGACTCTGCTGCATTATTTAAGGACTTTGTTGCATTATTTAAGGACTCTGCTGCATTATATAAGGACTTTGCTGCATTATTTAAGGACTTTATTGCATTATTTAAGGACTCTGCTGCATTATTTAAGGATCCTGCTGCGGTATTTCAGTACTCTGCTGCATTATTTAAGGAATTTGCTGCATTATTTATGGACTTTATTGCATTATTTAAAGACTTTGCTGCATTATTTAAGGACTTGGCTGGATTATTTAAGGACTGTGCTGCATTATTTAAGGACTTTGCTGCATTATTTAAGGACTCTGCTGCATTATTTAAGGACTTTGTTGCATTATTTAAGGACTCTGCTGCATTATTTAAGGACTTTGTTGCATTATTTAAGGACTCTGCTGCATTATTTAAGGACCCTGATGCAGTATTTCAGTAATCTGCTGCATTATCTAAGGACTTTGTTGCATTATTTAAGGACTTGGCTGGATTATTTAAGGACTCTGCTGCATTATTTAAGGACTTTGCTGCATTATTTAAGGACTCTGCTGCATTATTTAAGGACTTTGTTGCATTATTTAAGGACGTGCTGCATTATTTAAGGACTTTGTTGCATTATTTAAGGACTCTGCTGCATTATTTAAGGACCCTGCTGCGGTATTTCAGCACTCTGCTGAATTATTTAAGGACTTTGCTGCATTATTTATGTACTTTATTGCATTATTTAAGAACTCTGCTGCATTATTTAAGGACTTTGTTGCATTATTTAAGGACTCTGCTGCATCATTTAAGGACTTTGTTGCATTATTTAAGGACTCTACTTCATTATTTAACGACTTTGCTGCATTATTTAAGGACCCTGCTGCGGTATTTCAGTACTCTGCTGCATTATTTAAGGACTCTGCTGCATTATTTAAGGACTTTGTTGCATTATTTAAGGACTCTGCTGCATTATTTAAGGACTTTGTTGCATTATTTAAGGACTCTGCTGCATTATTTAAGGACCCTGCTGCAGTATTTCAGTAATCTGCTGCATTATTTAAGGACTTTGTTGCATTATTTAAGGACATGTCTGGATTATTTAGGGACTTTGCTGCATTATTTAAGGACTCTGCTGCATTATTTAAGGACTTTGCTGCATTATTTAAGGACTCTGATACGGTACTTAAGGACTCTGCTGCATTATTTAAGTACTTTGTTGCATTATTTAAGTACTCAGCTGCATTATTTAAGGACTTTGCTGCAGTATTTAAGGACTTGGCTGGATTATTTAAGGACTCTGCTGCATTATTTAAGGAATGTGCTGCATTATTTAAGGACTCTGCTGCATTATTTAAGGACTTTGTTGCATTATTTAAGGACTTTGTTGCATTATTTAAGGACTCTGCTGCATTATTTAAGGACTTTGCTGCATTATTTAAGGACTTTATTGCATTATTTAAGGACTGTTCTGCATTATTTAAGGACTTTGTTGCATTATTTAAGGACTCTGCTGCATTATTTAAGGATCCTGCTGCGGTATTTCAGTACTCTGCTGCATTATTTAAGGACTTTGCTGCATTATTTAAGGACTTGGCTGGATTATTTAAGGACTCTGCTGCATTATTTAAGGACTTTGCTGCATTATTTAAGGACTCTGCTGCATTATTTAAGGACTTTGTTGCATTATTTAAGGACCCTGCTGCATTATTTAAGGACTTTGTTGCATTATTTAAGGACTCTGCTGCAAAACTTAAGGACCCTGCTGCGTTATTTCAGCACTCTGCTGAATTATTTAAGGACTTTGCTGCATTATTTATGGACTTGATTGCATTATTTAAGGACTCTGCTGCATTATTTAAGGAATTTGTTGCATTATTAAATGACTCTGCTGCATTATTTAATGATTTTGCTGCATTATTTAAGTACTCTGCTACTTTACTTAAGGACTCTGCTGCATTATTTAAGTACTTTGTTGCATTATTTAAGGACTCTGCTGCATTATTTAAGGTCTTGGTTGCATTATTTAAGGACTCTTCTGCATTATTTAAGGACTCTGCTGCATTGTTTAAGGACTTTGTTGCATTATTTAAGGACTCTGCTGCATTATTTAAGGACTTTGTTGCATTATTTAAGGACTCTGCTGCATCATTTAAGGACTTTTTTGCATTATTTAAGGACTCTACTTCATTATATAACGACTTTGCTGCATTATTTATGGACCCTGCTGCGGTATTTCAGTACTCTGCTGCATTATTTAAGGACTCTGCTGCATTATTTATGGACTTTGTTGCATTATTTAAGGACTCTGCTGCATCATTTAAGGACGTTGTTGCATTATTTAAGGACTCTACTTCATTATTTAATGACTTTGCTGCATTATTTAAGGACCCTGCTGCGGTATTTCAGTACTCTGCTGCATTATTTAAGGACTTTGCTGCATTATTTATGGACTTTATTGCATTATTTAAAGACTTTGCTGCATTATTTAAGGAATTTGCTGCATTATTTAAGGACTCTGCAGCATTATTTAATGACTTTGCTGCATTATTTAAGGACTCTGCTACATTATTTAAGGACTTTGTTGCATTATTTAAGGACTCTTCTGCATTATTTAAGGACTTTGTTGCATTATTTAAGGACTCTGCTGCATTATTCAAGAACTTTGCTGCATTATTTAAGGACTTTATTGCATTATTTAAGGACTCTGCTGCATTATTTAAGGATCCTGCTGCGGTATTTCAGTACTCTGCTGCATTATTTAAGGACTTTGCTGCATTATTTAAGGACTTGGCTGGATTATTTAAGGACTCTGCTGCATTATTTAAGGACTTTGCTGCATTATTTAAGGACTCTGCTGCATTATTTAAGGACTTTGTTGCATTATTTAAGGACCCTGCTGCATTATTTAAGGACTTTGTTGCATTATTTAAGGACTCTGCTGCATTATTTAAGGACCCTGCTGCGGTATTTCAGCACTCTGCTGAATTATTTAAGGACTTTGCTGCATTATTTATGGACTTTATTGCATTATTTAAGGACTCTGCTGCATTATTTAAGTACTTTGTTGCATTATTTAAGGACTCTGCTGCATTATTTAAGGACTTTGTTGCATTATTTAAGGACTCTTCTGCATTATTTAAGGACTTGGCTGGATTATTTAAGGACCCTGCTGCATGATTTAAGGACTTGGCTGGATTATTTAAGGACTCTTCTGCATTATTTAAGGATTTTGTTGCATTATTTAAGGACTCTGCTGCATTATTTAAGGACTTGGCTGGATTATTTAAGGACTCTTCTGCATTATTTAAGGACTCTGCTGCATTATTTAAGGACTTTGTTGCATTATTTAAAGACTTTGCTGCATTATTTAAGGACTCTGCTGTGGTATTTAAGGACTTTGCTGCATTATTTAAGAACTTTGCTGCATTATTTATGGACTTTATTGCATTATTTAAAGACTCTGCTGCATTATTTAAGGACTCTGCTGCATTATTTAAGGACTTTGTTGCATTATTTAAGGACTCTGCTGCATTATATAAGGACTTTGCTGCATTATTTAAGGACTTTATTGCATTATTTAAGGACTCTGCTGCATTATTTAAGGATCCTGCTGCGGTATTTCAGTACTCTGCTGCATTATTTAAGGAATTTGCTGCATTATTTATGGACTTTATTGCATTATTTAAAGACTTTGCTGCATTATTTAAGGACTTGGCTGGATTATTTAAGGACTGTGCTGCATTATTTAAGGACTTTGCTGCATTATTTAAGGACTCTGCTGCATTATTTAAGGACTTTGTTGCATTATTTAAGGACTCTGCTGCATTATTTAAGGACTTTGTTGCATTATTTAAGGACTCTGCTGCATTATTTAAGGACCCTGATGCAGTATTTCAGTAATCTGCTGCATTATCTAAGGACTTTGTTGCATTATTTAAGGACTTGGCTGGATTATTTAAGGACTCTGCTGCATTATTTAAGGACTTTGCTGCATTATTTAAGGACTCTGCTGCATTATATAAGGACTTTGTTGCATTATTTAAGGACTGTGCTGCATTATTTAAGGACTTTGTTGCATTATTTAAGGACTCTGCTGCATTATTTAAGGACCCTGCTGCGGTATTTCAGCACT
The DNA here is from genome assembly GCF_046119375.1 of Phyllobates terribilis. NCBI lineage: Eukaryota > Metazoa > Chordata > Amphibia > Anura > Dendrobatidae > Phyllobates > Phyllobates terribilis. The sequence goes on along the minus strand of NW_027363896.1, from coordinate 293,822 downwards.
CTGCTGAATTATTTAAGGACTTTGCTGCATTATTTATGTACTTTATTGCATTATTTAAGAACTCTGCTGCATTATTTAAGGACTTTGTTGCATTATTTAAGGACTCTGCTGCATCATTTAAGGACTTTGTTGCATTATTTAAGGACTCTACTTCATTATTTAACGACTTTGCTGCATTATTTAAGGACCCTGCTGCGGTATTTCAGTACTCTGCTGCATTATTTAAGGACTCTGCTGCATTATTTAAGGACTTTGTTGCATTATTTAAGGACTCTGCTGCATTATTTAAGGACTCTGATACGGTACTTAAGGACTCTGCTGCATTATTTAAGTACTTTGTTGCATTATTTAAGTACTCAGCTGCATTATTTAAGGACTTTGTTGCATTATTTAAGGACTCTTCTGCATTATTTAAGTACTTTGTTGCATTATTTAAGGACTCTGCTGCATTATTTAAGGACTTTGCTGCATTATTTAAGTACTCTGCTGCAGTATTTAAGGACTTGGCTGGATTATTTAAGGACTCTGCTGCATTATTTAAGGAATGTGCTGCATTATTTAAGGACTCTGCTGCATTATTTATGGACTTTGTTGCATTATTTAAGGACTCTGCTGCATCATTTAAGGACGTTGTTGCATTATTTAAGGACTCTACTTCATTATTTAACGACTTTGCTGCATTATTTAAGCACCCTGCTGCGGTATTTCAGTACTCTGCTGCATTATTTAAGGACTTTGCTGCATTATTTATGGACTTTATTGCATTATTTAAAGACTTTGCTGCATTATTTAAGGAATTTGCTGCATTATTTAAGGACTCTGCAGCATTATTTAATGACTTTGCTGCATTATTTAAGGACTCTGCTGCATTATTTAAGTACTTTGTTGCATTATTTAAGGACTCTGCTGCATTATTTAAGGACTTTGTTGCATTATTTAAGGACTCTTCTGCATTATTTAAGGACTTGGCTGGATTATTTAAGGACCCTGCTGCATGATTTAAGGACTTGGCTGGATTATTTAAGGACTCTTCTGCATTATTTAAGGATTTTGTTGCATTATTTAAGGACTCTGCTGCATTATTTAAGGACTTGGCTGGATTATTTAAGGACTCTTCTGCATTATTTAAGGACTCTGCTGCATTATTTAAGGACTTTGTTGCATTATTTAAAGACTTTGCTGCATTATTTAAGGACTCTGCTGTGGTATTTAAGGACTCTGCTGCATTATTTAAGAACTTTGCTGCATTATTTATGTACTTTATTGCATTATTTAAAGACTTTGCTGCATTATTTAAGGAATTTGCTGCATTATTTAAGGACTCTTCTGCATTATTTTTAGGACTTTGTTGCATTATTTAAGGACTCTGCTGCATTATTCAAGGACTTTGCTGCATTATTTAAGGACTCTGCTGCAGTATTTAAGGACTCTGCTGCATTATTTAAGGACTTTTCTGCATTATTTAAGGACTCTGCTGCAATATTTAAGGACTTGGCTGAATTATTTAAGGACTCTGCTGCATTATTTAAGGAATGTGCTGCATTATTTAAGGACTCTGCTGCATTATTTAAGGACTTTCTTGCATTATTTAAGGACTCTGCTGCATTATTTAAGGACTTTGTTGCATTATTTAAGGACTCTGCTGCATTATATAAGGACTTTGCTGCATTATTTAAGGACTTTATTGCCTTATTTAAGGACTGTTCTGCATTATTTAAGGACTTTGTTGCATTATTTAAGGACTCTGCTGCATTATTTAAGGATCCTGCTGCGGTATTTCAGTACTCTGCTGCATTATTTAAGGAATTTGCTGCATTATTTATGGACTTTATTGCATTATTTAAAGACTTTGCTGCATTATTTAAGGACTTGGCTGGATTATTTAAGGACTGTGCTGCATTATTTAAGGACTTTGCTGCATTATTTAAGGACTCTGCTGCATTATTTAAGGACTTTGTTGCATTATTTAAGGACTCTGCTGCATTATTTAAGGACTTTGTTGCATTATTTAAGGACTCTGCTGCATTATTTAAGGACCCTGCTTCAGTATTTCAGTAATCTGCTGCATTATCTAAGGACTTTGTTGCATTATTTAAGGACTTGGCTGGATTATTTAAGGACTCTGCTGCATTATTTAAGGACTTTGCTGCATTATTTAAGGACTCTGCTGCATTATTTAAGGACTTTGTTGCATTATTTAAGGACCGTGCTGCATTATTTAAGGACTTTGTTGCATTATTTAAGGACTCTGCTGCATTATTTAAGGACCCTGCTGCGGTATTTCAGCACTCTGCTGAATTATTTAAGGACTTTGCTGCATTATTTATGTACTTTATTGCATTATTTAAGAACTCTGCTGCATTATTTAAGGACTTTGTTGCATTATTTAAGGACTCTGCTGCATCATTTAAGGACTTTGTTGCATTATTTAAGGACTCTACTTCATTATTTAACGACTTTGCTGCATTATTTAAGGACCCTGCTGCGGTATTTCAGTACTCTGCTGCATTATTTAAGGACTCTGCTGCATTATTTAAGGACTTTGTTGCATTATTTAAGGACTCTGCTGCATTATTTAAGGACTTTGTTGCATTATTTAAGGACTCTGCTGCATTATTTAAGGACCCTGCTGCAGTATTTCAGTAATCTGCTGCATTATTTAAGGACTTTGTTGCATTATTTAAGGACTTGTCTGGATTATTTAGGGACTTTGCTGCATTATTTAAGGACTCTGCTGCATTATTTAACGACTTTGCTGCATTATTTAAGGACTTTGCTGCAATATTTAAGTACTCTGCTGCAGTATTTAAGGACTTGGCTGGATTATTTAAGGACTCTGCTGCATTTTTTAAGGATCCTGCTGCGGTATTTCAGTACTCTGCTGCATTATTTAAGGACTTTGCTGCATTATTTAAGGACTTGGCTGGATTATTTAAGGACTCTGCTGCATTATTTAAGGACTTTGCTGCATTATTTAAGGACTCTGCTGAATTATTTAAGGACTTTGTTGCATTATTTAAGGACCCTGCTGCATTATTTAAGGACTTTGTTGCATTATTTAAGGACTCTGCTGCATTACTTAAGGACCCTGCTGCGGTATTTCAGCACTCTGCTGAATTATTTAAGGACTTTGCTGCATTATTTATGGACTTTATTGCATTATTTAAGGACTCTGCTGCATTATTTAAGGAATTTGTTGCATTATTAAATGACTCTGCTGCATTATTTAATGATTTTGCTGCATTATTTAAGTACTCTGCTACTTTACTTAAGGACTCTGCTGCATTATTTAAGTACTTTGTTGCATTATTTAAGGACTCTGCTGCATTATTTAAGGTCTTGGTTGCATTATTTAAGGACTCTTCTGCATTATTTAAGGACTCTGCTGCATTGTTTAAGGACTTTGTTGCATTATTTAAGGACTCTGCTGCATTATTTAAGGACTTTGTTGCATTATTTAAGGACTCTGCTGCATCATTTAAGGACTTTTTTGCATTATTTAAGGACTCTACTTCATTATATAACGACTTTGCTGCATTATTTATGGACCCTGCTGCGGTATTTCAGTACTCTGCTGCATTATTTAAGGACTCTGCTGCATTATTTATGGACTTTGTTGCATTATTTAAGGACTCTGCTGCATCATTTAAGGACGTTGTTGCATTATTTAAGGACTCTACTTCATTATTTAATGACTTTGCTGCATTATTTAAGGACCCTGCTGCGGTAATTCAGTACTCTGCTGCATTATTTAAGGACTTTGCTGCATTATTTATGGACTTTATTGCATTATTTAAAGACTTTGCTGCATTATTTAAGGAATTTGCTGCATTATTTAAGGACTCTGCAGCATTATTTAATGACTTTGCTGCATTATTTAAGGACTCTGCTGCATTATTTAAGGACTTTGTTGCATTATTTAAGGACTCTTCTGCATTATTTAAGGACTTTGTTGCATTATTTAAGGACTCTGCTGCATTATTCAAGAACGTTGCTGCATTATTTAAGGACTATGCTGAAGTATTTAAGGACTCTGCTGCATTATTTAAGGACTTTGCTGCACTATTTAATGACTCTGCTGCATTATTTAAGGACTTGGCTGGATTATTTAAGGACCCTGCTGCATGATTTAAGGACTTGGCTGGATTATTTAAGGACTCTTCTGCATTATTTAAGGATTTTGTTGCATTATTTAAGGACTCTGCTGCATTATTTAAGGACTTGGCTGGATTATTTAAGGACTCTTCTGCATTATTTAAGGACTCTGCTGCATTATTTAAGGACTTTGTTGCATTATTTAAAGACTTTGCTGCATTATTTAAAGACTCTGCTGTGGTATTTAAGGACTCTGCTGCATTATTTAAGAACTTTGCTGCATTATTTATGGACTTTATTGCATTATTTAAAGACTTTGCTGCATTATTTAAGGAATTTGCTGCATTATTTAAGGACTCTTCTGCATTATTTAAGGACTTTGTTGCATTATTTAAGTACTCAGCTGCATTATTTAAGGACTTTGTTGCATTATTTAAGGACTCTGCTGCATTATTTAAGGACTTTGCTGCATTATTTAAGTACTCTGCTGCAGTATTTAAGGACTTGGCTGGATTATTTAAGGACTCTGCTGCATTATTTAAGGAATGTGCTGCATTATTTAAGGACTCTGCTGCATTATTTATGGACTTTGTAGCATTATTTAAGGACTCTGCTGCATCATTTAAGGACGTTGTTGCATTATTTAAGGACTCTACTTCATTATTTAACGACTTTGCTGCATTATTTAAGGACCCTGCTGCGGTATTTCAGTACTCTGCTGCATTATTTAAGGACTTTGCTGCATTATTTATGGACTGTATTGCATTATTTAAAGACTTTGCTGCATTATTTAAGGAATTTGCTGCATTATTTAAGGACTCTGCAGCATTATTTAATGACTTTGCTGCATTATTTAAGGACTCTGCTGCATTATTTAAGGACTTTGTTGCATTATTTAAAGACTTTGCTGCATTATTTAAGGACTCTGCTGTGGTATTTAAGGACTCTGATGCATTATTTAAGAACTTTGCTGCATTATTTATGGACTTTATTGCATTATTTAAAGACTTTGCTGCATTATTTAAGGAATTTGCTGCATTATTTAAGGACTCTTCTGCATTATTTAAGGACTTTGTTGCATTATTTAAGGACTCTGCTGCATTATTCAAGGACTTTGCTGCATTATTTAAGGACTCTGCTGCAGTATTTAAGGACTCTGCTGCATTATTTAAGGACTTTTCTGCATTATTTAAGGACTCTGCTGCAATATTTAAGGACTTGGCTGGATTATTTAAGGACTCTGCTGCATTATTTAAGGAGTGTGCTGCATTATTTAAGGACTCTGCTGCATTATTTAAGGACTTTCTTGCATTATTTAAGGACTCTGCTGCATTATTTAAGGACTTTGTTGCATTATTTAAGGACTCTGCTGCATTATATAAGGACTTTGCTGCATTATTTAAGGACTTTATTGCATTATTTAAGGACTGTTCTGCATTATTTAAGGACTTTGTTGCATTATTTAAGGACTCTGCTGCATTATTTAAGGATCCTGCTGCGGTATTTCAGTACTCTGCTGCATTATTTAAGGAATTTGCTGCATTATTTATGGACTTTATTGCATTATTTAAAGACTTTGCTGCATTATTTAAGGACTTGACTGGATTATTTAAGGACTGTGCTGCATTATTTAAGGACTTTGCTGCATTATTTAAGGACTCTGCTGCATTATTTAAGGACTTTGTTGCATTATTTAAGGACTCTGCTGCATTATTTAAGGACTTTGTTGCACTATTTAAGGACTCTGCTGCATTATTTAAGGACCCTGCTGCAGTATTTCAGTAATCTGCTGCATTATCTAAGGACTTTGTTGCATTATTTAAGGACTTGGCTGGATTATTTAAGGACTCTGCTGCATTATTTAAGGACTTTGCTGCATTATTTAAGGACTCTGCTGCATTATTTAAGGACTTTGTTGCATTATTTAAGGACGTGCTGCATTATTTAAGGACTTTGTTGCATTATTTAAGGACTCTGCTGCATTATTTAAGGACCCTGCTGCGGTATTTCAGCACTCTGCTGAATTATTTAAGGACTTTGCTGCATTATTTATGTACTTTATTGCATTATTTAAGAACTCTGCTGCATTATTTAAGGACTTTGTTGCATTATTTAAGGACTCTGCTGCATCATTTAAGGACTTTGTTGCATTATTTAAGGACTCTACTTCATTATTTAACGACTTTGCTGCATTATTTAAGGACCCTGCTGCGGTATTTCAGTACTCTGCTGCATTATTTAAGGACTCTGCTGCATTATTTAAGGACTTTGTTGCATTATTTAAGGACTCTGCTGCATTATTTAAGGACTCTGCTGCATTATTTAAGGACCCTGCTGCAGTATTTCAGTAATCTGCTGCATTATTTAAGGACTTTGTTGCATTATTTAAGGACATGTCTGGATTATTTAGGGACTTTGCTGCATTATTTAAGGACTCTGCTGCATTATTTAAGGACTTTGCTGCATTATTTAAGGACTCTGATACGGTACTTAAGGACTCTGCTGCATTATTTAAGTACTTTGTTGCATTATTTAAGTACTCAGCTGCATTATTTAAGGACTTTGCTGCATTATTTAAGTACTCTGCTGCAGTATTTAAGGACTTGGCTGGATTATTTAAGGACTCTGCTGCATTATTTAAGGAATGTGATGCATTATTTAAGGACTCTGCTGCATTATTTAAGGACTTTGTTGCATTATTTAAGGACTTTGTTGCATTATTTAAGGACTCTGCTGCATTATTTAAGGACTTTGCTGCATTATTTAAGGACTTTATTGCATTATTTAAGGACTGTTCTGCATTATTTAAGGACTTTGTTGCATTATTTAAGGACTCTGCTGCATTATTTAAGGATCCTGCTGCGGTATTTCAGTACTCTGCTGCATTATTTAAGGACTTTGCTGCATTATTTAAGAACTTGGCTGGATTATTTAAGGACTTTGCTGCATTATTTAAGGACTCTGCTGCATTATTTAAGGACTTTGTTGCATTATTTAAGGACCCTGCTGCATTATTTAAGGACTTTGTTGCATTATTTAAGGACTCTGCTGCAAAACTTAAGGACCCTGCTGCGTTATTTCAGCACTCTGCTGAATTATTTAAGGACTTTGCTGCATTATTTATGGACTTGATTGCATTATTTAAGGACTCTGCTGCATTATTTAAGGAATTTGTTGCATTATTAAATGACTCTGCTGCATTATTTAATGATTTTGCTGCATTATTTAAGTACTCTGCTACTTTACTTAAGGACTCTGCTGCATTATTTAAGTACTTTGTTGCATTATTTAAGGACTCTGCTGCATTATTTAAGGTCTTGGTTGCATTATTTAAGGACTCTTCTGCATTATTTAAGGACTCTGCTGCATTGTTTAAGGACTTTGTTGCATTATTTAAGGACTCTGCTGCATTATTTAAGGACTTTGTTGCATTATTTAAGGACTCTGCTGCATCATTTAAGGACTTTTTTGCATTATTTAAGGACTCTACTTCATTATATAACGACTTTGCTGCATTATTTATGGACCCTGCTGCGGTATTTCAGTACTCTGCTGCATTATTTAAGGACTCTGCTGCATTATTTATGGACTTTGTTGCATTATTTAAGGACTCTGCTGCATCATTTAAGGACGTTGTTGCATTATTTAAGGACTCTACTTCATTATTTAATGACTTTGCTGGATTATTTAAGGACCCTGCTGCGGTATTTCAGTACTCTGCTGCATTATTTAAGGACTTTGCTGCATTATTTATGGACTTTATTGCATTATTTAAAGACTTTGCTGCATTATTTAAGGAATTTGCTGCATTATTTAAGGACTCTGCAGCATTATTTAATGACTTTGCTGCATTATTTAAGGACTCTGCTACATTATTTAAGGACTTTGTTGCATTATTTAAGGACTCTTCTGCATTATTTAAGGACTTTGTTGCATTATTTAAGGACTCTGCTGCATTATTCAAGAACTTTGCTGCATTATTTAAGGACTTTATTGCATTATTTAAGGACTCTGCTGCATTATTTAAGGATCCCGCTGCGGTATTTCAGTACTCTGCTGCATTATTTAAGGACTTTGCTGCATTATTTAAGGACTTGGCTGGATTATTTAAGGACTCTGCTGCATTATTTAAGGACTTTGCTGCATTATTTAAGGACTCTGCTGCATTATTTAAGGACTTTGTTGCATTATTTAAGGACCCTGCTGCATTATTTAAGGACTTTGTTGCATTATTTAAGGACTCTGCTGCATTATTTAAGGACCCTGCTGCGGTATTTCAGCACTCTGCTGAATTATTTAAGGACTTTGCTGCATTATTTATGGACTTTATTGCATTATTTAAGGACTCTGCTGCATTATTTAAGGAATTTGTTGCATTATTAAATGACTCTGCTGCATTATTTAATGATTTTGCTGCATTATTTAAGTACTCTGCTACTTTACTTAAGGACTCTGCTGCATTATTTAAGTACTTTGTTGCATTATTTAAGGACTCTGCTGCATTATTTAAGGTCTTGGTTGCATTATTTAAGGACTCTTCTGCATTATTTAAGGACTCTGCTGCATTGTTTAAGGACTTTGTTGCATTATTTAAGGACTCTGCTGCATCATTTAAGGACTTTTTTGCATTATTTAAGGACTCTACTTCATTATATAACGACTTTGCTGCATTATTTATGGACCCTGCTGCGGTATTTCAGTACTCTGCTGCATTATTTAAGGACTCTGCTGCATTATTTATGGACTTTGTTGCATTATTTAAGGACTCTGCTGCATCATTTAAGGACGTTGTTGCATTATTTAAGGACTCTACTTCATTATTTAATGACTTTGCTGCATTATTTAAGGACCCTGCTGCGGTATTTCAGTACTCTGCTGCATTATTTAAGGACTTTGCTGCATTATTTATGGACTTTATTGCATTATTTAAAGACTTTGCTGCATTATTTAAGGAATTTGCTGCATTATTTAAGGACTCTGCATCATTATTTAATGACTTTGCTGCATTATTTAAGGACTCTGCTGCATTATTTAAGGACTTTGTTGCATTATTTAAGGACTCTGCTGCATTATTTAAGGACCCTGCTGCAGTATTTCAGTAATCTGCATTATTTAAGGACTTTGTTGCATTATTTAAGGACTTGGCTGGATTATTTAGGGACTCTGCTGCATTATTTACGGACTTTGCTGCATTTTTTAAGGACTCTGCTGCATTATTTAAGGACTTTGTTGCATTATTTAAGGACCCTGCAGCAGTATTTCAGTAATCTGCTGCATTATTTAAGGACTTTGTTGCATTATTTAAGGACTTGGCTGGATTATTTAAGGACTTTGCTGCATTATTTAAGGACTCTGCTGCATTATTTAAGGACTCTGATACGGTACTTAAGGACTCTGCTGCATTATTTAAGTACTTTGTTGCATTATTTAAGTACTCAGCTGCATTATTTAAGGACTTTGTTGCATTATTTAAGGACTCTGCTGCATTATTTAAGGACTTTGCTGCATTATTTAAGTACTCTGCTGCAGTATTTAAGGACTTGGCTGGATTATTTAAGGACTCTGCTGCATTATTTAAGGAATGTGCTGCATTATTTAAGGACTCTGCTGCATTATTTATGGACTTTGTAGCATTATTTAAGGACTCTGCTGCATCATTTAAGGACGTTGTTGCATTATTTAAGGACTCTACTTCATTATTTAACGACTTTGCTGCATTATTTAAGGACCCTGCTGCGGTATTTCAGTACTCTGCTGCATTATTTAAGGACTTTGCTGCATTATTTATGGACTGTATTGCATTATTTAAAGACTTTGCTGCATTATTTAAGGAATTTGCTGCATTATTTAAGGACTCTGCAGCATTATTTAATGACTTTGCTGCATTATTTAAGGACTCTGCTGCATTATTTAAGGACTTTGTTGCATTATTTAAAGACTTTGCTGCATTATTTAAGGACTCTGCTGTGGTATTTAAGGACTCTGATGCATTATTTAAGAACTTTGCTGCATTATTTATGGACTTTATTGCATTATTTAAAGACTTTGCTGCATTATTTAAGGAATTTGCTGCATTATTTAAGGACTCTTCTGCATTATTTAAGGACTTTGTTGCATTATTTAAGGACTCTGCTGCATTATTCAAGGACTTTGCTGCATTATTTAAGGACTCTGCTGCAGTATTTAAGGACTCTGCTGCATTATTTAAGGACTTTTCTGCATTATTTAAGGACTCTGCTGCAATATTTAAGGACTTGGCTGGATTATTTAAGGACTCTGCTGCATTATTTAAGGAGTGTGCTGCATTATTTAAGGACTCTGCTGCATTATTTAAGGACTTTCTTGCATTATTTAAGGACTCTGCTGCATTATTTAAGGACTTTGTTGCATTATTTAAGGACTCTGCTGCATTATATAAGGACTTTGCTGCATTATTTAAGGACTTTATTGCATTATTTAAGGACTGTTCTGCATTATTTAAGGACTTTGTTGCATTATTTAAGGACTCTGCTGCATTATTTAAGGATCCTGCTGCGGTATTTCAGTACTCTGCTGCATTATTTAAGGAATTTGCTGCATTATTTATGGACTTTATTGCATTATTTAAAGACTTTGCTGCATTATTTAAGGACTTGGCTGGATTATTTAAGGACTGTGCTGCATTATTTAAGGACTTTGCTGCATTATTTAAGGACTCTGCTGCATTATTTAAGGACTTTGTTGCATTATTTAAGGACTCTGCTGCATTATTTAAGGACTTTGTTGCATTATTTAAGGACTCTGCTGCATTATTTAAGGACCCTGCTGCAGTATTTCAGTAATCTGCTGCATTATCTAAGGACTTTGTTGCATTATTTAAAGACTTGGCTGGATTATTTAAGGACTCTGCTGCATTATTTAAGGACTTTGCTGCATTATTTAAGGACTCTGCTGCATTATTTAAGGACTTTGTTGCATTATTTAAGGACCGTGCTGCATTATTTAAGGACTTTGTTGCATTATTTAAGGACTCTGCTGCATTATTTAAGGACCCTGCTGCGGTATTTCAGTACTCTGCTGCATTATTTAAGGACTCTGCTGCATTATTTATGGACTTTGTTGCATTATTTAAGGACTCTGCTGCATCATTTAAGGACGTTGTTGCATTATTTAAGGACTCTACTTCATTATTTAATGACTTTGCTGCATTATTTAAGGACCCTGCTGCGGTATTTCAGTACTCTGCTGCATTATTTAAGGACTTTGCTGCATTATTTATGGACTTTATTGCATTATTTAAAGACTTTGCTGCATTATTTAAGGAATTTGCTGCATTATTTAAGGACTCTGCAGCATTATTTAATGACTTTGCTGCATTATTTAAGGACTCTGCTACATTATTTAAGGACTTTGTTGCATTATTTAAGGACTCTTCTGCATTATTTAAGGACTTTGTTGCATTATTTAAGGACTCTGCTGCATTATTCAAGAACTTTGCTGCATTATTTAAGGACTTTATTGCATTATTTAAGGACTCTGCTGCATTATTTAAGGATCCTGCTGCGGTATTTCAGTACTCTGCTGCATTATTTAAGGACTTTGCTGCATTATTTAAGGACTTGGCTGGATTATTTAAGGACTCTGCTGCATTATTTAAGGACTTTGCTGCATTATTTAAGGACTCTGCTGCATTATTTAAGGACTTTGTTGCATTATTTAAGGACCCTGCTGCATTATTTAAGGACTTTGTTGCATTATTTAAGGACTCTGCTGCATTATTTAAGGACCCTGCTGCGGTATTTCAGCACTCTGCTGAATTATTTAAGGACTTTGCTGCATTATTTATGGACTTTATTGCATTATTTAAGGACTCTGCTGCATTATTTAAGGAATTTGTTGCATTATTAAATGACTCTGCTGCATTATTTAATGATTTTGCTGCATTATTTAAGTACTCTGCTACTTTACTTAAGGACTCTGCTGCATTATTTAAGTACTTTGTTGCATTATTTAAGGACTCTGCTGCATTATTTAAGGTCTTGGTTGCATTATTTAAGGACTCTTCTGCATTATTTAAGGACTCTGCTGCATTGTTTAAGGACTTTGTTGCATTATTTAAGGACTCTGCTGCATCATTTAAGGACTTTTTTGCATTATTTAAGGACTCTACTTCATTATATAACGACTTTGCTGCATTATTTATGGACCCTGCTGCGGTATTTCAGTACTCTGCTGCATTATTTAAGGACTCTGCTGCATTATTTATGGACTTTGTTGCATTATTTAAGGACTCTGCTGCATCATTTAAGTCCGTTGTTGCATTATTTAAGGACTCTACTTCATTATTTAATGACTTTGCTGCATTATTTAAGTACTCTGCTGCAGTATTTAAGGACTTGGCTGGATTATTTAAGGACTCTGCTGCATTATTTAAGGAATGTGCTGCATTATTTAAGGACTCTGCTGCATTATTTATGGACTTTGTTGCATTATTTAAGGACTCTGCTGCATCATTTAAGGACGTTGTTGCATTATTTAAGGACTCTACTTCATTATTTAACGACTTTGCTGCATTATTTAAGCACCCTGCTGCGGTATTTCAGTACTCTGCTGCATTATTTAAGGACTTTGCTCCATTATTTATGGACTTTATTGCATTATTTAAAGACTTTGCTGCATTATTTAAGGAATTTGCTGCATTATTTAAGGACTCTGCAGCATTATTTAATGACTTTGCTGCATTATTTAAGGACTCTGCTGCATTATTTAAGTACTTTGTTGCATTATTTAAGGACTCTGCTGCATTATTTAAGGACTTTGTTGCATTATTTAAGGACTCTTCTGCATTATTTAAGGACTTGGCTGGATTATTTAAGGACCCTGCTGCATGATTTAAGGACTTTGTTGCATTATTTAAGGACTCTGCTGCATTATTTAAGGACCCTGCTGCGGTATTTCAGCACTCTGCTGAATTATTTAAGGACTTTGCTGCATTATTTATGTACTTTATTGCATTATTTAAGAACTCTGCTGCATTATTTAAGGACTTTGTTGCATTATTTAAGGACTCTGCTGCATCATTTAAGGACTTTGTTGCATTATTTAAGGACTCTACTTCATTATTTAACGACTTTGCTGCATTATTTAAGGACCCTGCTGCGGTATTTCAGTACTCTGCTGCATTATTTAAGGACTCTGCTGCATTATTTAAGGACTTTGTTGCATTATTTAAGGACTCTGCTGCATTATTTAAGGACTTTGTTGCATTATTTAAGGACTCTGCTGCATTATTTAAGGACCCTGCTGCAGTATTTCAGTAATCTGCTGCATTATTTAAGGACTTTGTTGCATTATTTAAGGACTTGTCTGGATTATTTAGGGACTTTGCTGCATTATTTAAGGACTCTGCTGCATTATTTAACGACTTTGCTGCATTATTTAAGGACTCTGATACAGTACTTAAGGACTCTGCTGCATTATTTAAGTACTTTGTTGCATTATTTAAGTACTCAGCCGCATTATTTAAGGACTTTGCTGCAATATTTAAGTACTCTGCTGCAGTATTTAAGGACTTGGCTGGATTATTTAAGGACTCTGCTGCATTATTTAAGGATCCTGCTGCGGTATTTCAGTACTCTGCTGCATTATTTAAGGACTTTGCTGCATTATTTAAGGACTTGGCTGGATTATTTAAGGACTCTGCTGCATTATTTAAGGACTTTGCTGCATTATTTAAGGACTCTGCTGAATTATTTAAGGACTTTGTTGCATTATTTAAGGACCCTGCTGCATTATTTAAGGACTTTGTTGCATTATTTAAGGACTCTGCTGCATTACTTAAGGACCCTGCTGCGGTATTTCAGCACTCTGCTGAATTATTTAAGGACTTTGCTGCATTATTTATGGACTTTATTGCATTATTTAAGGACTCTGCTGCATTATTTAAGGAATTTGTTGCATTATTAAATGACTCTGCTGCATTATTTAATGATTTTGCTGCATTATTTAAGTACTCTGCTACTTTACTTAAGGACTCTGCTGCATTATTTAAGTACTTTGTTGCATTATTTAAGGACTCTGCTGCATTATTTAAGGTCTTGGTTGCATTATTTAAGGACTCTTCTGCATTATTTAAGGACTCTGCTGCATTGTTTAAGGACTTTGTTGCATTATTTAAGGACTCTGCTGCATTATTTAAGGACTTTGTTGCATTATTTAAGGACTCTGCTGCATCATTTAAGGACTTTTTTGCATTATTTAAGGACTCTACTTCATTATATAACGACTTTGCTGCATTATTTATGGACCCTGCTGCGGTATTTCAGTACTCTGCTGCATTATTTAAGGACTCTGCTGCATTATTTATGGACTTTCTTGCATTATTTAAGGACTCTGCTGCATCATTTAAGGACGTTGTTGCATTATTTAAGGACTCTACTTCATTATTTAATGACTTTGCTGCATTATTTAAGGACCCTGCTGCGGTAATTCAGTACTCTGCTGCATTATTTAAGGACTTTGCTGCATTATTTATGGACTTTATTGCATTATTTAAAGACTTTGCTGCATTATTTAAGGAATTTGCTGCATTATTTAAGGACTCTGCAGCATTATTTAATGACTTTGCTGCATTATTTAAGGACTCTGCTGCATTATTTAAGGACTTTGTTGCATTATTTAAGGACTCTTCTGCATTATTTAAGGACTTTGTTGCATTATTTAAGGACTCTGCTGCATTATTCAAGAACGTTGCTGCATTATTTAAGGACTATGCTGAAGTATTTAAGGACTCTGCTGCATTATTTAAGGACTTTGCTGCACTATTTAATGACTCTGCTGCATTATTTAAGGACTTGGCTGGATTATTTAAGGACCCTGCTGCATGATTTAAGGACTTGGCTGGATTATTTAAGGACTCTTCTGCATTATTTAAGGATTTTGTTGCATTATTTAAGGACTCTGCTGCATTATCTAAGGACTTGGCTGGATTATTTAAGGACTCTTCTGCATTATTTAAGGACTCTGCTGCATTATTTAAGGACTTTGTTGCATTATTTAAAGACTTTGCTGCATTATTTAAAGACTCTGCTGTGGTATTTAAGGACTCTGCTGCATTATTTAAGAACTTTGCTGCATTACTTATGGACTTTATTGCATTATTTAAAGACTTTGCTGCATTATTTAAGGAATTTGCTGCATTATTTAAGGACTCTTCTGCATTATTTAAGGACTTTGTTGCATTATTTAAGGACTCTGCTGCATTATTCAAGGACTTTGCTGCATTATTTAAGGACTCTGCTGCAGTATTTAAGGACTCTGCTGCATTATTTAAGGACTTTTCTGCATTATTTAAGGACTCTGCTGCAATATTTAAGGACTTGGCTGGATTATTTAAGGACTCTGCTGCATTATTTAAGGAATGTGCTGCATTATTTAAGGACTCTGCTGCATTATTTAAGGACTTTCTTGCATTATTTAAGGACTCTGCTGCATTATTTAAGGACTTTGTTGCATTATTTAAGGACTCTGCTGCATTATATAAGGACTTTGCTGCATTATTTAAGGACTTTATTGCATTATTTAAGGACTGTTCTGCATTATTTAAGGACTTTGTTGCATTATTTAAGGACTCTGCTGCATTATTTAAGGATCCTGCTGCGGTATTTCAGTACTCTGCTGCATTATTTAAGGAATTTGCTGCATTATTTATGGACTTTATTGCATTATTTAAAGACTTTGCTGCATTATTTAAGGACTTGACTGGATTATTTAAGGACTGTGCTGCATTATTTAAGGACTTTGCTGCATTATTTAAGGACTCTGCTGCATTATTTAAGGACTTTGTTGCATTATTTAAGGACTCTGCTGCATTATTTAAGGACTTTGTTGCACTATTTAAGGACTCTGCTGCATTATTTAAGGACCCTGCTGCAGTATTTCAGTAATCTGCTGCATTATCTAAGGACTTTGTTGCATTATTTAAGGACTTGGCTGGATTATTTAAGGACTCTGCTGCATTATTTAAGGACTTTGCTGCATTATTTAAGGACTCTGCTGCATTATTTAAGGACTTTGTTGCATTATTTAAGGACGTGCTGCATTATTTAAGGACTTTGTTGCATTATTTAAGGACTCTGCTGCATTATTTAAGGACCCTGCTGCGGTATTTCAGCACTCTGCTGAATTATTTAAGGACTTTGCTGCATTATTTATGTACTTTATTGCATTATTTAAGAACTCTGCTGCATTATTTAAGGACTTTGTTGCATTATTTAAGGACTCTGCTGCATCATTTAAGGACTTTGTTGCATTATTTAAGGACTCTACTTCATTATTTAACGACTTTGCTGCATTATTTAAGGACCCTGCTGCGGTATTTCAGTACTCTGCTGCATTATTTAAGGACTCTGCTGCATTATTTAAGGACTTTGTTGCATTATTTAAGGACTCTGCTGCATTATTTAAGGACTCTGCTGCATTATTTAAGGACCCTGCTGCAGTATTTCAGTAATCTGCTGCATTATTTAAGGACTTTGTTGCATTATTTAAGGACATGTCTGGATTATTTAGGGACTTTGCTGCATTATTTAAGGACTCTGCTGCATTATTTAAGGACTTTGCTGCATTATTTAAGGACTCTGATACGGTACTTAAGGACTCTGCTGCATTATTTAAGTACTTTGTTGCATTATTTAAGTACTCAGCTGCATTATTTAAGGACTTTGCTGCATTATTTAAGTACTCTGCTGCAGTATTTAAGGACTTGGCTGGATTATTTAAGGACTCTGCTGCATTATTTAAGGAATGTGCTGCATTATTTAAGGACTCTGCTGCATTATTTAAGGACTTTGTTGCATTATTTAAGGACTTTGTTGCATTATTTAAGGACTCTGCTGCATTATTTAAGGACTTTGCTGCATTATTTAAGGACTTTATTGCATTATTTAAGGACTGTTCTGCATTATTTAAGGACTTTGTTGCATTATTTAAGGACTCTGCTGCATTATTTAAGGATCCTGCTGCGGTATTTCAGTACTCTGCTGCATTATTTAAGGACTTTGCTGCATTATTTAAGGACTTGGCTGGATTATTTAAGGACTCTGCTGCATTATTTAAGGACTTTGCTGCATTATTTAAGGACTCTGCTGCATTATTTAAGGACTTTGTTGCATTATTTAAGGACCCTGCTGCATTATTTAAGGACTTTGTTGCATTATTTAAGGACTCTGCTGCAAAACTTAAGGACCCTGCTGCGTTATTTCAGCACTCTGCTGAATTATTTAAGGACTTTGCTGCATTATTTATGGACTTGATTGCATTATTTAAGGACTCTGCTGCATTATTTAAGGAATTTGTTGCATTATTAAATGACTCTGCTGCATTATTTAATGATTTTGCTGCATTATTTAAGTACTCTGCTACTTTACTTAAGGACTCTGCTGCATTGTTTAAGGACTTTGTTGCATTATTTAAGGACTCTGCTGCATTATTTAAGGACTTTGTTGCATTATTTAAGGACTCTGCTGCATCATTTAAGGACTTTTTTGCATTATTTAAGGACTCTACTTCATTATATAACGACTTTGCTGCATTATTTATGGACCCTGCTGCGGTATTTCAGTACTCTGCTGCATTATTTAAGGACTCTGCTGCATTATTTATGGACTTTGTTGCATTATTTAAGGACTCTGCTGCATCATTTAAGGACGTTGTTGCATTATTTAAGGACTCTACTTCATTATTTAATGACTTTGCTGGATTATTTAAGGACCCTGCTGCGGTATTTCAGTACTCTGCTGCATTATTTAAGGACTTTGCTGCATTATTTATGGACTTTATTGCATTATTTAAAGACTTTGCTGCATTATTTAAGGAATTTGCTGCATTATTTAAGGACTCTGCAGCATTATTTAATGACTTTGCTGCATTATTTAAGGACTCTGCTACATTATTTAAGGACTTTGTTGCATTATTTAAGGACTCTTCTGCATTATTTAAGGACTTTGTTGCATTATTTAAGGACTCTGCTGCATTATTCAAGAACTTTGCTGCATTATTTAAGGACTTTATTGCATTATTTAAGGACTCTGCTGCATTATTTAAGGATCCCGCTGCGGTATTTCAGTACTCTGCTGCATTATTTAAGGACTTTGCTGCATTATTTAAGGACTTGGCTGGATTATTTAAGGACTCTGCTGCATTATTTAAGGACTTTGCTGCATTATTTAAGGACTCTGCTGCATTATTTAAGGACTTTGTTGCATTATTTAAGGACCCTGCTGCATTATTTAAGTACTTTGTTGCATTATTTAAGGACTCTGCTGCATTATTTAAGGACCCTGCTGCGGTATTTCAGCACTCTGCTGAATTATTTAAGGACTTTGCTGCATTATTTATGGACTTTATTGCATTATTTAAGGACTCTGCTGCATTATTTAAGGAATTTGTTGCATTATTAAATGACTCTGCTGCATTATTTAATGATTTTGCTGCATTATTTAAGTACTCTGCTACTTTACTTAAGGACTCTGCTGCATTATTTAAGTACTTTGTTGCATTATTTAAGGACTCTGCTGCATTATTTAAGGTCTTGGTTGCATTATTTAAGGACTCTTCTGCATTATTTAAGGACTCTGCTGCATTGTTTAAGGACTTTGTTGCATTATTTAAGGACTCTGCTGCATCATTTAAGGACTTTTTTGCATTATTTAAGGACTCTACTTCATTATATAACGACTTTGCTGCATTATTTATGGACCCTGCTGCGGTATTTCAGTACTCTGCTGCATTATTTAAGGACTCTGCTGCATTATTTATGGACTTTGTTGCATTATTTAAGGACTCTGCTGCATCATTTAAGGACGTTGTTGCATTATTTAAGGACTCTACTTCATTATTTAATGACTTTGCTGCATTATTTAAGGACCCTGCTGCGGTATTTCAGTACTCTGCTGCATTATTTAAGGACTTTGCTGCATTATTTATGGACTTTATTGCATTATTTAAAGACTTTGCTGCATTATTTAAGGAATTTGCTGCATTATTTAAGGACTCTGCATCATTATTTAATGACTTTGCTGCATTATTTAAGGACTCTGCTGCATTATTTAAGGACTTTGTTGCATTATTTAAGGACTCTGCTGCATTATTTAAGGACCCTGCTGCAGTATTTCAGTAATCTGCATTATTTAAGGACTTTGTTGCATTATTTAAGGACTTGGCTGGATTATTTAGGGACTCTGCTGCATTATTTACGGACTTTGCTGCATTTTTTAAGGACTCTGCTGCATTATTTAAGGACTTTGTTGCATTATTTAAGGACCCTGCAGCAGTATTTCAGTAATCTGCTGCATTATTTAAGGACTTTGTTGCATTATTTAAGGACTTGGCTGGATTATTTAAGGACTTTGCTGCATTATTTAAGGACTCTGCTGCATTATTTAAGGACTCTGATACGGTACTTAAGGACTCTGCTGCATTATTTAAGTACTTTGTTGCATTATTTAAGTACTCAGCTGCATTATTTAAGGACTTTGTTGCATTATTTAAGGACTCTGCTGCATTATTTAAGGACTTTGCTGCATTATTTAAGTACTCTGCTGCAGTATTTAAGGACTTGGCTGGATTATTTAAGGACTCTGCTGCATTATTTAAGGAATGTGCTGCATTATTTAAGGACTCTGCTGCATTATTTATGGACTTTGTAGCATTATTTAAGGACTCTGCTGCATCATTTAAGGACGTTGTTGCATTATTTAAGGACTCTACTTCATTATTTAACGACTTTGCTGCATTATTTAAGGACCCTGCTGCGGTATTTCAGTACTCTGCTGCATTATTTAAGGACTTTGCTGCATTATTTATGGACTGTATTGCATTATTTAAAGACTTTGCTGCATTATTTAAGGAATTTGCTGCATTATTTAAGGACTCTGCAGCATTATTTAATGACTTTGCTGCATTATTTAAGGACTCTGCTGCATTATTTAAGGACTTTGTTGCATTATTTAAAGACTTTGCTGCATTATTTAAGGACTCTGCTGTGGTATTTAAGGACTCTGATGCATTATTTAAGAACTTTGCTGCATTATTTATGGACTTTATTGCATTATTTAAAGACTTTGCTGCATTATTTAAGGAATTTGCTGCATTATTTAAGGACTCTTCTGCATTATTTAAGGACTTTGTTGCATTATTTAAGGACTCTGCTGCATTATTCAAGGACTTTGCTGCATTATTTAAGGACTCTGCTGCAGTATTTAAGGACTCTGCTGCATTATTTAAGGACTTTTCTGCATTATTTAAGGACTCTGCTGCAATATTTAAGGACTTGGCTGGATTATTTAAGGACTCTGCTGCATTATTTAAGGAGTGTGCTGCATTATTTAAGGACTCTGCTGCATTATTTAAGGACTTTCTTGCATTATTTAAGGACTCTGCTGCATTATTTAAGGACTTTGTTGCATTATTTAAGGACTCTGCTGCATTATATAAGGACTTTGCTGCATTATTTAAGGACTTTATTGCATTATTTAAGGACTGTTCTGCATTATTTAAGGACTTTGTTGCATTATTTAAGGACTCTGCTGCATTATTTAAGGATCCTGCTGCGGTATTTCAGTACTCTGCTGCATTATTTAAGGAATTTGCTGCATTATTTATGGACTTTATTGCATTATTTAAAGACTTTGCTGCATTATTTAAGGACTTGGCTGGATTATTTAAGGACTGTGCTGCATTATTTAAGGACTTTGCTGCATTATTTAAGGACTCTGCTGCATTATTTAAGGACTTTGTTGCATTATTTAAGGACTCTGCTGCATTATTTAAGGACTTTGTTGCATTATTTAAGGACTCTGCTGCATTATTTAAGGACCCTGCTGCAGTATTTCAGTAATCTGCTGCATTATCTAAGGACTTTGTTGCATTATTTAAAGACTTGGCTGGATTATTTAAGGACTCTGCTGCATTATTTAAGGACTTTGCTGCATTATTTAAGGACTCTGCTGCATTATTTAAGGACTTTGTTGCATTATTTAAGGACCGTGCTGCATTATTTAAGGACTTTGTTGCATTATTTAAGGACTCTGCTGCATTATTTAAGGACCCTGCTGCGGTATTTCAGTACTCTGCTGCATTATTTAAGGACTCTGCTGCATTATTTATGGACTTTGTTGCATTATTTAAGGACTCTGCTGCATCATTTAAGGACGTTGTTGCATTATTTAAGGACTCTACTTCATTATTTAATGACTTTGCTGCATTATTTAAGGACCCTGCTGCGGTATTTCAGTACTCTGCTGCATTATTTAAGGACTTTGCTGCATTATTTATGGACTTTATTGCATTATTTAAAGACTTTGCTGCATTATTTAAGGAATTTGCTGCATTATTTAAGGACTCTGCAGCATTATTTAATGACTTTGCTGCATTATTTAAGGACTCTGCTACATTATTTAAGGACTTTGTTGCATTATTTAAGGACTCTTCTGCATTATTTAAGGACTTTGTTGCATTATTTAAGGACTCTGCTGCATTATTCAAGAACTTTGCTGCATTATTTAAGGACTTTATTGCATTATTTAAGGACTCTGCTGCATTATTTAAGGATCCTGCTGCGGTATTTCAGTACTCTGCTGCATTATTTAAGGACTTTGCTGCATTATTTAAGGACTTGGCTGGATTATTTAAGGACTCTGCTGCATTATTTAAGGACTTTGCTGCATTATTTAAGGACTCTGCTGCATTATTTAAGGACTTTGTTGCATTATTTAAGGACCCTGCTGCATTATTTAAGGACTTTGTTGCATTATTTAAGGACTCTGCTGCATTATTTAAGGACCCTGCTGCGGTATTTCAGCACTCTGCTGAATTATTTAAGGACTTTGCTGCATTATTTATGGACTTTATTGCATTATTTAAGGACTCTGCTGCATTATTTAAGGAATTTGTTGCATTATTAAATGACTCTGCTGCATTATTTAATGATTTTGCTGCATTATTTAAGTACTCTGCTACTTTACTTAAGGACTCTGCTGCATTATTTAAGTACTTTGTTGCATTATTTAAGGACTCTGCTGCATTATTTAAGGTCTTGGTTGCATTATTTAAGGACTCTTCTGCATTATTTAAGGACTCTGCTGCATTGTTTAAGGACTTTGTTGCATTATTTAAGGACTCTGCTGCATCATTTAAGGACTTTTTTGCATTATTTAAGGACTCTACTTCATTATATAACGACTTTGCTGCATTATTTATGGACCCTGCTGCGGTATTTCAGTACTCTGCTGCATTATTTAAGGACTCTGCTGCATTATTTATGGACTTTGTTGCATTATTTAAGGACTCTGCTGCATCATTTAAGTCCGTTGTTGCATTATTTAAGGACTCTACTTCATTATTTAATGACTTTGCTGCATTATTTAAGTACTCTGCTGCAGTATTTAAGGACTTGGCTGGATTATTTAAGGACTCTGCTGCATTATTTAAGGAATGTGCTGCATTATTTAAGGACTCTGCTGCATTATTTATGGACTTTGTTGCATTATTTAAGGACTCTGCTGCATCATTTAAGGACGTTGTTGCATTATTTAAGGACTCTACTTCATTATTTAACGACTTTGCTGCATTATTTAAGCACCCTGCTGCGGTATTTCAGTACTCTGCTGCATTATTTAAGGACTTTGCTCCATTATTTATGGACTTTATTGCATTATTTAAAGACTTTGCTGCATTATTTAAGGAATTTGCTGCATTATTTAAGGACTCTGCAGCATTATTTAATGACTTTGCTGCATTATTTAAGGACTCTGCTGCATTATTTAAGTACTTTGTTGCATTATTTAAGGACTCTGCTGCATTATTTAAGGACTTTGTTGCATTATTTAAGGACTCTTCTGCATTATTTAAGGACTTGGCTGGATTATTTAAGGACCCTGCTGCATGATTTAAGGACTTTGTTGCATTATTTAAGGACTCTGCTGCATTATTTAAGGACCCTGCTGCGGTATTTCAGCACTCTGCTGAATTATTTAAGGACTTTGCTGCATTATTTATGTACTTTATTGCATTATTTAAGAACTCTGCTGCATTATTTAAGGACTTTGTTGCATTATTTAAGGACTCTGCTGCATCATTTAAGGACTTTGTTGCATTATTTAAGGACTCTACTTCATTATTTAACGACTTTGCTGCATTATTTAAGGACCCTGCTGCGGTATTTCAGTACTCTGCTGCATTATTTAAGGACTCTGCTGCATTATTTAAGGACTTTGTTGCATTATTTAAGGACTCTGCTGCATTATTTAAGGACTTTGTTGCATTATTTAAGGACTCTGCTGCATTATTTAAGGACCCTGCTGCAGTATTTCAGTAATCTGCTGCATTATTTAAGGACTTTGTTGCATTATTTAAGGACTTGTCTGGATTATTTAGGGACTTTGCTGCATTATTTAAGGACTCTGCTGCATTATTTAACGACTTTGCTGCATTATTTAAGGACTCTGATACAGTACTTAAGGACTCTGCTGCATTATTTAAGTACTTTGTTGCATTATTTAAGTACTCAGCCGCATTATTTAAGGACTTTGCTGCAATATTTAAGTACTCTGCTGCAGTATTTAAGGACTTGGCTGGATTATTTAAGGACTCTGCTGCATTATTTAAGGATCCTGCTGCGGTATTTCAGTACTCTGCTGCATTATTTAAGGACTTTGCTGCATTATTTAAGGACTTGGCTGGATTATTTAAGGACTCTGCTGCATTATTTAAGGACTTTGCTGCATTATTTAAGGACTCTGCTGAATTATTTAAGGACTTTGTTGCATTATTTAAGGACCCTGCTGCATTATTTAAGGACTTTGTTGCATTATTTAAGGACTCTGCTGCATTACTTAAGGACCCTGCTGCGGTATTTCAGCACTCTGCTGAATTATTTAAGGACTTTGCTGCATTATTTATGGACTTTATTGCATTATTTAAGGACTCTGCTGCATTATTTAAGGAATTTGTTGCATTATTAAATGACTCTGCTGCATTATTTAATGATTTTGCTGCATTATTTAAGTACTCTGCTACTTTACTTAAGGACTCTGCTGCATTATTTAAGTACTTTGTTGCATTATTTAAGGACTCTGCTGCATTATTTAAGGTCTTGGTTGCATTATTTAAGGACTCTTCTGCATTATTTAAGGACTCTGCTGCATTGTTTAAGGACTTTGTTGCATTATTTAAGGACTCTGCTGCATTATTTAAGGACTTTGTTGCATTATTTAAGGACTCTGCTGCATCATTTAAGGACTTTTTTGCATTATTTAAGGACTCTACTTCATTATATAACGACTTTGCTGCATTATTTATGGACCCTGCTGCGGTATTTCAGTACTCTGCTGCATTATTTAAGGACTCTGCTGCATTATTTATGGACTTTCTTGCATTATTTAAGGACTCTGCTGCATCATTTAAGGACGTTGTTGCATTATTTAAGGACTCTACTTCATTATTTAATGACTTTGCTGCATTATTTAAGGACCCTGCTGCGGTAATTCAGTACTCTGCTGCATTATTTAAGGACTTTGCTGCATTATTTATGGACTTTATTGCATTATTTAAAGACTTTGCTGCATTATTTAAGGAATTTGCTGCATTATTTAAGGACTCTGCAGCATTATTTAATGACTTTGCTGCATTATTTAAGGACTCTGCTGCATTATTTAAGGACTTTGTTGCATTATTTAAGGACTCTTCTGCATTATTTAAGGACTTTGTTGCATTATTTAAGGACTCTGCTGCATTATTCAAGAACGTTGCTGCATTATTTAAGGACTATGCTGAAGTATTTAAGGACTCTGCTGCATTATTTAAGGACTTTGCTGCACTATTTAATGACTCTGCTGCATTATTTAAGGACTTGGCTGGATTATTTAAGGACCCTGCTGCATGATTTAAGGACTTGGCTGGATTATTTAAGGACTCTTCTGCATTATTTAAGGATTTTGTTGCATTATTTAAGGACTCTGCTGCATTATCTAAGGACTTGGCTGGATTATTTAAGGACTCTTCTGCATTATTTAAGGACTCTGCTGCATTATTTAAGGACTTTGTTGCATTATTTAAAGACTTTGCTGCATTATTTAAAGACTCTGCTGTGGTATTTAAGGACTCTGCTGCATTATTTAAGAACTTTGCTGCATTACTTATGGACTTTATTGCATTATTTAAAGACTTTGCTGCATTATTTAAGGAATTTGCTGCATTATTTAAGGACTCTTCTGCATTATTTAAGGACTTTGTTGCATTATTTAAGGACTCTGCTGCATTATTCAAGGACTTTGCTGCATTATTTAAGGACTCTGCTGCAGTATTTAAGGACTCTGCTGCATTATTTAAGGACTTTTCTGCATTATTTAAGGACTCTGCTGCAATATTTAAGGACTTGGCTGGATTATTTAAGGACTCTGCTGCATTATTTAAGGAATGTGCTGCATTATTTAAGGACTCTGCTGCATTATTTAAGGACTTTCTTGCATTATTTAAGGACTCTGCTGCATTATTTAAGGACTTTGTTGCATTATTTAAGGACTCTGCTGCATTATATAAGGACTTTGCTGCATTATTTAAGGACTTTATTGCATTATTTAAGGACTGTTCTGCATTATTTAAGGACTTTGTTGCATTATTTAAGGACTCTGCTGCATTATTTAAGGATCCTGCTGCGGTATTTCAGTACTCTGCTGCATTATTTAAGGAATTTGCTGCATTATTTATGGACTTTATTGCATTATTTAAAGACTTTGCTGCATTATTTAAGGACTTGACTGGATTATTTAAGGACTGTGCTGCATTATTTAAGGACTTTGCTGCATTATTTAAGGACTCTGCTGCATTATTTAAGGACTTTGTTGCATTATTTAAGGACTCTGCTGCATTATTTAAGGACTTTGTTGCACTATTTAAGGACTCTGCTGCATTATTTAAGGACCCTGCTGCAGTATTTCAGTAATCTGCTGCATTATCTAAGGACTTTGTTGCATTATTTAAGGACTTGGCTGGATTATTTAAGGACTCTGCTGCATTATTTAAGGACTTTGCTGCATTATTTAAGGACTCTGCTGCATTATTTAAGGACTTTGTTGCATTATTTAAGGACGTGCTGCATTATTTAAGGACTTTGTTGCATTATTTAAGGACTCTGCTGCATTATTTAAGGACCCTGCTGCGGTATTTCAGCACTCTGCTGAATTATTTAAGGACTTTGCTGCATTATTTATGTACTTTATTGCATTATTTAAGAACTCTGCTGCATTATTTAAGGACTTTGTTGCATTATTTAAGGACTCTGCTGCATCATTTAAGGACTTTGTTGCATTATTTAAGGACTCTACTTCATTATTTAACGACTTTGCTGCATTATTTAAGGACCCTGCTGCGGTATTTCAGTACTCTGCTGCATTATTTAAGGACTCTGCTGCATTATTTAAGGACTTTGTTGCATTATTTAAGGACTCTGCTGCATTATTTAAGGACTCTGCTGCATTATTTAAGGACCCTGCTGCAGTATTTCAGTAATCTGCTGCATTATTTAAGGACTTTGTTGCATTATTTAAGGACATGTCTGGATTATTTAGGGACTTTGCTGCATTATTTAAGGACTCTGCTGCATTATTTAAGGACTTTGCTGCATTATTTAAGGACTCTGATACGGTACTTAAGGACTCTGCTGCATTATTTAAGTACTTTGTTGCATTATTTAAGTACTCAGCTGCATTATTTAAGGACTTTGCTGCATTATTTAAGTACTCTGCTGCAGTATTTAAGGACTTGGCTGGATTATTTAAGGACTCTGCTGCATTATTTAAGGAATGTGCTGCATTATTTAAGGACTCTGCTGCATTATTTAAGGATCCTGCTGCGGTATTTCAGTACTCTGCTGCATTATTTAAGGAATTTGCTGCATTATTTATGGACTTTATTGCATTATTTAAAGACTTTGCTGCATTATTTAAGGACTTGACTGGATTATTTAAGGACTGTGCTGCATTATTTAAGGACTTTGCTGCATTATTTAAGGACTCTGCTGCATTATTTAAGGACTTTGTTGCATTATTTAAGGACTCTGCTGCATTATTTAAGGACTTTGTTGCACTATTTAAGGACTCTGCTGCATTATTTAAGGACCCTGCTGCAGTATTTCAGTAATCTGCTGCATTATCTAAGGACTTTGTTGCATTATTTAAGGACTTGGCTGGATTATTTAAGGACTCTGCTGCATTATTTAAGGACTTTGCTGCATTATTTAAGGACTCTGCTGCATTATTTAAGGACTTTGTTGCATTATTTAAGGACGTGCTGCATTATTTAAGGACTTTGTTGCATTATTTAAGGACTCTGCTGCATTATTTAAGGACCCTGCTGCGGTATTTCAGCACTCTGCTGAATTATTTAAGGACTTTGCTGCATTATTTATGTACTTTATTGCATTATTTAAGAACTCTGCTGCATTATTTAAGGACTTTGTTGCATTATTTAAGGACTCTGCTGCATCATTTAAGGACTTTGTTGCATTATTTAAGGACTCTACTTCATTATTTAACGACTTTGCTGCATTATTTAAGGACCCTGCTGCGGTATTTCAGTACTCTGCTGCATTATTTAAGGACTCTGCTGCATTATTTAAGGACTTTGTTGCATTATTTAAGGACTCTGCTGCATTATTTAAGGACTCTGCTGCATTATTTAAGGACCCTGCTGCAGTATTTCAGTAATCTGCTGCATTATTTAAGGACTTTGTTGCATTATTTAAGGACATGTCTGGATTATTTAGGGACTTTGCTGCATTATTTAAGGACTCTGCTGCATTATTTAAGGACTTTGCTGCATTATTTAAGGACTCTGATACGGTACTTAAGGACTCTGCTGCATTATTTAAGTACTTTGTTGCATTATTTAAGTACTCAGCTGCATTATTTAAGGACTTTGCTGCATTATTTAAGTACTCTGCTGCAGTATTTAAGGACTTGGCTGGATTATTTAAGGACTCTGCTGCATTATTTAAGGAATGTGCTGCATTATTTAAGGACTCTGCTGCATTATTTAAGGACTTTGTTGCATTATTTAAGGACTTTGTTGCATTATTTAAGGACTCTGCTGCATTATTTAAGGACTTTGCTGCATTATTTAAGGACTTTATTGCATTATTTAAGGACTGTTCTGCATTATTTAAGGACTTTGTTGCATTATTTAAGGACTCTGCTGCATTATTTAAGGATCCTGCTGCGGTATTTCAGTACTCTGCTGCATTATTTAAGGACTTTGCTGCATTATTTAAGGACTTGGCTGGATTATTTAAGGACTCTGCTGCATTATTTAAGGACTTTGCTGCATTATTTAAGGACTCTGCTGCATTATTTAAGGACTTTGTTGCATTATTTAAGGACCCTGCTGCATTATTTAAGGACTTTGTTGCATTATTTAAGGACTCTGCTGCAAAACTTAAGGACCCTGCTGCGTTATTTCAGCACTCTGCTGAATTATTTAAGGACTTTGCTGCATTATTTATGGACTTGATTGCATTATTTAAGGACTCTGCTGCATTATTTAAGGAATTTGTTGCATTATTAAATGACTCTGCTGCATTATTTAATGATTTTGCTGCATTATTTAAGTACTCTGCTACTTTACTTAAGGACTCTGCTGCATTGTTTAAGGACTTTGTTGCATTATTTAAGGACTCTGCTGCATTATTTAAGGACTTTGTTGCATTATTTAAGGACTCTGCTGCATCATTTAAGGACTTTTTTGCATTATTTAAGGACTCTACTTCATTATATAACGACTTTGCTGCATTATTTATGGACCCTGCTGCGGTATTTCAGTACTCTGCTGCATTATTTAAGGACTCTGCTGCATTATTTATGGACTTTGTTGCATTATTTAAGGACTCTGCTGCATCATTTAAGGACGTTGTTGCATTATTTAAGGACTCTACTTCATTATTTAATGACTTTGCTGGATTATTTAAGGACCCTGCTGCGGTATTTCAGTACTCTGCTGCATTATTTAAGGACTTTGCTGCATTATTTATGGACTTTATTGCATTATTTAAAGACTTTGCTGCATTATTTAAGGAATTTGCTGCATTATTTAAGGACTCTGCAGCATTATTTAATGACTTTGCTGCATTATTTAAGGACTCTGCTACATTATTTAAGGACTTTGTTGCATTATTTAAGGACTCTTCTGCATTATTTAAGGACTTTGTTGCATTATTTAAGGACTCTGCTGCATTATTCAAGAACTTTGCTGCATTATTTAAGGACTTTATTGCATTATTTAAGGACTCTGCTGCATTATTTAAGGATCCCGCTGCGGTATTTCAGTACTCTGCTGCATTATTTAAGGACTTTGCTGCATTATTTAAGGACTTGGCTGGATTATTTAAGGACTCTGCTGCATTATTTAAGGACTTTGCTGCATTATTTAAGGACTCTGCTGCATTATTTAAGGACTTTGTTGCATTATTTAAGGACCCTGCTGCATTATTTAAGGACTTTGTTGCATTATTTAAGGACTCTGCTGCATTATTTAAGGACCCTGCTGCGGTATTTCAGCACTCTGCTGAATTATTTAAGGACTTTGCTGCATTATTTATGGACTTTATTGCATTATTTAAGGACTCTGCTGCATTATTTAAGGAATTTGTTGCATTATTAAATGACTCTGCTGCATTATTTAATGATTTTGCTGCATTATTTAAGTACTCTGCTACTTTACTTAAGGACTCTGCTGCATTATTTAAGTACTTTGTTGCATTATTTAAGGACTCTGCTGCATTATTTAAGGTCTTGGTTGCATTATTTAAGGACTCTTCTGCATTATTTAAGGACTCTGCTGCATTGTTTAAGGACTTTGTTGCATTATTTAAGGACTCTGCTGCATCATTTAAGGACTTTTTTGCATTATTTAAGGACTCTACTTCATTATATAACGACTTTGCTGCATTATTTATGGACCCTGCTGCGGTATTTCAGTACTCTGCTGCATTATTTAAGGACTCTGCTGCATTATTTATGGACTTTGTTGCATTATTTAAGGACTCTGCTGCATCATTTAAGGACGTTGTTGCATTATTTAAGGACTCTACTTCATTATTTAATGACTTTGCTGCATTATTTAAGGACCCTGCTGCGGTATTTCAGTACTCTGCTGCATTATTTAAGGACTTTGCTGCATTATTTATGGACTTTATTGCATTATTTAAAGACTTTGCTGCATTATTTAAGGAATTTGCTGCATTATTTAAGGACTCTGCATCATTATTTAATGACTTTGCTGCATTATTTAAGGACTCTGCTGCATTATTTAAGGACTTTGTTGCATTATTTAAGGACTCTGCTGCATTATTTAAGGACCCTGCTGCAGTATTTCAGTAATCTGCATTATTTAAGGACTTTGTTGCATTATTTAAGGACTTGGCTGGATTATTTAGGGACTCTGCTGCATTATTTACGGACTTTGCTGCATTTTTTAAGGACTCTGCTGCATTATTTAAGGACTTTGTTGCATTATTTAAGGACCCTGCAGCAGTATTTCAGTAATCTGCTGCATTATTTAAGGACTTTGTTGCATTATTTAAGGACTTGGCTGGATTATTTAAGGACTTTGCTGCATTATTTAAGGACTCTGCTGCATTATTTAAGGACTCTGATACGGTACTTAAGGACTCTGCTGCATTATTTAAGTACTTTGTTGCATTATTTAAGTACTCAGCTGCATTATTTAAGGACTTTGTTGCATTATTTAAGGACTCTGCTGCATTATTTAAGGACTTTGCTGCATTATTTAAGTACTCTGCTGCAGTATTTAAGGACTTGGCTGGATTATTTAAGGACTCTGCTGCATTATTTAAGGAATGTGCTGCATTATTTAAGGACTCTGCTGCATTATTTATGGACTTTGTAGCATTATTTAAGGACTCTGCTGCATCATTTAAGGACGTTGTTGCATTATTTAAGGACTCTACTTCATTATTTAACGACTTTGCTGCATTATTTAAGGACCCTGCTGCGGTATTTCAGTACTCTGCTGCATTATTTAAGGACTTTGCTGCATTATTTATGGACTGTATTGCATTATTTAAAGACTTTGCTGCATTATTTAAGGAATTTGCTGCATTATTTAAGGACTCTGCAGCATTATTTAATGACTTTGCTGCATTATTTAAGGACTCTGCTGCATTATTTAAGTACTTTGTTGCATTATTTAAGGACTCTGCTGCATTATTTAAGGACTTTGTTGCATTATTTAAGGACTCTTCTGCATTATTTAAGGACTTGGCTGGATTATTTAAGGACCCTGCTGCATGATTTAAGGACTTGGCTGGATTATTTAAGGACTCTTCTGCATTATTTAAGGATTTTGTTGCATTATTTAAGGACTCTGCTGTATTATTTAAGGACTTGGCTGGATTATTTAAGGACTCTTCTGCATTATTTAAGGACTCTGCTGCATTATTTAAGGACTTTGTTGCATTATTTAAAGACTTTGCTGCATTATTTAAGGACTCTGCTGTGGTATTTAAGGACTCTGATGCATTATTTAAGAACTTTGCTGCATTATTTATGGACTTTATTGCATTATTTAAAGACTTTGCTGCATTATTTAAGGAATTTGCTGCATTATTTAAGGACTCTTCTGCATTATTTAAGGACTTTGTTGCATTATTTAAGGACTCTGCTGCATTATTCAAGGACTTTGCTGCATTATTTAAGGACTCTGCTGCAGTATTTAAGGACTCTGCTGCATTATTTAAGGACTTTTCTGCATTATTTAAGGACTCTGCTGCAATATTTAAGGACTTGGCTGGATTATTTAAGGACTCTGCTGCATTATTTAAGGAGTGTGCTGCATTATTTAAGGACTCTGCTGCATTATTTAAGGACTTTCTTGCATTATTTAAGGACTCTGCTGCATTATTTAAGGACTTTGTTGCATTATTTAAGGACTCTGCTGCATTATATAAGGACTTTGCTGCATTATTTAAGGACTTTATTGCATTATTTAAGGACTGTTCTGCATTATTTAAGGACTTTGTTGCATTATTTAAGGACTCTGCTGCATTATTTAAGGATCCTGCTGCGGTATTTCAGTACTCTGCTGCATTATTTAAGGAATTTGCTGCATTATTTATGGACTTTATTGCATTATTTAAAGACTTTGCTGCATTATTTAAGGACTTGGCTGGATTATTTAAGGACTGTGCTGCATTATTTAAGGACTTTGCTGCATTATTTAAGGACTCTGCTGCATTATTTAAGGACTTTGTTGCATTATTTAAGGACTCTGCTGCATTATTTAAGGACTTTGTTGCATTATTTAAGGACTCTGCTGCATTATTTAAGGACCCTGCTGCAGTATTTCAGTAATCTGCTGCATTATCTAAGGACTTTGTTGCATTATTTAAAGACTTGGCTGGATTATTTAAGGACTCTGCTGCATTATTTAAGGACTTTGCTGCATTATTTAAGGACTCTGCTGCATTATTTAAGGACTTTGTTGCATTATTTAAGGACCGTGCTGCATTATTTAAGGACTTTGTTGCATTATTTAAGGACTCTGCTGCATTATTTAAGGACCCTGCTGCGGTATTTCAGTACTCTGCTGCATTATTTAAGGACTCTGCTGCATTATTTATGGACTTTGTTGCATTATTTAAGGACTCTGCTGCATCATTTAAGGACGTTGTTGCATTATTTAAGGACTCTACTTCATTATTTAATGACTTTGCTGCATTATTTAAGGACCCTGCTGCGGTATTTCAGTACTCTGCTGCATTATTTAAGGACTTTGCTGCATTATTTATGGACTTTATTGCATTATTTAAAGACTTTGCTGCATTATTTAAGGAATTTGCTGCATTATTTAAGGACTCTGCAGCATTATTTAATGACTTTGCTGCATTATTTAAGGACTCTGCTACATTATTTAAGGACTTTGTTGCATTATTTAAGGACTCTTCTGCATTATTTAAGGACTTTGTTGCATTATTTAAGGACTCTGCTGCATTATTCAAGAACTTTGCTGCATTATTTAAGGACTTTATTGCATTATTTAAGGACTCTGCTGCATTATTTAAGGATCCTGCTGCGGTATTTCAGTACTCTGCTGCATTATTTAAGGACTTTGCTGCATTATTTAAGGACTTGGCTGGATTATTTAAGGACTCTGCTGCATTATTTAAGGACTTTGCTGCATTATTTAAGGACTCTGCTGCATTATTTAAGGACTTTGTTGCATTATTTAAGGACCCTGCTGCATTATTTAAGGACTTTGTTGCATTATTTAAGGACTCTGCTGCATTATTTAAGGACCCTGCTGCGGTATTTCAGCACTCTGCTGAATTATTTAAGGACTTTGCTGCATTATTTATGGACTTTATTGCATTATTAAATGACTCTGCTGCATTATTTAATGATTTTGCTGCATTATTTAAGTACTCTGCTACTTTACTTAAGGACTCTGCTGCATTATTTAAGTACTTTGTTGCATTATTTAAGGACTCTGCTGCATTATTTAAGGTCTTGGTTGCATTATTTAAGGACTCTTCTGCATTATTTAAGGACTCTGCTGCATTGTTTAAGGACTTTGTTGCATTATTTAAGGACTCTGCTGCATTATTTAAGGACTTTGTTGCATTATTTAAGGACTCTGCTGCATCATTTAAGGACTTTTTTGCATTATTTAAGGACTCTACTTCATTATATAACGACTTTGCTGCATTATTTATGGACCCTGCTGCGGTATTTCAGTACTCTGCTGCATTATTTAAGGACTCTGCTGCATTATTTATGGACTTTGTTGCATTATTTAAGGACTCTGCTGCATCATTTAAGGACGTTGTTGCATTATTTAAGGACTCTACTTCATTATTTAATGACTTTGCTGGATTATTTAAGGACCCTGCTGCGGTATTTCAGTACTCTGCTGCATTATTTAAGGACTTTGCTGCATTATTTATGGACTTTATTGCATTATTTAAAGACTTTGCTGCATTATTTAAGGAATTTGCTGCATTATTTAAGGACTCTGCAGCATTATTTAATGACTTTGCTGCATTATTTAAGGACTCTGCTACATTATTTAAGGACTTTGTTGCATTATTTAAGGACTCTTCTGCATTATTTAAGGACTTTGTTGCATTATTTAAGGACTCTGCTGCATTATTCAAGAACTTTGCTGCATTATTTAAGGACTTTATTGCATTATTTAAGGACTCTGCTGCATTATTTAAGGATCCCGCTGCGGTATTTCAGTACTCTGCTGCATTATTTAAGGACTTTGCTGCATTATTTAAGGACTTGGCTGGATTATTTAAGGACTCTGCTGCATTATTTAAGGACTTTGCTGCATTATTTAAGGACTCTGCTGCATTATTTAAGGACTTTGTTGCATTATTTAAGGACCCTGCTGCATTATTTAAGGACTTTGTTGCATTATTTAAGGACTCTGCTGCATTATTTAAGGACCCTGCTGCGGTATTTCAGCACTCTGCTGAATTATTTAAGGACTTTGCTGCATTATTTATGGACTTTATTGCATTATTTAAGGACTCTGCTGCATTATTTAAGGAATTTGTTGCATTATTAAATGACTCTGCTGCATTATTTAATGATTTTGCTGCATTATTTAAGTACTCTGCTACTTTACTTAAGGACTCTGCTGCATTATTTAAGTACTTTGTTGCATTATTTAAGGACTCTGCTGCATTATTTAAGGTCTTGGTTGCATTATTTAAGGACTCTTCTGCATTATTTAAGGACTCTGCTGCATTGTTTAAGGACTTTGTTGCATTATTTAAGGACTCTGCTGCATCATTTAAGGACTTTTTTGCATTATTTAAGGACTCTACTTCATTATATAACGACTTTGCTGCATTATTTATGGACCCTGCTGCGGTATTTCAGTACTCTGCTGCATTATTTAAGGACTCTGCTGCATTATTTATGGACTTTGTTGCATTATTTAAGGACTCTGCTGCATCATTTAAGGACGTTGTTGCATTATTTAAGGACTCTACTTCATTATTTAATGACTTTGCTGCATTATTTAAGGACTCTGCTGCATTATTTAAGGACTTTGTTGCATTATTTAAGGACTCTGCTGCATTATTTAAGGACCCTGCTGCAGTATTTCAGTAATCTGCATTATTTAAGGACTTTGTTGCATTATTTAAGGACTTGGCTGGATTATTTAGGGACTCTGCTGCATTATTTACGGACTTTGCTGCATTTTTTAAGGACTCTGCTGCATTATTTAAGGACTTTGTTGCATTATTTAAGGACCCTGCAGCAGTATTTCAGTAATCTGCTGCATTATTTAAGGACTTTGTTGCATTATTTAAGGACTTGGCTGGATTATTTAAGGACTTTGCTGCATTATTTAAGGACTCTGCTGCATTATTTAAGGACTCTGATACGGTACTTAAGGACTCTGCTGCATTATTTAAGTACTTTGTTGCATTATTTAAGTACTCAGCTGCATTATTTAAGGACTTTGTTGCATTATTTAAGTACTCTGCTGCAGTATTTAAGGACTTGGCTGGATTATTTAAGGACTCTGCTGCATTATTTAAGGAATGTGCTGCATTATTTAAGGACTCTGCTGCATTATTTATGGACTTTGTAGCATTATTTAAGGACTCTGCTGCATCATTTAAGGACGTTGTTGCATTATTTAAGGACTCTACTTCATTATTTAACGACTTTGCTGCATTATTTAAGGACCCTGCTGCGGTATTTCAGTACTCTGCTGCATTATTTAAGGACTTTGCTGCATTATTTATGGACTGTATTGCATTATTTAAAGACTTTGCTGCATTATTTAAGGAATTTGCTGCATTATTTAAGGACTCTGCAGCATTATTTAATGACTTTGCTGCATTATTTAAGGACTCTGCTGCATTATTTAAGTACTTTGTTGCATTATTTAAGGACTCTGCTGCATTATTTAAGGACTTTGTTGCATTATTTAAGGACTCTTCTGCATTATTTAAGGACTTGGCTGGATTATTTAAGGACCCTGCTGCATGATTTAAGGACTTGGCTGGATTATTTAAGGACTCTTCTGCATTATTTAAGGATTTTGTTGCATTATTTAAGGACTCTGCTGTATTATTTAAGGACTTGGCTGGATTATTTAAGGACTCTTCTGCATTATTTAAGGACTCTGCTGCATTATTTAAGGACTTTGTTGCATTATTTAAAGACTTTGCTGCATTATTTAAGGACTCTGCTGTGGTATTTAAGGACTCTGATGCATTATTTAAGAACTTTGCTGCATTATTTATGGACTTTATTGCATTATTTAAAGACTTTGCTGCATTATTTAAGGAATTTGCTGCATTATTTAAGGACTCTTCTGCATTATTTAAGGACTTTGTTGCATTATTTAAGGACTCTGCTGCATTATTCAAGGACTTTGCTGCATTATTTAAGGACTCTGCTGCAGTATTTAAGGACTCTGCTGCATTATTTAAGGACTTTTCTGCATTATTTAAGGACTCTGCTGCAATATTTAAGGACTTGGCTGGATTATTTAAGGACTCTGCTGCATTATTTAAGGAGTGTGCTGCATTATTTAAGGACTCTGCTGCATTATTTAAGGACTTTCTTGCATTATTTAAGGACTCTGCTGCATTATTTAAGGACTTTGTTGCATTATTTAAGGACTCTGCTGCATTATATAAGGACTTTGCTGCATTATTTAAGGACTTTATTGCATTATTTAAGGACTGTTCTGCATTATTTAAGGACTTTGTTGCATTATTTAAGGACTCTGCTGCATTATTTAAGGATCCTGCTGCGGTATTTCAGTACTCTGCTGCATTATTTAAGGAATTTGCTGCATTATTTATGGACTTTATTGCATTATTTAAAGACTTTGCTGCATTATTTAAGGACTTGGCTGGATTATTTAAGGACTGTGCTGCATTATTTAAGGACTTTGCTGCATTATTTAAGGACTCTGCTGCATTATTTAAGGACTTTGTTGCATTATTTAAGGACTCTGCTGCATTATTTAAGGACTTTGTTGCATTATTTAAGGACTCTGCTGCATTATTTAAGGACCCTGCTGCAGTATTTCAGTAATCTGCTGCATTATCTAAGGACTTTGTTGCATTATTTAAAGACTTGGCTGGATTATTTAAGGACTCTGCTGCATTATTTAAGGACTTTGCTGCATTATTTAGGGACTCTGCTGCATTATTTAAGGACTTTGTTGCATTATTTAAGGACCGTGCTGCATTATTTAAGGACTTTGTTGCATTATTTAAGGACTCTGCTGCATTATTTAAGGACCCTGCTGCGGTATTTCAGTACTCTGCTGCATTATTTAAGGACTCTGCTGCATTATTTATGGACTTTGTTGCATTATTTAAGGACTCTGCTGCATCATTTAAGGACGTTGTTGCATTATTTAAGGACTCTACTTCATTATTTAATGACTTTGCTGCATTATTTAAGGACCCTGCTGCGGTATTTCAGTACTCTGCTGCATTATTTAAGGACTTTGCTGCATTATTTATGGACTTTATTGCATTATTTAAAGACTTTGCTGCATTATTTAAGGAATTTGCTGCATTATTTAAGGACTCTGCAGCATTATTTAATGACTTTGCTGCATTATTTAAGGACTCTGCTACATTATTTAAGGACTTTGTTGCATTATTTAAGGACTCTTCTGCATTATTTAAGGACTTTGTTGCATTATTTAAGGACTCTGCTGCATTATTCAAGAACTTTGCTGCATTATTTAAGGACTTTATTGCATTATTTAAGGACTCTGCTGCATTATTTAAGGATCCTGCTGCGGTATTTCAGTACTCTGCTGCATTATTTAAGGACTTTGCTGCATTATTTAAGGACTTGGCTGGATTATTTAAGGACTCTGCTGCATTATTTAAGGACTTTGCTGCATTATTTAAGGACTCTGCTGCATTATTTAAGGACTTTGTTGCATTATTTAAGGACCCTGCTGCATTATTTAAGGACTTTGTTGCATTATTTAAGGACTCTGCTGCATTATTTAAGGACCCTGCTGCGGAATTTCAGCACTCTGCTGAATTATTTAAGGACTTTGCTGCATTATTTATGGACTTTATTGCATTATTTAAGGACTCTGCTGCATTATTTAAGGAATTTGTTGCATTATTAAATGACTCTGCTGCATTATTTAATGATTTTGCTGCATTATTTAAGTACTCTGCTACTTTACTTAAGGACTCTGCTGCATTATTTAAGTACTTTGTTGCATTATTTAAGGACTCTGCTGCATTATTTAAGGTCTTGGTTGCATTATTTAAGGACTCTTCTGCATTATTTAAGGACTCTGCTGCATTGTTTAAGGACTTTGTTGCATTATTTAAGGACTCTGCTGCATCATTTAAGGACTTTTTTGCATTATTTAAGGACTCTACTTCATTATATAACGACTTTGCTGCATTATTTATGGACCCTGCTGCGGTATTTCAGTACTCTGCTGCATTATTTAAGGACTCTGCTGCATTATTTATGGACTTTGTTGCATTATTTAAGGACTCTGCTGCATCATTTAAGGACGTTGTTGCATTATTTAAGGACTCTACTTCATTATTTAATGACTTTGCTGCATTATTTAAGGACCCTGCTGCGGCATTTCAGTACTCTGCTGCATTATTTAAGGACTTTGCTGCATTATTTATGGACTTTATTGCATTATTTAAAGACTTTGCTGCATTATTTAAGGAATTTGCTGCATTATTTAAGGACTCTGCATCATTATTTAATGACTTTGCTGCATTATTTAAGGACTCTGCTGCATTATTTAAGGACTTTGTTGCATTATTTAAGGACTCTGCTGCATTATTTAAGGACCCTGCTGCAGTATTTCAGTAATCTGCATTATTTAAGGACTTTGTTGCATTATTTAAGGACTTGGCTGGATTATTTAGGGACTCTGCTGCATTATTTACGGACTTTGCTGCATTTTTTAAGGACTCTGCTGCATTATTTAAGGACTTTGTTGCATTATTTAAGGACCCTGCAGCAGTATTTCAGTAATCTGCTGCATTATTTAAGGACTTTGTTGCATTATTTAAGGACTTGGCTGGATTATTTAAGGACTTTGCTGCATTATTTAAGGACTCTGCTGCATTATTTAAGGACTCTGATACGGTACTTAAGGACTCTGCTGAATTATTTAAGTACTTTGTTGCATTATTTAAGTACTCAGCTGCATTATTTAAGGACTTTGTTGCATTATTTAAGGACTCTGCTGCATTATTTAAGGAATGTGCTGCATTATTTAAGGACTCTGCTGCATTATTTATGGACTTTGTAGCATTATTTAAGGACTCTGCTGCATCATTTAAGGACGTTGTTGCATTATTTAAGGACTCTACTTCATTATTTAACGACTTTGCTGCATTATTTAAGGACCCTGCTGCGGTATTTCAGTACTCTGCTGCATTATTTAAGGACTTTGCTGCATTATTTATGGACTGTATTGCATTATTTAAAGACTTTGCTGCATTATTTAAGGAATTTGCTGCATTATTTAAGGACTCTGCAGCATTATTTAATGACTTTGCTGCATTATTTAAGGACTCTGCTGCATTATTTAAGTACTTTTTTGCATTATTTAAGGACTCTGCTGCATTATTTAAGGACTTTGTTGCATTATTTAAGGACTCTTCTGCATTATTTAAGGACTTGGCTGGATTATTTAAGGACTGTGCTGCATTATTTAAGGACTTTGCTGCATTATTTAAGGACTCTGCTGCATTATTTAAGGACTTTGTTGCATTATTTAAAGACTTTGCTGCATTATTTAAGGACTCTGCTGTGGTATTTAAGGACTCTTCTGCATTATTTAAGGATTTTGTTGCATTATTTAAGGACTCTGCTGTATTATTTAAGGACTTGGCTGGATTATTTAAGGACTCTTCTGCATTATTTAAGGACTCTGCTGCATTATTTAAGGACTTTGTTGCATTATTTAAAGACTTTGCTGCATTATTTAAGGACTCTGCTGTGGTATTTAAGGACTCTGATGCATTATTTAAGAACTTTGCTGCATTATTTATGGACTTTATTGCATTATTTAAAGACTTTGCTGCATTATTTAAGGAATTTGCTGCATTATTTAAGGACTCTTCTGCATTATTTAAGGACTTTGTTGCATTATTTAAGGACTCTGCTGCATTATTCAAGGACTTTGCTGCATTATTTAAGGACTCTGCTGCAGTATTTAAGGACTCTGCTGCATTATTTAAGGACTTTTCTGCATTATTTAAGGACTCTGCTGCAATATTTAAGGACTTGGCTGGATTATTTAAGGACTCTGCTGCATTATTTAAGGAGTGTGCTGCATTATTTAAGGACTCTGCTGCATTATTTAAGGACTTTCTTGCATTATTTAAGGACTCTGCTGCATTATTTAAGGACTTTGTTGCATTATTTAAGGACTCTGCTGCATTATATAAGGACTTTGCTGCATTATTTAAGGACTTTATTGCATTATTTAAGGACTGTTCTGCATTATTTAAGGACTTTGTTGCATTATTTAAGGACTCTGCTGCATTATTTAAGGATCCTGCTGCGGTATTTCAGTACTCTGCTGCATTATTTAAGGAATTTGCTGCATTATTTATGGACTTTATTGCATTATTTAAAGACTTTGCTGCATTATTTAAGGACTTGGCTGGATTATTTAAGGACTGTGCTGCATTATTTAAGGACTTTGCTGCATTATTTAAGGACTCTGCTGCATTATTTAAGGACTTTGTTGCATTATTTAAGGACTCTGCTGCATTATTTAAGGACTTTGTTGCATTATTTAAGGACTCTGCTGCATTATTTAAGGACCCTGCTGCAGTATTTCAGTAATCTGCTGCATTATCTAAGGACTTTGTTGCATTATTTAAAGACTTGGCTGGATTATTTAAGGACTCTGCTGCATTATTTAAGGACTTTGCTGCATTATTTAGGGACTCTGCTGCATTATTTAAGGACTTTGTTGCATTATTTAAGGACCGTGCTGCATTATTTAAGGACTTTGTTGCATTATTTAAGGACTCTGCTGCATTATTTAAGGACCCTGCTGCGGTATTTCAGTACTCTGCTGCATTATTTAAGGACTCTGCTGCATTATTTATGGACTTTGTTGCATTATTTAAGGACTCTGCTGCATCATTTAAGGACGTTGTTGCATTATTTAAGGACTCTACTTCATTATTTAATGACTTTGCTGCATTATTTAAGGACCCTGCTGCGGTATTTCAGTACTCTGCTGCATTATTTAAGGACTTTGCTGCATTATTTATGGACTTTATTGCATTATTTAAAGACTTTGCTGCATTATTTAAGGAATTTGCTGCATTATTTAAGGACTCTGCAGCATTATTTAATGACTTTGCTGCATTATTTAAGGACTCTGCTACATTATTTAAGGACTTTGTTGCATTATTTAAGGACTCTTCTGCATTATTTAAGGACTTTGTTGCATTATTTAAGGACTCTGCTGCATTATTCAAGAACTTTGCTGCATTATTTAAGGACTTTATTGCATTATTTAAGGACTCTGCTGCATTATTTAAGGATCCTGCTGCGGTATTTCAGTACTCTGCTGCATTATTTAAGGACTTTGCTGCATTATTTAAGGACTTGGCTGGATTATTTAAGGACTCTGCTGCATTATTTAAGGACTTTGCTGCATTATTTAAGGACTCTGCTGCATTATTTAAGGACTTTGTTGCATTATTTAAGGACCCTGCTGCATTATTTAAGGACTTTGTTGCATTATTTAAGGACTCTGCTGCATTATTTAAGGACCCTGCTGCGGAATTTCAGCACTCTGCTGAATTATTTAAGGACTTTGCTGCATTATTTATGGACTTTATTGCATTATTTAAGGACTCTGCTGCATTATTTAAGGAATTTGTTGCATTATTAAATGACTCTGCTGCATTATTTAATGATTTTGCTGCATTATTTAAGTACTCTGCTACTTTACTTAAGGACTCTGCTGCATTATTTAAGTACTTTGTTGCATTATTTAAGGACTCTGCTGCATTATTTAAGGTCTTGGTTGCATTATTTAAGGACTCTTCTGCATTATTTAAGGACTCTGCTG
Organism: Phyllobates terribilis; assembly: GCF_046119375.1. NCBI lineage: Eukaryota > Metazoa > Chordata > Amphibia > Anura > Dendrobatidae > Phyllobates > Phyllobates terribilis. The sequence goes on along the minus strand of NW_027363896.1, from coordinate 251,582 downwards.
CATTGTTTAAGGACTTTGTTGCATTATTTAAGGACTCTGCTGCATCATTTAAGGACTTTTTTGCATTATTTAAGGACTCTACTTCATTATATAACGACTTTGCTGCATTATTTATGGACCCTGCTGCGGTATTTCAGTACTCTGCTGCATTATTTAAGGACTCTGCTGCATTATTTATGGACTTTGTTGCATTATTTAAGGACTCTGCTGCATCATTTAAGGACGTTGTTGCATTATTTAAGGACTCTACTTCATTATTTAATGACTTTGCTGCATTATTTAAGGACCCTGCTGCGGCATTTCAGTACTCTGCTGCATTATTTAAGGACTTTGCTGCATTATTTATGGACTTTATTGCATTATTTAAAGACTTTGCTGCATTATTTAAGGAATTTGCTGCATTATTTAAGGACTCTGCATCATTATTTAATGACTTTGCTGCATTATTTAAGGACTCTGCTGCATTATTTAAGGACTTTGTTGCATTATTTAAGGACTCTGCTGCATTATTTAAGGACCCTGCTGCAGTATTTCAGTAATCTGCATTATTTAAGGACTTTGTTGCATTATTTAAGGACTTGGCTGGATTATTTAGGGACTCTGCTGCATTATTTACGGACTTTGCTGCATTTTTTAAGGACTCTGCTGCATTATTTAAGGACTTTGTTGCATTATTTAAGGACCCTGCAGCAGTATTTCAGTAATCTGCTGCATTATTTAAGGACTTTGTTGCATTATTTAAGGACTTGGCTGGATTATTTAAGGACTTTGCTGCATTATTTAAGGACTCTGCTGCATTATTTAAGGACTCTGATACGGTACTTAAGGACTCTGCTGAATTATTTAAGTACTTTGTTGCATTATTTAAGTACTCAGCTGCATTATTTAAGGACTTTGTTGCATTATTTAAGGACTCTGCTGCATTATTTAAGGAATGTGCTGCATTATTTAAGGACTCTGCTGCATTATTTATGGACTTTGTAGCATTATTTAAGGACTCTGCTGCATCATTTAAGGACGTTGTTGCATTATTTAAGGACTCTACTTCATTATTTAACGACTTTGCTGCATTATTTAAGGACCCTGCTGCGGTATTTCAGTACTCTGCTGCATTATTTAAGGACTTTGCTGCATTATTTATGGACTGTATTGCATTATTTAAAGACTTTGCTGCATTATTTAAGGAATTTGCTGCATTATTTAAGGACTCTGCAGCATTATTTAATGACTTTGCTGCATTATTTAAGGACTCTGCTGCATTATTTAAGTACTTTTTTGCATTATTTAAGGACTCTGCTGCATTATTTAAGGACTTTGTTGCATTATTTAAGGACTCTTCTGCATTATTTAAGGACTTGGCTGGATTATTTAAGGACTGTGCTGCATTATTTAAGGACTTTGCTGCATTATTTAAGGACTCTGCTGCATTATTTAAGGACTTTGTTGCATTATTTAAAGACTTTGCTGCATTATTTAAGGACTCTGCTGTGGTATTTAAGGACTCTTCTGCATTATTTAAGGATTTTGTTGCATTATTTAAGGACTCTGCTGTATTATTTAAGGACTTGGCTGGATTATTTAAGGACTCTTCTGCATTATTTAAGGACTCTGCTGCATTATTTAAGGACTTTGTTGCATTATTTAAAGACTTTGCTGCATTATTTAAGGACTCTGCTGTGGTATTTAAGGACTCTGATGCATTATTTAAGAACTTTGCTGCATTATTTATGGACTTTATTGCATTATTTAAAGACTTTGCTGCATTATTTAAGGAATTTGCTGCATTATTTAAGGACTCTTCTGCATTATTTAAGGACTTTGTTGCATTATTTAAGGACTCTGCTGCATTATTCAAGGACTTTGCTGCATTATTTAAGGACTCTGCTGCAGTATTTAAGGACTCTGCTGCATTATTTAAGGACTTTTCTGCATTATTTAAGGACTCTGCTGCAATATTTAAGGACTTGGCTGGATTATTTAAGGACTCTGCTGCATTATTTAAGGAGTGTGCTGCATTATTTAAGGACTCTGCTGCATTATTTAAGGACTTTCTTGCATTATTTAAGGACTCTGCTGCATTATTTAAGGACTTTGTTGCATTATTTAAGGACTCTGCTGCATTATATAAGGACTTTGCTGCATTATTTAAGGACTTTATTGCATTATTTAAGGACTGTTCTGCATTATTTAAGGACTTTGTTGCATTATTTAAGGACTCTGCTGCATTATTTAAGGATCCTGCTGCGGTATTTCAGTACTCTGCTGCATTATTTAAGGAATTTGCTGCATTATTTATGGACTTTATTGCATTATTTAAAGACTTTGCTGCATTATTTAAGGACTTGGCTGGATTATTTAAGGACTGTGCTGCATTATTTAAGGACTTTGCTGCATTATTTAAGGACTCTGCTGCATTATTTAAGGACTTTGTTGCATTATTTAAGGACTCTGCTGCATTATTTAAGGACTTTGTTGCATTATTTAAGGACTCTGCTGCATTATTTAAGGACCCTGCTGCAGTATTTCAGTAATCTGCTGCATTATCTAAGGACTTTGTTGCATTATTTAAAGACTTGGCTGGATTATTTAAGGACTCTGCTGCATTATTTAAGGACTTTGCTGCATTATTTAAGGACTCTGCTGCATTATTTAAGGACTTTGTTGCATTATTTAAGGACCGTGCTGCATTATTTAAGGACTTTGTTGCATTATTTAAGGACTCTGCTGCATTATTTAAGGACCCTGCTGCGGTATTTCAGCACTCTGCTGAATTATTTAAGGACTTTGCTGCATTATTTATGTACTTTATTGCATTATTTAAGAACTCTGCTGCATTATTTAAGGACTTTGTTGCATTATTTAAGGACTCTGCTGCATCATTTAAGGACTTTGTTGCATTATTTAAGGACTCTACTTCATTATTTAACGACTTTGCTGCATTATTTAAGGACCCTGCTGCGATATTTCAGTACTCTGCTGCATTATTTAAGGACTCTGCTGCATTATTTAAGGACTTTGTTGCATTATTTAAGGACTCTGCTGCATTATTTAAGGACTTTGTTGCATTATTTAAGGACTCTGCTGCATTATTTAAGGACCCTGCTGCAGTATTTCAGTAATCTGCTGCATTATTTAAGGACTTTGTTGCATTATTTAAGGACTTGTCTGGATTATTTAGGGACTTTGCTGCATTATTTAAGGACTCTGCTGCATTATTTAAGGACTTTGCTGCATTATTTAAGGACTCTGATACGGTACTTAAGGACTCTGCTGCATTGTTTAAGTACTTTGTTGCATTATTTAAGTACTCAGCTGCATTATTTAAGGACTTTGCTGCATTATTTAAGTACTCTGCTGCAGTATTTAAGGACTTAGCTGGATTATTTAAGGACTCTGCTGCATTATTTAAGGAATGTGCTGCATTATTTAAGGACTCTGCTGCATTATTTAAGGACTTTGTTGCATTATTTAAGGACTTTGTTGCATTATTTAAGGACTCTGCTGCATTATTTAAGGACTTTGCTGCATTATTTAAGGACTTTATTGCATTATTTAAGGACTGTTCTGCATTATTTAAGGACTTTATTGCATTATTTAAGGACTCTGCTGCATTATTTAAGGATCCTGCTGCGGTATTTCAGTACTCTGCTGCATTATTTAAGGACTTTGCTGCATTATTTAAGGACTTGGCTGGATTATTTAAGGACTCTGCTGCATTATTTAAGGACTTTGCTGCATTATTTAAGGACTCTGCTGCATTATTTAAGGACTTTGTTGCATTATTTAAGGACCCTGCTGCATTATTTAAGGACTTTGTTGCATTATTTAAGGACTCTGCTGCATTACTTAAGGACCCTGCTGCGGTATTTCAGCACTCTGCTGAATTATTTAAGGACTTTGCTGCATTATTTATGGACTTTATAGCATTATTTAAGGACTCTGCTGCATTATTTAAGGAATTTGTTGCATTATTAAATGACTCTGCTGCATTATTTAAGGACTTTGTTGCATTATTTAAGGACTTGTCTGGATTATTTAGGGACTTTGCTGCATTATTTAAGGACTCTGCTGCATTATTTAAGTACTCTGCTACTTTACTTAAGGACTCTGCTGCATTATTTAAGTACTTTGTTGCATTATTTAAGGACTCTGCTGCATTATTTAAGGTCTTGGTTGCATTATTTAAGGACTCTTCTGCATTATTTAAGGACTCTGCTGCATTGTTTAAGGACTTTGTTGCATTATTTAAGGACTCTGCTGCATCATTTAAGGACTTTTTTGCATTATTTAAGGACTCTACTTCATTATATAACGACTTTGCTGCATTATTTATGGACCCTGCTGCGGTATTTCAGTACTCTGTTGCATTATTTAAGGACTCTGCTGCATTATTTATGGACTTTGTTGCATTATTTAAGGACTCTGCTGCATCATTTAAGGACGTTGTTGCATTATTTAAGGACTCTACTTCATTATTTAATGACTTTGCTGCATTATTTAAGGACCCTGCTGCGGTATTTCAGTACTCTGCTGCATTATTTAAGGACTTTGCTGCATTATTTATGGACTTTATTGCATTATTTAAAGACTTTGCTGCATTATTTAAGGAATTTGCTGCATTATTTAAGGACTCTGCATCATTATTTAATGACTTTGCTGCATTATTTAAGGACTCTGCTGCATTATTTAAGGACTTTGTTGCATTATTTAAGGACTCTGCTGCATTATTTAAGGACCCTGCTGCAGTATTTCAGTAATCTGCATTATTTAAGGACTTTGTTGCATTATTTAAGGACTTGGCTGGATTATTTAGGGACTCTGCTGCATTATTTACGGACTTTGCTGCATTTTTTAAGGACTCTGCTGCATTATTTAAGGACTTTGTTGCATTATTTAAGGACCCTGCAGCAGTATTTCAGTAATCTGCTGCATTATTTAAGGACTTTGTTGCATTATTTAAGGACTTGGCTGGATTATTTAAGGACTTTGCTGCATTATTTAAGGACTCTGCTGCATTATTTAAGGACTCTGATACGGTACTTAAGGACTCTGCTGCATTATTTAAGTACTTTGTTGCATTATTTAAGTACTCAGCTGCATTATTTAAGGACTTTGTTGCATTATTTAAGGACTCTGCTGCATTATTTAAGGAATGTGCTGCATTATTTAAGGACTCTGCTGCATTATTTATGGACTTTGTAGCATTATTTAAGGACTCTGCTGCATCATTTAAGGACGTTGTTGCATTATTTAAGGACTCTACTTCATTATTTAACGACTTTGCTGCATTATTTAAGGACCCTGCTGCGGTATTTCAGTACTCTGCTGCATTATTTAAGGACTTTGCTGCATTATTTATGGACTGTATTGCATTATTTAAAGACTTTGCTGCATTATTTAAGGAATTTGCTGCATTATTTAAGGACTCTGCAGCATTATTTAATGACTTTGCTGCTTTATTTAAGGACTCTGCTGCATTATTTAAGTACTTTGTTGCATTATTTAAGGACTCTGCTGCATTATTTAAGGACTTTGTTGCATTATTTAAGGACTCTTCTGCATTATTTAAGGACTTGGCTGGATTATTTAAGGACTGTGCTGCATTATTTAAGGACTTTGCTGCATTATTTAAGGACTCTGCTGCATTATTTAAGGACTTTGTTGCATTATTTAAGGACTCTGCTGCATTATTTAAGGACTTGGCTGGATTATTTAAGGACTCTTCTGCATTATTTAAGGATTTTGTTGCATTATTTAAGGACTCTGCTGTATTATTTAAGGACTTGGCTGGATTATTTAAGGACTCTTCTGCATTATTTAAGGACTCTGCTGCATTATTTAAGGACTTTGTTGCATTATTTAAAGACTTTGCTGCATTATTTAAGGACTCTGCTGTGGTATTTAAGGACTCTGATGCATTATTTAAGAACTTTGCTGCATTATTTATGGACTTTATTGCATTATTTAAAGACTTTGCTGCATTATTTAAGGAATTTGCTGCATTATTTAAGGACTCTTCTGCATTATTTAAGGACTTTGTTGCATTATTTAAGGACTCTGCTGCATTATTCAAGGACTTTGCTGCATTATTTAAGGACTCTGCTGCAGTATTTAAGGACTCTGCTGCATTATTTAAGGACTTTTCTGCATTATTTAAGGACTCTGCTGCAATATTTAAGGACTTGGCTGGATTATTTAAGGACTCTGCTGCATTATTTAAGGAGTGTGCTGCATTATTTAAGGACTCTGCTGCATTATTTAAGGACTTTCTTGCATTATTTAAGGACTCTGCTGCATTATTTAAGGACTTTGTTGCATTATTTAAGGACTCTGCTGCATTATATAAGGACTTTGCTGCATTATTTAAGGACTTTATTGCATTATTTAAGGACTGTTCTGCATTATTTAAGGACTTTGTTGCATTATTTAAGGACTCTGCTGCATTATTTAAGGATCCTGCTGCGGTATTTCAGTACTCTGCTGCATTATTTAAGGAATTTGCTGCATTATTTATGGACTTTATTGCATTATTTAAAGACTTTGCTGCATTATTTAAGGACTTGGCTGGATTATTTAAGGACTGTGCTGCATTATTTAAGGACTCTGCTGCATTATTTAAGGACTTTGTTGCATTATTTAAGGACTTTGTTGCATTATTTAAGGACTCTGCTGCATTATTTAAGGACTTTGCTGCATTATTTAAGGACTTTATTGCATTATTTAAGGACTGTTCTGCATTATTTAAGGACTTTATTGCATTATTTAAGGACTCTGCTGCATTATTTAAGGATCCTGCTGCGGTATTTCAGTACTCTGCTGCATTATTTAAGGACTTTGCTGCATTATTTAAGGACTTGGCTGGATTATTTAAGGACTCTGCTGCATTATTTAAGGACTTTGCTGCATTATTTAAGGACTCTGCTGCATTATTTAAGGACTTTGTTGCATTATTTAAGGACCCTGCTGCATTATTTAAGGACTTTGTTGCATTATTTAAGGACTCTGCTGCATTACTTAAGGACCCTGCTGCGGTATTTCAGCACTCTGCTGAATTATTTAAGGACTTTGCTGCATTATTTATGGACTTTATTGCATTATTTAAGGACTCTGCTGCATTATTTAAGGAATTTGTTGCATTATTAAATGACTCTGCTGCATTATTTAATGATTTTGCTGCATTATTTAAGTACTCTGCTACTTTACTTAAGGACTCTGCTGCATTATTTAAGGACTTTGTTGCATTATTTAAGGACTCTGCTGCATTATTTAAGGACCCTGCTGCAGTATTTCAGTAATCTGCATTATTTAAGGACTTTGTTGCATTATTTAAGGACTTGGCTGGATTATTTAGGGACTCTGCTGCATTATTTACGGACTTTGCTGCATTTTTTAAGGACTCTGCTGCATTATTTAAGGACTTTGTTGCATTATTTAAGGACCCTGCAGCAGTATTTCAGTAATCTGCTGCATTATTTAAGGACTTTGTTGCATTATTTAAGGACTTGGCTGGATTATTTAAGGACTTTGCTGCATTATTTAAGGACTCTGCTGCATTATTTAAGGACTCTGATACGGTACTTAAGGACTCTGCTGCATTATTTAAGTACTTTGTTGCATTATTTAAGTACTCAGCTGCATTATTTAAGGACTTTGTTGCATTATTTAAGGACTCTGCTGCATTATTTAAGGAATGTGCTGCATTATTTAAGGACTCTGCTGCATTATTTATGGACTTTGTAGCATTATTTAAGGACTCTGCTGCATCATTTAAGGACGTTGTTGCATTATTTAAGGACTCTACTTCATTATTTAACGACTTTGCTGCATTATTTAAGGACCCTGCTGCGGTATTTCAGTACTCTGCTGCATTATTTAAGGACTTTGCTGCATTATTTATGGACTGTATTGCATTATTTAAAGACTTTGCTGCATTATTTAAGGAATTTGCTGCATTATTTAAGGACTCTGCAGCATTATTTAATGACTTTGCTGCTTTATTTAAGGACTCTGCTGCATTATTTAAGTACTTTGTTGCATTATTTAAGGACTCTGCTGCATTATTTAAGGACTTTGTTGCATTATTTAAGGACTCTTCTGCATTATTTAAGGACTTGGCTGGATTATTTAAGGACTGTGCTGCATTATTTAAGGACTTTGCTGCATTATTTAAGGACTCTGCTGCATTATTTAAGGACTTTGTTGCATTATTTAAGGACTCTGCTGCATTATTTAAGGACTTGGCTGGATTATTTAAGGACTCTTCTGCATTATTTAAGGATTTTGTTGCATTATTTAAGGACTCTGCTGTATTATTTAAGGACTTGGCTGGATTATTTAAGGACTCTTCTGCATTATTTAAGGACTCTGCTGCATTATTTAAGGACTTTGTTGCATTATTTAAAGACTTTGCTGCATTATTTAAGGACTCTGCTGTGGTATTTAAGGACTCTGATGCATTATTTAAGAACTTTGCTGCATTATTTATGGACTTTATTGCATTATTTAAAGACTTTGCTGCATTATTTAAGGAATTTGCTGCATTATTTAAGGACTCTTCTGCATTATTTAAGGACTTTGTTGCATTATTTAAGGACTCTGCTGCATTATTCAAGGACTTTGCTGCATTATTTAAGGACTCTGCTGCAGTATTTAAGGACTCTGCTGCATTATTTAAGGACTTTTCTGCATTATTTAAGGACTCTGCTGCAATATTTAAGGACTTGGCTGGATTATTTAAGGACTCTGCTGCATTATTTAAGGAGTGTGCTGCATTATTTAAGGACTCTGCTGCATTATTTAAGGACTTTCTTGCATTATTTAAGGACTCTGCTGCATTATTTAAGGACTTTGTTGCATTATTTAAGGACTCTGCTGCATTATATAAGGACTTTGCTGCATTATTTAAGGACTTTATTGCATTATTTAAGGACTGTTCTGCATTATTTAAGGACTTTGTTGCATTATTTAAGGACTCTGCTGCATTATTTAAGGATCCTGCTGCGGTATTTCAGTACTCTGCTGCATTATTTAAGGAATTTGCTGCATTATTTATGGACTTTATTGCATTATTTAAAGACTTTGCTGCATTATTTAAGGACTTGGCTGGATTATTTAAGGACTGTGCTGCATTATTTAAGGACTCTGCTGCATTATTTAAGGACTTTGTTGCATTATTTAAGGACTTTGTTGCATTATTTAAGGACTCTGCTGCATTATTTAAGGACTTTGCTGCATTATTTAAGGACTTTATTGCATTATTTAAGGACTGTTCTGCATTATTTAAGGACTTTATTGCATTATTTAAGGACTCTGCTGCATTATTTAAGGATCCTGCTGCGGTATTTCAGTACTCTGCTGCATTATTTAAGGACTTTGCTGCATTATTTAAGGACTTGGCTGGATTATTTAAGGACTCTGCTGCATTATTTAAGGACTTTGCTGCATTATTTAAGGACTCTGCTGCATTATTTAAGGACTTTGTTGCATTATTTAAGGACCCTGCTGCATTATTTAAGGACTTTGTTGCATTATTTAAGGACTCTGCTGCATTACTTAAGGACCCTGCTGCGGTATTTCAGCACTCTGCTGAATTATTTAAGGACTTTGCTGCATTATTTATGGACTTTATTGCATTATTTAAGGACTCTGCTGCATTATTTAAGGAATTTGTTGCATTATTAAATGACTCTGCTGCATTATTTAATGATTTTGCTGCATTATTTAAGTACTCTGCTACTTTACTTAAGGACTCTGCTGCATTATTTAAGTACTTTGTTGCATTATTTAAGGACTCTGCTGCATTATTTAAGGTCTTGGTTGCATTATTTAAGGACTCTTCTGCATTATTTAAGGACTCTGCTGCATTGTTTAAGGACTTTGTTGCATTATTTAAGGACTCTGCTGCATCATTTAAGGACTTTTTTGCATTATTTAAGGACTCTACTTCATTATATAACGACTTTGCTGCATTATTTATGGACCCTGCTGCGGTATTTCAGTACTCTGTTGCATTATTTAAGGACTCTGCTGCATTATTTATGGACTTTGTTGCATTATTTAAGGACTCTGCTGCATCATTTAAGGACGTTGTTGCATTATTTAAGGACTCTACTTCATTATTTAATGACTTTGCTGCATTATTTAAGGACCCTGCTGCGGTATTTCAGTACTCTGCTGCATTATTTAAGGACTTTGCTGCATTATTTATGGACTTTATTGCATTATTTAAAGACTTTGCTGCATTATTTAAGGAATTTGCTGCATTATTTAAGGACTCTGCATCATTATTTAATGACTTTGCTGCATTATTTAAGGACTCTGCTGCATTATTTAAGGACTTTGTTGCATTATTTAAGGACTCTGCTGCATTATTTAAGGACCCTGCTGCAGTATTTCAGTAATCTGCATTATTTAAGGACTTTGTTGCATTATTTAAGGACTTGGCTGGATTATTTAGGGACTCTGCTGCATTATTTACGGACTTTGCTGCATTTTTTAAGGACTCTGCTGCATTATTTAAGGACTTTGTTGCATTATTTAAGGACCCTGCAGCAGTATTTCAGTAATCTGCTGCATTATTTAAGGACTTTGTTGCATTATTTAAGGACTTGGCTGGATTATTTAAGGACTTTGCTGCATTATTTAAGGACTCTGCTGCATTATTTAAGGACTCTGATACGGTACTTAAGGACTCTGCTGCATTATTTAAGTACTTTGTTGCATTATTTAAGTACTCAGCTGCATTATTTAAGGACTTTGTTGCATTATTTAAGGACTCTGCTGCATTATTTAAGGAATGTGCTGCATTATTTAAGGACTCTGCTGCATTATTTATGGACTTTGTAGCATTATTTAAGGACTCTGCTGCATCATTTAAGGACGTTGTTGCATTATTTAAGGACTCTACTTCATTATTTAACGACTTTGCTGCATTATTTAAGGACCCTGCTGCGGTATTTCAGTACTCTGCTGCATTATTTAAGGACTTTGCTGCATTATTTATGGACTGTATTGCATTATTTAAAGACTTTGCTGCATTATTTAAGGAATTTGCTGCATTATTTAAGGACTCTGCAGCATTATTTAATGACTTTGCTGCTTTATTTAAGGACTCTGCTGCATTATTTAAGTACTTTGTTGCATTATTTAAGGACTCTGCTGCATTATTTAAGGACTTTGTTGCATTATTTAAGGACTCTTCTGCATTATTTAAGGACTTGGCTGGATTATTTAAGGACTGTGCTGCATTATTTAAGGACTTTGCTGCATTATTTAAGGACTCTGCTGCATTATTTAAGGACTTTGTTGCATTATTTAAGGACTCTGCTGCATTATTTAAGGACTTGGCTGGATTATTTAAGGACTCTTCTGCATTATTTAAGGATTTTGTTGCATTATTTAAGGACTCTGCTGTATTATTTAAGGACTTGGCTGGATTATTTAAGGACTCTTCTGCATTATTTAAGGACTCTGCTGCATTATTTAAGGACTTTGTTGCATTATTTAAAGACTTTGCTGCATTATTTAAGGACTCTGCTGTGGTATTTAAGGACTCTGATGCATTATTTAAGAACTTTGCTGCATTATTTATGGACTTTATTGCATTATTTAAAGACTTTGCTGCATTATTTAAGGAATTTGCTGCATTATTTAAGGACTCTTCTGCATTATTTAAGGACTTTGTTGCATTATTTAAGGACTCTGCTGCATTATTCAAGGACTTTGCTGCATTATTTAAGGACTCTGCTGCAGTATTTAAGGACTCTGCTGCATTATTTAAGGACTTTTCTGCATTATTTAAGGACTCTGCTGCAATATTTAAGGACTTGGCTGGATTATTTAAGGACTCTGCTGCATTATTTAAGGAGTGTGCTGCATTATTTAAGGACTCTGCTGCATTATTTAAGGACTTTCTTGCATTATTTAAGGACTCTGCTGCATTATTTAAGGACTTTGTTGCATTATTTAAGGACTCTGCTGCATTATATAAGGACTTTGCTGCATTATTTAAGGACTTTATTGCATTATTTAAGGACTGTTCTGCATTATTTAAGGACTTTGTTGCATTATTTAAGGACTCTGCTGCATTATTTAAGGATCCTGCTGCGGTATTTCAGTACTCTGCTGCATTATTTAAGGAATTTGCTGCATTATTTATGGACTTTATTGCATTATTTAAAGACTTTGCTGCATTATTTAAGGACTTGGCTGGATTATTTAAGGACTGTGCTGCATTATTTAAGGACTTTGCTGCATTATTTAAGGACTCTGCTGCATTATTTAAGGACTTTGTTGCATTATTTAAGGACTCTGCTGCATTATTTAAGGACTTTGTTGCATTATTTAAGGACTCTGCTGCATTATTTAAGGACCCTGCTGCAGTATTTCAGTAATCTGCTGCATTATCTAAGGACTTTGTTGCATTATGTAAAGACTTGGCTGGATTATTTAAGGACTCTGCTGCATTATTTAAGGACTTTGCTGCATTATTTAAGGACTCTGCTGCATTATTTAAGGACTTTGTTGCATTATTTAAGGACCGTGCTGCATTATTTAAGGACTTTGTTGCATTATTTAAGGACTCTGCTGCATTATTTAAGGACCCTGCTGCGGTATTTCAGCACTCTGCTGAATTATTTAAGGACTTTGCTGCATTATTTATGTACTTTATTGCATTATTTAAGAACTCTGCTGCATTATTTAAGGACTTTGTTGCATTATTTAAGGACTCTGCTGCATCATTTAAGGACTTTGTTGCATTATTTAAGGACTCTACTTCATTATTTAACGACTTTGCTGCATTATTTAAGGACCCTGCTGCGATATTTCAGTACTCTGCTGCATTATTTAAGGACTCTGCTGCATTATTTAAGGACTTTGTTGCATTATTTAAGGACTCTGCTGCATTATTTAAGGACTTTGTTGCATTATTTAAGGACTCTGCTGCATTATTTAAGGACCCTGCTGCAGTATTTCAGTAATCTGCTGCATTATTTAAGGACTTTGTTGCATTATTTAAGGACTTGTCTGGATTATTTAGGGACTTTGCTGCATTATTTAAGGACTCTGCTGCATTATTTAAGGACTTTGCTGCATTATTTAAGGACTCTGATACGGTACTTAAGGACTCTGCTGCATTGTTTAAGTACTTTGTTGCATTATTTAAGTACTCAGCTGCATTATTTAAGGACTTTGCTGCATTATTTAAGTACTCTGCTGCAGTATTTAAGGACTTAGCTGGATTATTTAAGGACTCTGCTGCATTATTTAAGGAATGTGCTGCATTATTTAAGGACTCTGCTGCATTATTTAAGGACTTTGTTGCATTATTTAAGGACTTTGTTGCATTATTTAAGGACTCTGCTGCATTATTTAAGGACTTTGCTGCATTATTTAAGGACTTTATTGCATTATTTAAGGACTGTTCTGCATTATTTAAGGACTTTATTGCATTATTTAAGGACTCTGCTGCATTATTTAAGGATCCTGCTGCGGTATTTTTGTACTCTGCTGCATTATTTAAGGACTTTGCTGCATTATTTAAGGACTTGGCTGGATTATTTAAGGACTCTGCTGCATTATTTAAGGACTTTGCTGCATTATTTAAGGACTCTGCTGCATTATTTAAGGACTTTGTTGCATTATTTAAGGACCCTGCTGCATTATTTAAGGACTTTGTTGCATTATTTAAGGACTCTGCTGCATTACTTAAGGACCCTGCTGCGGTATTTCAGCACTCTGCTGAATTATTTAAGGACTTTGCTGCATTATTTATGGACTTTATTGCATTATTTAAGGACTCTGCTGCATTATTTAAGGAATTTGTTGCATTATTAAATGACTCTGCTGCATTATTTAATGATTTTGCTGCATTATTTAAGTACTCTGCTACTTTACTTAAGGACTCTGCTGCATTATTTAAGTACTTTGTTGCATTATTTAAGGACTCTGCTGCATTATTTAAGGTCTTGGTTGCATTATTTAAGGACTCTTCTGCATTATTTAAGGACTCTGCTGCATTGTTTAAGGACTTTGTTGCATTATTTAAGGACTCTGCTGCATTATTTAAGGACTTTGTTGCATTATTTAAGGACTCTGCTGCATCATTTAAGGACTTTTTTGCATTATTTAAGGACTCTGCTGCATCATTTAAGGACGTTGTTGCATTATTTAAGGACTCTACTTCATTATTTAATGACTTTGCTGCATTATTTAAGGACCCTGCTGCGGTATTTCAGTACTCTGCTGCATTATTTAAGGACTTTGCTGCATTATTTATGGACTTTATTGCATTATTTAAAGACTTTGCTGCATTATTTAAGGAATTTGCTGCATTATTTAAGGACTCTGCAGCATTATTTAATGACTTTGCTGCATTATTTAAGGACTCTGCTGCATTATTTAAGGACTTTGTTGCATTATTTAAGGACTCTTATGCATTATTTAAGGACTTTGTTGCATTATTTAAGGACTCTGCTGCATTATTCAAGAACTTTGCTGCAGTATTTAAGGACTTGGCTGGATTATTTAAGGACTCTGCTGCATTATTTAAGGAATGTGCTGCATTATTTAAGGAATGTGCTGCATTATTTAAGGACTCTGCTGCATTATTTAAGGACTTTGTTGCATTATTTAAGGACTTTGTTGCATTACTTAAGGACTCTGCTGCATTATTTAAGGACTTTGCTGCATTATTTAAGGACTTTATTGCATTATTTAAGGACTCTGCTGCATTATTTAAGGATCCTGCTGCGGTATTTCAGTACTCTGCTGCATTATTTAAGGACTTTGCTGCATTATTTAAGGACTTGGCTGGATTATTTAAGGACTCTGCTGCATTATTTAAGGACTTTGCTGCATTATTTAAGGACTCTGCTGCATTATTTAAGGACTTTGTTGCATTATTTAAGGACCCTGCTGCATTATTTAAGGACTTTGTTGCATTATTTAAGGACTCTGCTGCATTATTTAAGGACCCTGCTGCGGTATTTCAGCACTCTGCTGAATTATTTAAGGACTTTGCTGCATTATTTATGGACTTTATTGCATTATTTAAGGACTCTGCTGCATTATTTAAGGAATTTGTTGCATTATTAAATGACTCTGCTGCATTATTTAATGATTTTGCTGCATTATTTAAGTACTCTGCTACTTTACTTAAGGACTCTGCTGCATTATTTAAGTACTTTGTTGCATTATTTAAGGACTCTGCTGCATTATTTAAGGTCTTGGTTGCATTATTTAAGGACTCTTCTGCATTATTTAAGGACTCTGCTGCATTGTTTAAGGACTTTGTTGCATTATTTAAGGACTCTGCTGCATCATTTAAGGACTTTTTTGCATTATTTAAGGACTCTACTTCATTATATAACGACTTTGCTGCATTATTTATGGACCCTGCTGCGGTATTTTAGTACTCTGCTGCATTATTTAAGGACTCTGCTGCATTATTTATGGACTTTGTTGCATTATTTAAGGACTCTGCTGCATCATTTAAGGACGTTGTTGCATTATTTAAGGACTCTACTTCATTATTTAATGACTTTGCTGCATTATTTAAGGACCCTGCTGCGGTATTTCAGTACTCTGCTGCATTATTTAAGGACTTTGCTGCATTATTTATGGACTTTATTGCATTATTTAAAGACTTTGCTGCATTATTTAAGGAATTTGCTGCATTATTTAAGGACTCTGCAGCATTATTTAATGACTTTGCTGCATTATTTAAGGACTCTGCTGCATTATTTAAGGACTTTGTTGCATTATTTAAGGACTCTGCTGCATTATTTAAGGACCCTGCTTCAGTATTTCAGTAATCTGCATTATTTAAGGACTTTGTTGCATTATTTAAGGACTTGGCTGGATTATTTAGGGACTCTGCTGCATTATTTACGGACTTTGCTGCATTTTTTAAGGACTCTGCTGCATTATTT
The DNA here is from genome assembly GCF_046119375.1 of Phyllobates terribilis. Lineage (NCBI taxonomy): Eukaryota > Metazoa > Chordata > Amphibia > Anura > Dendrobatidae > Phyllobates > Phyllobates terribilis. The sequence continues at coordinate 235,650 of NW_027363896.1, read as the reverse complement.
AAGGACTTTGTTGCATTATTTAAGGACCCTGCAGCAGTATTTCAGTAATCTGCTGCATTATTTAAGGACTTTGTTGCATTATTTAAGGACTTGGCTGGATTATTTAAGGACTTTGCTGCATTATTTAAGGAGGGGGGGGATCTCCGCAAAACAGAGAAAAGGATGGTCACACTAGTTCATATGTAGAAAATATTTTTAAACTTTATTGAAAAAGATAGGTCACATGTATATACACACACGAAGATATCCAAAAAGACAGAGTACTGAGACCAAGACATATACATAAAAAGGCCATGATCACAAAACAAAGATAAAATTATGGCGCATCCGCGGGAAATGGTAGGCAAACAAAATACATAGGTAGAGGGGAAAATGTCTATTAGATATACCAAAATGACTCAGAGATTAGAAAATATAAAAAATTCTCAATCCCCATGTATACCCATATAACATCTACATCTCTATATGGCATCTAGGATACCTATTAGACCGAATGTGGTCACTCCCCACATATACATATACATGGTATTATTTAATTAGTAACCGAATATTGGGGAAAGAAAGGTATACCTGGATCGTTGCTAAACCAACAAATGTACCGCGGCAAGCGTCACCCCGACGCACGTTTCGGTAGAAATCCTTCTTCAAGGGGTGATCACATCTACCAGCCACCCCCTATTTATACCCCTATGTCCAAAGATATCATGTGCATGTGCTATACCGGCATGCGGAAGTGGAAAATGCGGCCCGCCCCACCAGCTGCTAGAGAAACACATGATCAGATCACGTCATGTGATCACAAAAACCTGACTCATTATGGGTATAACCCGGTAACCACAGAGACGCGTCACCTGATCACAACACATGATCGGGAAGTCCCGCCTCCATCGTCAAGGACGCTACAAACACTGTCTATCCAGCCGTGGAATGACGCGGACACACCGCCGCCACCGAGACGCACAACAGCGTCGGCATTCAAAGAATGCCAAAAGCCGATGCGCGTGTCAGGGATGCGGAGGGACCGCGTACCAGCTGGACAGCCCAGGTATGCGTCAATGCCATGCATGGATGCTATGATAAAGCCCAACATAGTCAGTGCATATAACTATACGGAGATGAAAACATTGGCATTATAATATGCACTGGCCTTATATATGTCGAGTATGGAGGAAGGCTACGAAATACATACATAAATCATCATTCGTTGTCACATGATAATAGACTGAGGGGGGGAGGAAAAAAAGGGAAAGGAGAGGAGAAACAGGAAGAGAAAAAGAGAAGAAGAAATGGGGACAAAGTACTACCACTCTATTTTCCATACATTGTACATATGATGTATCTATACACGTCCCAAGTTACACCATACTGAAGGAAATAAAATTCCATATATATATACAGTAAACTCAACAATGGTGATAATCATACATAGACATATTCACATACATGCACATATATTAATAACCATAACCATTATTTAAGGACTCTGCTGCATTATTTAAGGACTCTGATACGGTACTTAAGGACTCTGCTGCATTATTTAAGTACTTTGTTGCATTATTTAAGTACTCAGCTGCACTATTTAAGGACTTTGTTGCATTATTTAAGGACTCTTCTGCATTATTTAAGTACTTTGTTGCATTATTTAAGGACTCTGCTGCATTATTTAAGGACTTTGCTGCATTATTTAAGGACTCTGCTGCAGTATTTAAGGACTTGGCTGGATTATTTAAGGACTCTGCTGCATTATTTAAGGAATGTGCTGCATTGTTTAAGGACTCTGCTGCATTATTTATGGACTTTGTTGCATTATTTAAGGACTCTGCTGCATCATTTAAGGACGTTGTTGCATTATTTAAGGACTCTACTTCATTATTTAACGACTTTGCTGCATTATTTAAGGACCCTGCTGCGGTATTTCAGTACTCTGCTGCATTATTTAAGGACTTTGCTGCATTATTTATGGACTTTATTGCATTATTTAAAGACTTTGCTGCATTATTTAAGGAATTTGCTGCATTATTTAAGGACTCTGCAGCATTATTTAATGACTTTGCTGCATTATTTAAGGACTCTGCTGCATTATTTAAGTACTTTGTTGCATTATTTAAGGACTCTGCTGCATTATTTAAGGACTTTGTTGCATTATTTAAGGACTCTGCTGCATTATTTAAGGATTTTGTTGCATTATTTAAGGACTCTGCTGCATTATTTAAGGATTTGGCTGGATTATTTAAGGACTCTTCTGCATTATTTAAGGACTCTGCTGCATTATTTAAGGACTTTGTTGCATTATTTAAAGACTTTGCTGCATTATTTAAGGACTCTGCTGTGGTATTTAAGGACTCTGCTGCATTATTTAAGAACTTTGCTGCATTATTTATTGACTTTATTGCATTATTTAAAGACTTTGCTGCATTATTTAAGGAATTTGCTGCATTATTTAAGGACTCTTCTGCATTATTTAAGGACTTTGTTGCATTATTTAAGGACTCTGCTGCATTATTCAAGGACTTTGCTGCATTATTTAAGGACTCTGCTGCAGTATTTAAGGACTCTGCTGCATTATTTAAGGACTTTTCTGCATTATTTAAGGACTCTGCTGCAATATTTAAGGACTTGGCTGGATTATTTAAGGACTCTGCTGCATTATTTAAGGAATGTGCTGCATTATTTAAGGACTCTGCTGCATTATTTAAGGACTTTCTTGCATTATTTAAGGACTCTGCTGCATTATTTAAGGACTTTGTTGCATTATTTAAGGACTCTGCTGCATTATATAAGGACTTTGCTGCATTATTTAAGGACTTTATTGCATTATTTAAGGACTGTTCTGCATTATTTAAGGACTTTGTTGCATTATTTAAGGACTCTGCTGCATTATTTAAGGATCCTGCTGCGGTATTTCAGTACTCTGCTGCATTATTTAAGGAATTTGCTGCATTATTTATGGACTTTATTGCATTATTTAAAGACTTTGCTGCATTATTTAAGGACTTGGCTGGATTATTTAAGGACTGTGCTGCATTATTTAAGGACTTTGCTGCATTATTTAAGGACTCTGCTGCATTATTTAAGGACTTTGTTGCATTATTTAAGGACTCTGCTGCATTATTTAAGGACTTTGTTGCATTATTTAAGGACTCTGCTGCATTATTTAAGGACCCTGCTGCAGTATTTCAGTAATCTGCTGCATTATCTAAGGACTTTGTTGCATTATTTAAGGACTTGGCTGGATTATTTAAGGACTCTGCTGCATTATTTAAGGACTTTGCTGCATTATTTAAGGACTCTGCTGCATTATTTAAGGACTTTGTTGCATTATTTAAGGACCGTGCTGCATTATTTAAGGACTTTGTTGCATTATTTAAGGACTCTGCTGCATTATTTAAGGACCCTGCTGCGGTATTTCAGCACTCTGCTGAATTATTTAAGGACTTTGCTGCATTATTTATGTACTTTATTGCATTATTTAAGGACTCTGCTGCATTATTTAAGGACTTTGTTGCATTATTTAAGGACTCTGCTGCATCATTTAAGGACTTTGTTGCATTATTTAAGGACTCTACTTCATTATTTAACGACTTTGCTGCATTATTTAAGGACCCTGCTGCGGTATTTCAGTACTCTGCTGCATTATTTAAGGACTCTGCTGCATTATTTAAGGACTTTGTTGCATTATTTAAGGACTCTGCTGCATTATTTAAGGACTTTGTTGCATTATTTAAGGACTCTGCTGCATTATTTAAGGACCCTGCTGCAGTATTTCAGTAATCTGCATTATTTAAGGACTTTGTTGCATTATTTAAGGACTTGGCTGGATTATTTAGGGACTCTGCTGCATTATTTACGGACTTTGCTGCATTTTTTAAGTACTCTGCTGCATTATTTAAGGACTTTGTTGCATTATTTAAGGACCCTGCAGCAGTATTTCAGTAATCTGCTGCATTATTTAAGGACTTTGTTGCATTATTTAAGGACTTGGCTGGATTATTTAAGGACTTTGCTGCATTATTTAAGGAGGGGGGGGATCTCCGCAAAACAGAGAAAAGGATGGTCACACTAGTTCATATGTAGAAAATATTTTTAAACTTTATTGAAAAAGATAGGTCACATGTATATACACACACGAAGATATCCAAAAAGACAGAGTACTGAGACCAAGACATATACATAAAAAGGCCATGATCACAAAACAAAGATAAAATTATGGCGCATCCGCGGGAAATGGTAGGCAAACAAAATACATAGGTAGAGGGGAAAATGTCTATTAGATATACCAAAATGACTCAGAGATTAGAAAATATAAAAAATTCTCAATCCCCATGTATACCCATATAACATCTACATCTCTATATGGCATCTAGGATACCTATTAGACCGAATGTGGTCACTCCCCACATATACATATACATGGTATTATTTAATTAGTAACCGAATATTGGGGAAAGAAAGGTATACCTGGATCGTTGCTAAACCAACAAATGTACCGCGGCAAGCGTCACCCCGACGCACGTTTCGGTAGAAATCCTTCTTCAAGGGGTGATCACATCTACCAGCCACCCCCTATTTATACCCCTATGTCCAAAGATATCATGTGCATGTGCTATACCGGCATGCGGAAGTGGAAAATGCGGCCCGCCCCACCAGCTGCTAGAGAAACACATGATCAGATCACGTCATGTGATCACAAAAACCTGACTCATTATGGGTATAACCCGGTAACCACAGAGACGCGTCACCTGATCACAACACATGATCGGGAAGTCCCGCCTCCATCGTCAAGGACGCTACAAACACTGTCTATCCAGCCGTGGAATGACGCGGACACACCGCCGCCACCGAGACGCACAACAGCGTCGGCATTCAAAGAATGCCAAAAGCCGATGCGCGTGTCAGGGATGCGGAGGGACCGCGTACCAGCTGGACAGCCCAGGTATGCGTCAATGCCATGCATGGATGCTATGATAAAGCCCAACATAGTCAGTGCATATAACTATACGGAGATGAAAACATTGGCATTATAATATGCACTGGCCTTATATATGTCGAGTATGGAGGAAGGCTACGAAATACATACATAAATCATCATTCGTTGTCACTTGATAATAGACTGAGGGGGGGAGGAAAAAAAGGAAAGGAGAGGAGAAACAGGAAGAGAAAAAGAGAAGAAGAAATGGGGACAAAGTACTACCACTCTATTTTCCATACATTGTACATATGATGTATCTATACACGTCCCAAGTTACACCATACTGAAGGAAATAAAATTCCATATATATATACAGTAAACTCAACAATGGTGATAATCATACATAGACATATTCACATACATGCACATATATTAATAACCATAACCATTATTTAAGGACTCTGCTGCATTATTTAAGGACTCTGATACGGTACTTAAGGACTCTGCTGCATTATTTAAGTACTTTGTTGCATTATTTAAGTACTCAGCTGCACTATTTAAGGACTTTGTTGCATTATTTAAGGACTCTTCTGCATTATTTAAGTACTTTGTTGCATTATTTAAGGACTCTGCTGCATTATTTAAGGACTTTGCTGCATTATTTAAGGACTCTACTTCATTATATAACGACTTTGCTGCATTATTTATGGACCCTGCTGCGGTATTTCAGTACTCTGTTGCATTATTTAAGGACTCTGCTGCATTATTTATGGACTTTGTTGCATTATTTAAGGACTCTGCTGCATCATTTAAGGACGTTGTTGCATTATTTAAGGACTCTACTTCATTATTTAATGACTTTGCTGCATTATTTAAGGACCCTGCTGCGGTATTTCAGTACTCTGCTGCATTATTTAAGGACTTTGCTGCATTATTTATGGACTTTATTGCATTATTTAAAGACTTTGCTGCATTATTTAAGGAATTTGCTGCATTATTTAAGGACTCTGCATCATTATTTAATGACTTTGCTGCATTATTTAAGGACTCTGCTGCATTATTTAAGGACTTTGTTGCATTATTTAAGGACTCTGCTGCATTATTTAAGGACCCTGCTGCAGTATTTCAGTAATCTGCATTATTTAAGGACTTTGTTGCATTATTTAAGGACTTGGCTGGATTATTTAGGGACTCTGCTGCATTATTTACGGACTTTGCTGCATTTTTTAAGGACTCTGCTGCATTATTTAAGGACTTTGTTGCATTATTTAAGGACCCTGCAGCAGTATTTCAGTAATCTGCTGCATTATTTAAGGACTTTGTTGCATTATTTAAGGACTTGGCTGGATTATTTAAGGACTTTGCTGCATTATTTAAGGACTCTGCTGCATTATTTAAGGACTCTGATACGGTACTTAAGGACTCTGCTGCATTATTTAAGTACTTTGTTGCATTATTTAAGTACTCAGCTGCATTATTTAAGGACTTTGTTGCATTATTTAAGGACTCTGCTGCATTATTTAAGGAATGTGCTGCATTATTTAAGGACTCTGCTGCATTATTTATGGACTTTGTAGCATTATTTAAGGACTCTGCTGCATCATTTAAGGACGTTGTTGCATTATTTAAGGACTCTACTTCATTATTTAACGACTTTGCTGCATTATTTAAGGACCCTGCTGCGGTATTTCAGTACTCTGCTGCATTATTTAAGGACTTTGCTGCATTATTTATGGACTGTATTGCATTATTTAAAGACTTTGCTGCATTATTTAAGGAATTTGCTGCATTATTTAAGGACTCTGCAGCATTATTTAATGACTTTGCTGCTTTATTTAAGGACTCTGCTGCATTATTTAAGTACTTTGTTGCATTATTTAAGGACTCTGCTGCATTATTTAAGGACTTTGTTGCATTATTTAAGGACTCTTCTGCATTATTTAAGGACTTGGCTGGATTATTTAAGGACTGTGCTGCATTATTTAAGGACTTTGCTGCATTATTTAAGGACTCTGCTGCATTATTTAAGGACTTTGTTGCATTATTTAAGGACTCTGCTGCATTATTTAAGGACTTGGCTGGATTATTTAAGGACTCTTCTGCATTATTTAAGGATTTTGTTGCATTATTTAAGGACTCTGCTGTATTATTTAAGGACTTGGCTGGATTATTTAAGGACTCTTCTGCATTATTTAAGGACTCTGCTGCATTATTTAAGGACTTTGTTGCATTATTTAAAGACTTTGCTGCATTATTTAAGGACTCTGCTGTGGTATTTAAGGACTCTGATGCATTATTTAAGAACATTGCTGCATTATTTATGGACTTTATTGCATTATTTAAAGACTTTGCTGCATTATTTAAGGAATTTGCTGCATTATTTAAGGACTCTTCTGCATTATTTAAGGACTTTGTTGCATTATTTAAGGACTCTGCTGCATTATTCAAGGACTTTGCTGCATTATTTAAGGACTCTGCTGCAGTATTTAAGGACTCTGCTGCATTATTTAAGGACTTTTCTGCATTATTTAAGGACTCTGCTGCAATATTTAAGGACTTGGCTGGATTATTTAAGGACTCTGCTGCATTATTTAAGGAGTGTGCTGCATTATTTAAGGACTCTGCTGCATTATTTAAGGACTTTCTTGCATTATTTAAGGACTCTGCTGCATTATTTAAGGACTTTGTTGCATTATTTAAGGACTCTGCTGCATTATATAAGGACTTTGCTGCATTATTTAAGGACTTTATTGCATTATTTAAGGACTGTTCTGCATTATTTAAGGACTTTGTTGCATTATTTAAGGACTCTGCTGCATTATTTAAGGATCCTGCTGCGGTATTTCAGTACTCTGCTGCATTATTTAAGGAATTTGCTGCATTATTTATGGACTTTATTGCATTATTTAAAGACTTTGCTGCATTATTTAAGGACTTGGCTGGATTATTTAAGGACTGTGCTGCATTATTTAAGGACTTTGCTGCATTATTTAAGGACTCTGCTGCATTATTTAAGGACTTTGTTGCATTATTTAAGGACTCTGCTGCATTATTTAAGGACTTTGTTGCATTATTTAAGGACTCTGCTGCATTATTTAAGGACCCTGCTGCAGTATTTCAGTAATCTGCTGCATTATCTAAGGACTTTGTTGCATTATTTAAAGACTTGGCTGGATTATTTAAGGACTCTGCTGCATTATTTAAGGACTTTGCTGCATTATTTAAGGACTCTGCTGCATTATTTAAGGACTTTGTTGCATTATTTAAGGACCGTGCTGCATTATTTAAGGACTTTGTTGCATTATTTAAGGACTCTGCTGCATTATTTAAGGACCCTGCTGCGGTATTTCAGCACTCTGCTGAATTATTTAAGGACTTTGCTGCATTATTTATGTACTTTATTGCATTATTTAAGAACTCTGCTGCATTATTTAAGGACTTTGTTGCATTATTTAAGGACTCTGCTGCATCATTTAAGGACTTTGTTGCATTATTTAAGGACTCTACTTCATTATTTAACGACTTTGCTGCATTATTTAAGGACCCTGCTGCGATATTTCAGTACTCTGCTGCATTATTTAAGGACTCTGCTGCATTATTTAAGGACTTTGTTGCATTATTTAAGGACTCTGCTGCATTATTTAAGGACTTTGTTGCATTATTTAAGGACTCTGCTGCATTATTTAAGGACCCTGCTGCAGTATTTCAGTAATCTGCTGCATTATTTAAGGACTTTGTTGCATTATTTAAGGACTTGTCTGGATTATTTAGGGACTTTGCTGCATTATTTAAGGACTCTGCTGCATTATTTAAGGACTTTGCTGCATTATTTAAGGACTCTGATACGGTACTTAAGGACTCTGCTGCATTGTTTAAGTACTTTGTTGCATTATTTAAGTACTCAGCTGCATTATTTAAGGACTTTGCTGCATTATTTAAGTACTCTGCTGCAGTATTTAAGGACTTAGCTGGATTATTTAAGGACTCTGCTGCATTATTTAAGGAATGTGCTGCATTATTTAAGGACTCTGCTGCATTATTTAAGGACTTTGTTGCATTATTTAAGGACTTTGTTGCATTATTTAAGGACTCTGCTGCATTATTTAAGGACTTTGCTGCATTATTTAAGGACTTTATTGCATTATTTAAGGACTGTTCTGCATTATTTAAGGACTTTATTGCATTATTTAAGGACTCTGCTGCATTATTTAAGGATCCTGCTGCGGTATTTTTGTACTCTGCTGCATTATTTAAGGACTTTGCTGCATTATTTAAGGACTTGGCTGGATTATTTAAGGACTCTGCTGCATTATTTAAGGACTTTGCTGCATTATTTAAGGACTCTGCTGCATTATTTAAGGACTTTGTTGCATTATTTAAGGACCCTGCTGCATTATTTAAGGACTTTGTTGCATTATTTAAGGACTCTGCTGCATTACTTAAGGACCCTGCTGCGGTATTTCAGCACTCTGCTGAATTATTTAAGGACTTTGCTGCATTATTTATGGACTTTATTGCATTATTTAAGGACTCTGCTGCATTATTTAAGGAATTTGTTGCATTATTAAATGACTCTGCTGCATTATTTAATGATTTTGCTGCATTATTTAAGTACTCTGCTACTTTACTTAAGGACTCTGCTGCATTATTTAAGTACTTTGTTGCATTATTTAAGGACTCTGCTGCATTATTTAAGGTCTTGGTTGCATTATTTAAGGACTCTTCTGCATTATTTAAGGACTCTGCTGCATTGTTTAAGGACTTTGTTGCATTATTTAAGGACTCTGCTGCATTATTTAAGGACTTTGTTGCATTATTTAAGGACTCTGCTGCATCATTTAAGGACTTTTTTGCATTATTTAAGGACTCTGCTGCATCATTTAAGGACGTTGTTGCATTATTTAAGGACTCTACTTCATTATTTAATGACTTTGCTGCATTATTTAAGGACCCTGCTGCGGTATTTCAGTACTCTGCTGCATTATTTAAGGACTTTGCTGCATTATTTATGGACTTTATTGCATTATTTAAAGACTTTGCTGCATTATTTAAGGAATTTGCTGCATTATTTAAGGACTCTGCAGCATTATTTAATGACTTTGCTGCATTATTTAAGGACTCTGCTGCATTATTTAAGGACTTTGTTGCATTATTTAAGGACTCTTATGCATTATTTAAGGACTTTGTTGCATTATTTAAGGACTCTGCTGCATTATTCAAGAACTTTGCTGCAGTATTTAAGGACTTGGCTGGATTATTTAAGGACTCTGCTGCATTATTTAAGGAATGTGCTGCATTATTTAAGGAATGTGCTGCATTATTTAAGGACTCTGCTGCATTATTTAAGGACTTTGTTGCATTATTTAAGGACTTTGTTGCATTACTTAAGGACTCTGCTGCATTATTTAAGGACTTTGCTGCATTATTTAAGGACTTTATTGCATTATTTAAGGACTCTGCTGCATTATTTAAGGATCCTGCTGCGGTATTTCAGTACTCTGCTGCATTATTTAAGGACTTTGCTGCATTATTTAAGGACTTGGCTGGATTATTTAAGGACTCTGCTGCATTATTTAAGGACTTTGCTGCATTATTTAAGGACTCTGCTGCATTATTTAAGGACTTTGTTGCATTATTTAAGGACCCTGCTGCATTATTTAAGGACTTTGTTGCATTATTTAAGGACTCTGCTGCATTATTTAAGGACCCTGCTGCGGTATTTCAGCACTCTGCTGAATTATTTAAGGACTTTGCTGCATTATTTATGGACTTTATTGCATTATTTAAGGACTCTGCTGCATTATTTAAGGAATTTGTTGCATTATTAAATGACTCTGCTGCATTATTTAATGATTTTGCTGCATTATTTAAGTACTCTGCTACTTTACTTAAGGACTCTGCTGCATTATTTAAGTACTTTGTTGCATTATTTAAGGACTCTGCTGCATTATTTAAGGTCTTGGTTGCATTATTTAAGGACTCTTCTGCATTATTTAAGGACTCTGCTGCATTGTTTAAGGACTTTGTTGCATTATTTAAGGACTCTGCTGCATCATTTAAGGACTTTTTTGCATTATTTAAGGACTCTACTTCATTATATAACGACTTTGCTGCATTATTTATGGACCCTGCTGCGGTATTTTAGTACTCTGCTGCATTATTTAAGGACTCTGCTGCATTATTTATGGACTTTGTTGCATTATTTAAGGACTCTGCTGCATCATTTAAGGACGTTGTTGCATTATTTAAGGACTCTACTTCATTATTTAATGACTTTGCTGCATTATTTAAGGACCCTGCTGCGGTATTTCAGTACTCTGCTGCATTATTTAAGGACTTTGCTGCATTATTTATGGACTTTATTGCATTATTTAAAGACTTTGCTGCATTATTTAAGGAATTTGCTGCATTATTTAAGGACTCTGCAGCATTATTTAATGACTTTGCTGCATTATTTAAGGACTCTGCTGCATTATTTAAGGACTTTGTTGCATTATTTAAGGACTCTGCTGCATTATTTAAGGACCCTGCTTCAGTATTTCAGTAATCTGCATTATTTAAGGACTTTGTTGCATTATTTAAGGACTTGGCTGGATTATTTAGGGACTCTGCTGCATTATTTACGGACTTTGCTGCATTTTTTAAGGACTCTGCTGCATTATTTAAGGACTTTGTTGCATTATTTAAGGACCCTGCAGCAGTATTTCAGTAATCTGCTGCATTATTTAAGGACTTTGTTGCATTATTTAAGGACTTGGCTGGATTATTTAAGGACTTTGCTGCATTATTTAAGGAGGGGGGGGATCTCCGCAAAACAGAGAAAAGGATGGTCACACTAGTTCATATGTAGAAAATATTTTTAAACTTTATTGAAAAAGATAGGTCACATGTATATACACACACGAAGATATCCAAAAAGACAGAGTACTGAGACCAAGACATATACATAAAAAGGCCATGATCACAAAACAAAGATAAAATTATGGCGCATCCGCGGGAAATGGTAGGCAAACAAAATACATAGGTAGAGGGGAAAATGTCTATTAGATATACCAAAATGACTCAGAGATTAGAAAATATAAAAAATTCTCAATCCCCATGTATACCCATATAACATCTACATCTCTATATGGCATCTAGGATACCTATTAGACCGAATGTGGTCACTCCCCACATATACATATACATGGTATTATTTAATTAGTAACCGAATATTGGGGAAAGAAAGGTATACCTGGATCGTTGCTAAACCAACAAATGTACCGCGGCAAGCGTCACCCCGACGCACGTTTCGGTAGAAATCCTTCTTCAAGGGGTGATCACATCTACCAGCCACCCCCTATTTATACCCCTATGTCCAAAGATATCATGTGCATGTGCTATACCGGCATGCGGAAGTGGAAAATGCGGCCCGCCCCACCAGCTGCTAGAGAAACACATGATCAGATCACGTCATGTGATCACAAAAACCTGACTCATTATGGGTATAACCCGGTAACCACAGAGACGCGTCACCTGATCACAACACATGATCGGGAAGTCCCGCCTCCATCGTCAAGGACGCTACAAACACTGTCTATCCAGCCGTGGAATGACGCGGACACACCGCCGCCACCGAGACGCACAACAGCGTCGGCATTCAAAGAATGCCAAAAGCCGATGCGCGTGTCAGGGATGCGGAGGGACCGCGTACCAGCTGGACAGCCCAGGTATGCGTCAATGCCATGCATGGATGCTATGATAAAGCCCAACATAGTCAGTGCATATAACTATACGGAGATGAAAACATTGGCATTATAATATGCACTGGCCTTATATATGTCGAGTATGGAGGAAGGCTACGAAATACATACATAAATCATCATTCGTTGTCACATGATAATAGACTGAGGGGGGGAGGAAAAAAAGGGAAAGGAGAGGAGAAACAGGAAGAGAAAAAGAGAAGAAGAAATGGGGACAAAGTACTACCACTCTATTTTCCATACATTGTACATATGATGTATCTATACACGTCCCAAGTTACACCATACTGAAGGAAATAAAATTCCATATATATATACAGTAAACTCAACAATGGTGATAATCATACATAGACATATTCACATACATGCACATATATTAATAACCATAACCATTATTTAAGGACTCTGCTGCATTATTTAAGGACTCTGATACGGTACTTAAGGACTCTGCTGCATTATTTAAGTACTTTGTTGCATTATTTAAGTACTCAGCTGCACTATTTAAGGACTTTGTTGCATTATTTAAGGACTCTTCTGCATTATTTAAGTACTTTGTTGCATTATTTAAGGACTCTGCTGCATTATTTAAGGACTTTGCTGCATTATTTAAGGACTCTGCTGCAGTATTTAAGGACTTGGCTGGATTATTTAAGGACTCTGCTGCATTATTTAAGGAATGTGCTGCATTGTTTAAGGACTCTGCTGCATTATTTATGGACTTTGTTGCATTATTTAAGGACTCTGCTGCATCATTTAAGGACGTTGTTGCATTATTTAAGGACTCTACTTCATTATTTAACGACTTTGCTGCATTATTTAAGGACCCTGCTGCGGTATTTCAGTACTCTGCTGCATTATTTAAGGACTTTGCTGCATTATTTATGGACTTTATTGCATTATTTAAAGACTTTGCTGCATTATTTAAGGAATTTGCTGCATTATTTAAGGACTCTGCAGCATTATTTAATGACTTTGCTGCATTATTTAAGGACTCTGCTGCATTATTTAAGTACTTTGTTGCATTATTTAAGGACTCTGCTGCATTATTTAAGGACTTTGTTGCATTATTTAAGGACTCTGCTGCATTATTTAAGGATTTTGTTGCATTATTTAAGGACTCTGCTGCATTATTTAAGGATTTGGCTGGATTATTTAAGGACTCTTCTGCATTATTTAAGGACTCTGCTGCATTATTTAAGGACTTTGTTGCATTATTTAAAGACTTTGCTGCATTATTTAAGGACTCTGCTGTGGTATTTAAGGACTCTGCTGCATTATTTAAGAACTTTGCTGCATTATTTATTGACTTTATTGCATTATTTAAAGACTTTGCTGCATTATTTAAGGAATTTGCTGCATTATTTAAGGACTCTTCTGCATTATTTAAGGACTTTGTTGCATTATTTAAGGACTCTGCTGCATTATTCAAGGACTTTGCTGCATTATTTAAGGACTCTGCTGCAGTATTTAAGGACTCTGCTGCATTATTTAAGGACTTTTCTGCATTATTTAAGGACTCTGCTGCAATATTTAAGGACTTGGCTGGATTATTTAAGGACTCTGCTGCATTATTTAAGGAATGTGCTGCATTATTTAAGGACTCTGCTGCATTATTTAAGGACTTTCTTGCATTATTTAAGGACTCTGCTGCATTATTTAAGGACTTTGTTGCATTATTTAAGGACTCTGCTGCATTATATAAGGACTTTGCTGCATTATTTAAGGACTTTATTGCATTATTTAAGGACTGTTCTGCATTATTTAAGGACTTTGTTGCATTATTTAAGGACTCTGCTGCATTATTTAAGGATCCTGCTGCGGTATTTCAGTACTCTGCTGCATTATTTAAGGAATTTGCTGCATTATTTATGGACTCTATTGCATTATTTAAAGACTTTGCTGCATTATTTAAGGACTTGGCTGGATTATTTAAGGACTGTGCTGCATTATTTAAGGACTTTGCTGCATTATTTAAGGACTCTGCTGCATTATTTAAGGACTTTGTTGCATTATTTAAGGACTCTGCTGCATTATTTAAGGACTTTGTTGCATTATTTAAGGACTCTGCTGCATTATTTAAGGACCCTGCTGCAGTATTTCAGTAATCTGCTGCATTATCTAAGGACTTTGTTGCATTATTTAAGGACTTGGCTGGATTATTTAAGGACTCTGCTGCATTATTTAAGGACTTTGCTGCATTATTTAAGGACTCTGCTGCATTATTTAAGGACTTTGTTGCATTATTTAAGGACCGTGCTGCATTATTTAAGGACTTTGTTGCATTATTTAAGGACTCTGCTGCATTATTTAAGGACCCTGCTGCGGTATTTCAGCACTCTGCTGAATTATTTAAGGACTTTGCTGCATTATTTATGTACTTTATTGCATTATTTAAGGACTCTGCTGCATTATTTAAGGACTTTGTTGCATTATTTAAGGACTCTGCTGCATCATTTAAGGACTTTGTTGCATTATTTAAGGACTCTACTTCATTATTTAACGACTTTGCTGCATTATTTAAGGACCCTGCTGCGGTATTTCAGTACTCTGCTGCATTATTTAAGGACTCTGCTGCATTATTTAAGGACTTTGTTGCATTATTTAAGGACTCTGCTGCATTATTTAAGGACTTTGTTGCATTATTTAAGGACTCTGCTGCATTATTTAAGGACCCTGCTGCAGTATTTCAGTAATCTGCATTATTTAAGGACTTTGTTGCATTATTTAAGGACTTGGCTGGATTATTTAGGGACTCTGCTGCATTATTTACGGACTTTGCTGCATTTTTTAAGTACTCTGCTGCATTATTTAAGGACTTTGTTGCATTATTTAAGGACCCTGCAGCAGTATTTCAGTAATCTGCTGCATTATTTAAGGACTTTGTTGCATTATTTAAGGACTTGGCTGGATTATTTAAGGACTTTGCTGCATTATTTAAGGAGGGGGGGGATCTCCGCAAAACAGAGAAAAGGATGGTCACACTAGTTCATATGTAGAAAATATTTTTAAACTTTATTGAAAAAGATAGGTCACATGTATATACACACACGAAGATATCCAAAAAGACAGAGTACTGAGACCAAGACATATACATAAAAAGGCCATGATCACAAAACAAAGATAAAATTATGGCGCATCCGCGGGAAATGGTAGGCAAACAAAATACATAGGTAGAGGGGAAAATGTCTATTAGATATACCAAAATGACTCAGAGATTAGAAAATATAAAAAATTCTCAATCCCCATGTATACCCATATAACATCTACATCTCTATATGGCATCTAGGATACCTATTAGACCGAATGTGGTCACTCCCCACATATACATATACATGGTATTATTTAATTAGTAACCGAATATTGGGGAAAGAAAGGTATACCTGGATCGTTGCTAAACCAACAAATGTACCGCGGCAAGCGTCACCCCGACGCACGTTTCGGTAGAAATCCTTCTTCAAGGGGTGATCACATCTACCAGCCACCCCCTATTTATACCCCTATGTCCAAAGATATCATGTGCATGTGCTATACCGGCATGCGGAAGTGGAAAATGCGGCCCGCCCCACCAGCTGCTAGAGAAACACATGATCAGATCACGTCATGTGATCACAAAAACCTGACTCATTATGGGTATAACCCGGTAACCACAGAGACGCGTCACCTGATCACAACACATGATCGGGAAGTCCCGCCTCCATCGTCAAGGACGCTACAAACACTGTCTATCCAGCCGTGGAATGACGCGGACACACCGCCGCCACCGAGACGCACAACAGCGTCGGCATTCAAAGAATGCCAAAAGCCGATGCGCGTGTCAGGGATGCGGAGGGACCGCGTACCAGCTGGACAGCCCAGGTATGCGTCAATGCCATGCATGGATGCTATGATAAAGCCCAACATAGTCAGTGCATATAACTATACGGAGATGAAAACATTGGCATTATAATATGCACTGGCCTTATATATGTCGAGTATGGAGGAAGGCTACGAAATACATACATAAATCATCATTCGTTGTCACTTGATAATAGACTGAGGGGGGGAGGAAAAAAAGGAAAGGAGAGGAGAAACAGGAAGAGAAAAAGAGAAGAAGAAATGGGGACAAAGTACTACCACTCTATTTTCCATACATTGTACATATGATGTATCTATACACGTCCCAAGTTACACCATACTGAAGGAAATAAAATTCCATATATATATACAGTAAACTCAACAATGGTGATAATCATACATAGACATATTCACATACATGCACATATATTAATAACCATAACCATTATTTAAGGACTCTGCTGCATTATTTAAGGACTCTGATACGGTACTTAAGGACTCTGCTGCATTATTTAAGTACTTTGTTGCATTATTTAAGTACTCAGCTGCACTATTTAAGGACTTTGTTGCATTATTTAAGGACTCTTCTGCATTATTTAAGTACTTTGTTGCATTATTTAAGGACTCTGCTGCATTATTTAAGGACTTTGCTGCATTATTTAAGGACTCTGCTGCAGTATTTAAGGACTTGGCTGGATTATTTAAGGACTCTGCTGCATTATTTAAGGAATGTGCTGCATTATTTAAGGACTCTGCTGCATTATTTATGGACTTTGTTGCATTATTTAAGGACTCTGCTGCATCATTTAAGGACGTTGTTGCATTATTTAAGGACTCTACTTCATTATTTAACGACTTTGCTGCATTATTTAAGGACCCGGCTGCGGTATTTCAGTACTCTGCTGCATTATTTAAGGACTTTGCTGCATTATTTATGGACTTTATTGCATTATTTAAAGACTTTGCTGCATTATTTAAGGAATTTGCTGCATTATTTAAGGACTCTGCAGCATTATTTAATGACTTTGCTGCATTATTTAAGGACTCTGCTGCATTATTTAAGTACTTTGTTGCATTATTTAAGGACTCTGCTGCATTATTTAAGGACTTTGTTGCATTATTTAAGGACTCTGCTGCATTATTTAAGGATTTTGTTGCATTATTTAAGGACTCTGCTGCAATATTTAAGGATTTGGCTGGATTATTTAAGGACTCTTCTGCATTATTTAAGGACTCTGCTGCATTATTTAAGGACTTTGTTGCATTATTTAAAGACTTTGCTGCATTATTTAAGGACTCTGCTGTGGTATTTAAGGACTCTGCTGCATTATTTAAGAACTTTGCTGCATTATTTATTGACTTTATTGCATTATTTAAAGACTTTGCTGCATTATTTAAGGAATTTGCTGCATTATTTAAGGACTCTTCTGCATTATTTAAGGACTTTGTTGCATTATTTAAGGACTCTGCTGCATTATTCAAGGACTTTGCTGCATTATTTAAGGACTCTGCTGCAGTATTTAAGGACTCTGCTGCATTATTTAAGGACATTTCTGCATTATTTAAGGACTCTGCTGCAATATTTAAGGACTTGGCTGGATTATTTAAGGACTCTGCTGCATTATTTAAGGAATGTGCTGCATTATTTAAGGACTCTGCTGCATTATTTAAGGACTTTCTTGCATTATTTAAGGACTCTGCTGCATTATTTAAGGACTTTGTTGCATTATTTAAGGACTCTGCTGCATTATATAAGGACTTTGCTGCATTATTTAAGGACTTTATTGCATTATTTAAGGACTGTTCTGCATTATTTAAGGACTTTGTTGCATTATTTAACGACTCTGCTGCATTATTTAAGGATCCTGCTGCGGTATTTCAGTACTCTGCTGCATTATTTAAGGAATTTGCTGCATTATTTATGGACTTTATTGCATTATTTAAAGACTTTGCTGCATTATTTAAGGACTTGGCTGGATTATTTAAGGACTGTGCTGCATTATTTAAGGACTTTGCTGCATTATTTAAGGACTCTGCTGCATTATTTAAGGACTTTGTTGCATTATTTAAGGACTCTGCTGCATTATTTAAGGACTTTGTTGCATTATTTAAGGACTCTGCTGCATTATTTAAGGACCCTGCTGCAGTATTTCAGTAATCTGCTGCATTATCTAAGGACTTTGTTGCATTATTTAAGGACTTGGCTGGATTATTTAAGGACTCTGCTGCATTATTTAAGGACTTTGCTGCATTATTTAAGGACTCTGCTGCATTATTTAAGGACTTTGTTGCATTATTTAAGGACCGTGCTGCATTATTTAAGGACTTTGTTGCATTATTTAAGGACTCTGCTGCATTATTTAAGGACCCTGCTGCGGTATTTCAGCACTCTGCTGAATTATTTAAGGACTTTGCTGCATTATTTAAGGACGTTGTTGCATTATTTAAGGACTCTACTTCATTATTTAATGACTTTGCTGCATTATTTAAGGACCCTGCTGCGGCATTTCAGTACTCTGCTGCATTATTTAAGGACTTTGCTGCATTATTTATGGACTTTATTGCATTATTTAAAGACTTTGCTGCATTATTTAAGGAATTTGCTGCATTATTTAAGGACTCTGCATCAT
The DNA here is from genome assembly GCF_046119375.1 of Phyllobates terribilis. Taxonomy (NCBI): domain Eukaryota; kingdom Metazoa; phylum Chordata; class Amphibia; order Anura; family Dendrobatidae; genus Phyllobates; species Phyllobates terribilis. Next base: position 216,535 of record NW_027363896.1, on the reverse strand, counting down.
TATTTAATGACTTTGCTGCATTATTTAAGGACTCTGCTGCATTATTTAAGGACTTTGTTGCATTATTTAAGGACTCTGCTGCATTATTTAAGGACCCTGCTGCAGTATTTCAGTAATCTGCATTATTTAAGGACTTTGTTGCATTATTTAAGGACTTGGCTGGATTATTTAGGGACTCTGCTGCATTATTTACGGACTTTGCTGCATTTTTTAAGGACTCTGCTGCATTATTTAAGGACTTTGTTGCATTATTTAAGGACCCTGCAGCAGTATTTCAGTAATCTGCTGCATTATTTAAGGACTTTGTTGCATTATTTAAGGACTTGGCTGGATTATTTAAGGACTTTGCTGCATTATTTAAGGACTCTGCTGCATTATTTAAGGACTCTGATACGGTACTTAAGGACTCTGCTGAATTATTTAAGTACTTTGTTGCATTATTTAAGTACTCAGCTGCATTATTTAAGGACTTTGTTGCATTATTTAAGGACTCTGCTGCATTATTTAAGGAATGTGCTGCATTATTTAAGGACTCTGCTGCATTATTTATGGACTTTGTAGCATTATTTAAGGACTCTGCTGCATCATTTAAGGACGTTGTTGCATTATTTAAGGACTCTACTTCATTATTTAACGACTTTGCTGCATTATTTAAGGACCCTGCTGCGGTATTTCAGTACTCTGCTGCATTATTTAAGGACTTTGCTGCATTATTTATGGACTGTATTGCATTATTTAAAGACTTTGCTGCATTATTTAAGGAATTTGCTGCATTATTTAAGGACTCTGCAGCATTATTTAATGACTTTGCTGCATTATTTAAGGACTCTGCTGCATTATTTAAGTACTTTTTTGCATTATTTAAGGACTCTGCTGCATTATTTAAGGACTTTGTTGCATTATTTAAGGACTCTTCTGCATTATTTAAGGACTTGGCTGGATTATTTAAGGACTGTGCTGCATTATTTAAGGACTTTGCTGCATTATTTAAGGACTCTGCTGCATTATTTAAGGACTTTGTTGCATTATTTAAGGACTCTGCTGCATTATTTAAGGACTTGGCTGGATTATTTAAGGACTCTTCTGCATTATTTAAGGATTTTGTTGCATTATTTAAGGACTCTGCTGTATTATTTAAGGACTTGGCTGGATTATTTAAGGACTCTTCTGCATTATTTAAGGACTCTGCTGCATTATTTAAGGACTTTGTTGCATTATTTAAAGACTTTGCTGCATTATTTAAGGACTCTGCTGTGGTATTTAAGGACTCTGATGCATTATTTAAGAACTTTGCTGCATTATTTATGGACTTTATTGCATTATTTAAAGACTTTGCTGCATTATTTAAGGAATTTGCTGCATTATTTAAGGACTCTTCTGCATTATTTAAGGACTTTGTTGCATTATTTAAGGACTCTGCTGCATTATTCAAGGACTTTGCTGCATTATTTAAGGACTCTGCTGCAGTATTTAAGGACTCTGCTGCATTATTTAAGGACTTTTCTGCATTATTTAAGGACTCTGCTGCAATATTTAAGGACTTGGCTGGATTATTTAAGGACTCTGCTGCATTATTTAAGGAGTGTGCTGCATTATTTAAGGACTCTGCTGCATTATTTAAGGACTTTCTTGCATTATTTAAGGACTCTGCTGCATTATTTAAGGACTTTGTTGCATTATTTAAGGACTCTGCTGCATTATATAAGGACTTTGCTGCATTATTTAAGGACTTTATTGCATTATTTAAGGACTGTTCTGCATTATTTAAGGACTTTGTTGCATTATTTAAGGACTCTGCTGCATTATTTAAGGATCCTGCTGCGGTATTTCAGTACTCTGCTGCATTATTTAAGGAATTTGCTGCATTATTTATGGACTTTATTGCATTATTTAAAGACTTTGCTGCATTATTTAAGGACTTGGCTGGATTATTTAAGGACTGTGCTGCATTATTTAAGGACTTTGCTGCATTATTTAAGGACTCTGCTGCATTATTTAAGGACCCTGCTGCAGTATTTCAGTAATCTGCTGCATTATCTAAGGACTTTGTTGCATTATTTAAGGACTTGGCTGGATTATTTAAGGACTCTGCTGCATTATTTAAGGACTTTGCTGCATTATTTAAGGACTCTGCTGCATTATTTAAGGACTTTGTTGCATTATTTAAGGACCGTGCTGCATTATTTAAGGACTTTGTTGCATTATTTAAGGACTCTGCTGCATTATTTAAGGACCCTGCTGCGGTATTTCAGGACTCTGCTGAATTATTTAAGGACTTTGCTGCATTATTTATGTACTTTATTGCATTATTTAAGGACTCTGCTGCATTATTTAAGGACTTTGTTGCATTATTTAAGGACTCTGCTGCATCATTTAAGGACTTTGTTGCATTATTTAAGGACTCTACTTCATTATTTAACGACTTTGCTGCATTATTTAAGGACCCTGCTGCGGTATTTCAGTACTCTGCTGCATTATTTAAGGACTCTGCTGCATTATTTAAGGACTTTGTTGCATTATTTAAGGACTCTGCTGCATTATTTAAGGACTTTGTTGCATTATTTAAGGACTCTGCTGCATTATTTAAGGACCCTGCTGCAGTATTTCAGTAATCTGCATTATTTAAGGACTTTGTTGCATTATTTAAGGACTTGGCTGGATTATTTAGGGACTCTGCTGCATTATTTACGGACTTTGCTGCATTTTTTAAGTACTCTGCTGCATTATTTAAGGACTTTGTTGCATTATTTAAGGACCCTGCAGCAGTATTTCAGTAATCTGCTGCATTATTTAAGGACTTTGTTGCATTATTTAAGGACTTGGCTGGATTATTTAAGGACTTTGCTGCATTATTTAAGGAGGGGGGGGATCTCCGCAAAACAGAGAAAAGGATGGTCACACTAGTTCATATGTAGAAAATATTTTTAAACTTTATTGAAAAAGATAGGTCACATGTATATACACACACGAAGATATCCAAAAAGACAGAGTACTGAGACCAAGACATATACATAAAAAGGCCATGATCACAAAACAAAGATAAAATTATGGCGCATCCGCGGGAAATGGTAGGCAAACAAAATACATAGGTAGAGGGGAAAATGTCTATTAGATATACCAAAATGACTCAGAGATTAGAAAATATAAAAAATTCTCAATCCCCATGTATACCCATATAACATCTACATCTCTATATGGCATCTAGGATACCTATTAGACCGAATGTGGTCACTCCCCACATATACATATACATGGTATTATTTAATTAGTAACCGAATATTGGGGAAAGAAAGGTATACCTGGATCGTTGCTAAACCAACAAATGTACCGCGGCAAGCGTCACCCCGACGCACGTTTCGGTAGAAATCCTTCTTCAAGGGGTGATCACATCTACCAGCCACCCCCTATTTATACCCCTATGTCCAAAGATATCATGTGCATGTGCTATACCGGCATGCGGAAGTGGAAAATGCGGCCCGCCCCACCAGCTGCTAGAGAAACACATGATCAGATCACGTCATGTGATCACAAAAACCTGACTCATTATGGGTATAACCCGGTAACCACAGAGACGCGTCACCTGATCACAACACATGATCGGGAAGTCCCGCCTCCATCGTCAAGGACGCTACAAACACTGTCTATCCAGCCGTGGAATGACGCGGACACACCGCCGCCACCGAGACGCACAACAGCGTCGGCATTCAAAGAATGCCAAAAGCCGATGCGCGTGTCAGGGATGCGGAGGGACCGCGTACCAGCTGGACAGCCCAGGTATGCGTCAATGCCATGCATGGATGCTATGATAAAGCCCAACATAGTCAGTGCATATAACTATACGGAGATGAAAACATTGGCATTATAATATGCACTGGCCTTATATATGTCGAGTATGGAGGAAGGCTACGAAATACATACATAAATCATCATTCGTTGTCACTTGATAATAGACTGAGGGGGGGAGGAAAAAAAGGAAAGGAGAGGAGAAACAGGAAGAGAAAAAGAGAAGAAGAAATGGGGACAAAGTACTACCACTCTATTTTCCATACATTGTACATATGATGTATCTATACACGTCCCAAGTTACACCATACTGAAGGAAATAAAATTCCATATATATATACAGTAAACTCAACAATGGTGATAATCATACATAGACATATTCACATACATGCACATATATTAATAACCATAACCATTATTTAAGGACTCTGCTGCATTATTTAAGGACTCTGATACGGTACTTAAGGACTCTGCTGCATTATTTAAGTACTTTGTTGCATTATTTAAGTACTCAGCTGCACTATTTAAGGACTTTGTTGCATTATTTAAGGACTCTTCTGCATTATTTAAGTACTTTGTTGCATTATTTAAGGACTCTGCTGCATTATTTAAGGACTTTGCTGCATTATTTAAGGACTCTGCTGCAGTATTTAAGGACTTGGCTGGATTATTTAAGGACTCTGCTGCATTATTTAAGGAATGTGCTGCATTGTTTAAGGACTCTGCTGCATTATTTATGGACTTTGTTGCATTATTTAAGGACTCTGCTGCATCATTTAAGGACGTTGTTGCATTATTTAAGGACTCTACTTCATTATTTAACGACTTTGCTGCATTATTTAAGGACCCTGCTGCGGTATTTCAGTACTCTGCTGCATTATTTAAGGACTTTGCTGCATTATTTATGGACTTTATTGCATTATTTAAAGACTTTGCTGCATTATTTAAGGAATTTGCTGCATTATTTAAGGACTCTGCAGCATTATTTAATGACTTTGCTGCATTATTTAAGGACTCTGCTGCATTATTTAAGTACTTTGTTGCATTATTTAAGGACTCTGCTGCATTATTTAAGGACTTTGTTGCATTATTTAAGGACTCTGCTGCATTATTTAAGGATTTTGTTGCATTATTTAAGGACTCTGCTGCATTATTTAAGGATTTGGCTGGATTATTTAAGGACTCTTCTGCATTATTTAAGGACTCTGCTGCATTATTTAAGGACTTTGTTGCATTATTTAAAGACTTTGCTGCATTATTTAAGGACTCTGCTGTGGTATTTAAGGACTCTGCTGCATTATTTAAGAACTTTGCTGCATTATTTATTGACTTTATTGCATTATTTAAAGACTTTGCTGCATTATTTAAGGAATTTGCTGCATTATTTAAGGACTCTTTTGCATTATTTAAGGACTTTGTTGCATTATTTAAGGACTCTGCTGCATTATTCAAGGACTTTGCTGCATTATTTAAGGACTCTGCTGCAGTATTTAAGGACTCTGCTGCATTATTTAAGGACTTTTCTGCATTATTTAAGGACTCTGCTGCAATATTTAAGGACTTGGCTGGATTATTTAAGGACTCTGCTGCATTATTTAAGGAATGTGCTGCATTATTTAAGGACTCTGCTGCATTATTTAAGGACTTTCTTGCATTATTTAAGGACTCTGCTGCATTATTTAAGGACTTTGTTGCATTATTTAAGGACTCTGCTGCATTATATAAGGACTTTGCTGCATTATTTAAGGACTTTATTGCATTATTTAAGGACTGTTCTGCATTATTTAAGGACTTTGTTGCATTATTTAAGGACTCTGCTGCATTATTTAAGGATCCTGCTGCGGTATTTCAGTACTCTGCTGCATTATTTAAGGAATTTGCTGCATTATTTATGGACTTTATTGCATTATTTAAAGACTTTGCTGCATTATTTAAGGACTTGGCTGGATTATTTAAGGACTGTGCTGCATTATTTAAGGACTTTGCTGCATTATTTAAGGACTCTGCTGCATTATTTAAGGACTTTGTTGCATTATTTAAGGACTCTGCTGCATTATTTAAGGACTTTGTTGAATTATTTAAGGACTCTGCTGCATTATTTAAGGACCCTGCTGCAGTATTTCAGTAATCTGCTGCATTATCTAAGGACTTTGTTGCATTATTTAAGGACTTGGCTGGATTATTTAAGGACTCTGCTGCATTATTTAAGGACTTTGCTGCATTATTTAAGGACTCTGCTGCATTATTTAAGGACTTTGTTGCATTATTTAAGGACCGTGCTGCATTATTTAAGGACTTTGTTGCATTATTTAAGGACTCTGCTGCATTATTTAAGGACCCTGCTGCGGTATTTCAGCACTCTGCTGAATTATTTAAGGACTTTGCTGCATTATTTATGTACTTTATTGCATCATTTAAGGACTCTGCTGCATTATTTAAGGACTTTGTTGCATTATTTAAGGACTCTGCTGCATCATTTAAGGACTTTGTTGCATTATTTAAGGACTCTACTTCATTATTTAACGACTTTGCTGCATTATTTAAGGACCCTGCTGCGGTATTTCAGTACTCTGCTGCATTATTTAAGGACTCTGCTGCATTATTTAAGGACTTTGTTGCATTATTTAAGGACTCTGCTGCATTATTTAAGGACTTTGTTGCATTATTTAAGGACTCTGCTGCATTATTTAAGGACCCTGCTGCAGTATTTCAGTAATCTGCATTATTTAAGGACTTTGTTGCATTATTTAAGGACTTGGCTGGATTATTTAGGGACTCTGCTGCATTATTTACGGACTTTGCTGCATTTTTTAAGTACTCTGCTGCATTATTTAAGGACTTTGTTGCATTATTTAAGGACCCTGCAGCAGTATTTCAGTAATCTGCTGCATTATTTAAGGACTTTGTTGCATTATTTAAGGACTTGGCTGGATTATTTAAGGACTTTGCTGCATTATTTAAGGAGGGGGGGGATCTCCGCAAAACAGAGAAAAGGATGGTCACACTAGTTCATATGTAGAAAATATTTTTAAACTTTATTGAAAAAGATAGGTCACATGTATATACACACACGAAGATATCCAAAAAGACAGAGTACTGAGACCAAGACATATACATAAAAAGGCCATGATCACAAAACAAAGATAAAATGATGGCGCATCCGCGGGAAATGGTAGGCAAACAAAATACATAGGTAGAGGGGAAAATGTCTATTAGATATACCAAAATGACTCAGAGATTAGAAAATATAAAAAATTCTCAATCCCCATGTATACCCATATAACATCTACATCTCTATATGGCATCTAGGATACCTATTAGACCGAATGTGGTCACTCCCCACATATACATATACATGGTATTATTTAATTAGTAACCGAATATTGGGGAAAGAAAGGTATACCTGGATCGTTGCTAAACCAACAAATGTACCGCGGCAAGCGTCACCCCGACGCACGTTTCGGTAGAAATCCTTCTTCAAGGGGTGATCACATCTACCAGCCACCCCCTATTTATACCCCTATGTCCAAAGATATCATGTGCATGTGCTATACCGGCATGCGGAAGTGGAAAATGCGGCCCGCCCCACCAGCTGCTAGAGAAACACATGATCAGATCACGTCATGTGATCACAAAAACCTGACTCATTATGGGTATAACCCGGTAACCACAGAGACGCGTCACCTGATCACAACACATGATCGGGAAGTCCCGCCTCCATCGTCAAGGACGCTACAAACACTGTCTATCCAGCCGTGGAATGACGCGGACACACCGCCGCCACCGAGACGCACAACAGCGTCGGCATTCAAAGAATGCCAAAAGCCGATGCGCGTGTCAGGGATGCGGAGGGACCGCGTACCAGCTGGACAGCCCAGGTATGCGTCAATGCCATGCATGGATGCTATGATAAAGCCCAACATAGTCAGTGCATATAACTATACGGAGATGAAAACATTGGCATTATAATATGCACTGGCCTTATATATGTCGAGTATGGAGGAAGGCTACGAAATACATACATAAATCATCATTCGTTGTCACTTGATAATAGACTGAGGGGGGGAGGAAAAAAAGGAAAGGAGAGGAGAAACAGGAAGAGAAAAAGAGAAGAAGAAATGGGGACAAAGTACTACCACTCTATTTTCCATACATTGTACATATGATGTATCTATACACGTCCCAAGTTACACCATACTGAAGGAAATAAAATTCCATATATATATACAGTAAACTCAACAATGGTGATAATCATACATAGACATATTCACATACATGCACATATATTAATAACCATAACCATTATTTAAGGACTCTGCTGCATTATTTAAGGACTCTGATACGGTACTTAAGGACTCTGCTGCATTATTTAAGTACTTTGTTGCATTATTTAAGTACTCAGCTGCACTATTTAAGGACTTTGTTGCATTATTTAAGGACTCTTCTGCATTATTTAAGTACTTTGTTGCATTATTTAAGGACTCTGCTGCATTATTTAAGGACTTTGCTGCATTATTTAAGGACTCTGCTGCAGTATTTAAGGACTTGGCTGGATTATTTAAGGACTCTGCTGCATTATTTAAGGAATGTGCTGCATTATTTAAGGACTCTGCTGCATTATTTATGGACTTTGTTGCATTATTTAAGGACTCTGCTGCATCATTTAAGGACGTTGTTGCATTATTTAAGGACTCTACTTCATTATTTAACGACTTTGCTGCATTATTTAAGGACCCGGCTGCGGTATTTCAGTACTCTGCTGCATTATTTAAGGACTTTGCTGCATTATTTATGGACTTTATTGCATTATTTAAAGACTTTGCTGCATTATTTAAGGAATTTGCTGCATTATTTAAGGACTCTGCAGCATTATTTAATGACTTTGCTGCATTATTTAAGGACTCTGCTGCATTATTTAAGTACTTTGTTGCATTATTTAAGGACTCTGCTGCATTATTTAAGGACTTTGTTGCATTATTTAAGGACTCTGCTGCATTATTTAAGGATTTTGTTGCATTATTTAAGGACTCTGCTGCAATATTTAAGGATTTGGCTGGATTATTTAAGGACTCTTCTGCATTATTTAAGGACTCTGCTGCATTATTTAAGGACTTTGTTGCATTATTTAAAGACTTTGCTGCATTATTTAAGGACTCTGCTGTGGTATTTAAGGACTCTGCTGCATTATTTAAGAACTTTGCTGCATTATTTATTGACTTTATTGCATTATTTAAAGACTTTGCTGCATTATTTAAGGAATTTGCTGCATTATTTAAGGACTCTTCTGCATTATTTAAGGACTTTGTTGCATTATTTAAGGACTCTGCTGCATTATTCAAGGACTTTGCTGCATTATTTAAGGACTCTGCTGCAGTATTTAAGGACTCTGCTGCATTATTTAAGGACATTTCTGCATTATTTAAGGACTCTGCTGCAATATTTAAGGACTTGGCTGGATTATTTAAGGACTCTGCTGCATTATTTAAGGAATGTGCTGCATTATTTAAGGACTCTGCTGCATTATTTAAGGACTTTCTTGCATTATTTAAGGACTCTGCTGCATTATTTAAGGACTTTGTTGCATTATTTAAGGACTCTGCTGCATTATATAAGGACTTTGCTGCATTATTTAAGGACTTTATTGCATTATTTAAGGACTGTTCTGCATTATTTAAGGACTTTGTTGCATTATTTAACGACTCTGCTGCATTATTTAAGGATCCTGCTGCGGTATTTCAGTACTCTGCTGCATTATTTAAGGAATTTGCTGCATTATTTATGGACTTTATTGCATTATTTAAAGACTTTGCTGCATTATTTAAGGACTTGGCTGGATTATTTAAGGACTGTGCTGCATTATTTAAGGACTTTGCTGCATTATTTAAGGACTCTGCTGCATTATTTAAGGACTTTGTTGCATTATTTAAGGACTCTGCTGCATTATTTAAGGACTTTGTTGCATTATTTAAGGACTCTGCTGCATTATTTAAGGACCCTGCTGCAGTATTTCAGTAATCTGCTGCATTATCTAAGGACTTTGTTGCATTATTTAAGGACTTGGCTGGATTATTTAAGGACTCTGCTGCATTATTTAAGGACTTTGCTGCATTATTTAAGGACTCTGCTGCATTATTTAAGGACTTTGTTGCATTATTTAAGGACCGTGCTGCATTATTTAAGGACTTTGTTGCATTATTTAAGGACTCTGCTGCATTATTTAAGGACCCTGCTGCGGTATTTCAGCACTCTGCTGAATTATTTAAGGACTTTGCTGCATTATTTAAGGACGTTGTTGCATTATTTAAGGACTCTACTTCATTATTTAATGACTTTGCTGCATTATTTAAGGACCCTGCTGCGGCATTTCAGTACTCTGCTGCATTATTTAAGGACTTTGCTGCATTATTTATGGACTTTATTGCATTATTTAAAGACTTTGCTGCATTATTTAAGGAATTTGCTGCATTATTTAAGGACTCTGCATCATTATTTAATGACTTTGCTGCATTATTTAAGGACTCTGCTGCATTATTTAAGGACTTTGTTGCATTATTTAAGGACTCTGCTGCATTATTTAAGGACCCTGCTGCAGTATTTCAGTAATCTGCATTATTTAAGGACTTTGTTGCATTATTTAAGGACTTGGCTGGATTATTTAGGGACTCTGCTGCATTATTTACGGACTTTGCTGCATTTTTTAAGGACTCTGCTGCATTATTTAAGGACTTTGTTGCATTATTTAAGGACCCTGCAGCAGTATTTCAGTAATCTGCTGCATTATTTAAGGACTTTGTTGCATTATTTAAGGACTTGGCTGGATTATTTAAGGACTTTGCTGCATTATTTAAGGACTCTGCTGCATTATTTAAGGACTCTGATACGGTACTTAAGGACTCTGCTGAATTATTTAAGTACTTTGTTGCATTATTTAAGTACTCAGCTGCATTATTTAAGGACTTTGTTGCATTATTTAAGGACTCTGCTGCATTATTTAAGGAATGTGCTGCATTATTTAAGGACTCTGCTGCATTATTTATGGACTTTGTAGCATTATTTAAGGACTCTGCTGCATCATTTAAGGACGTTGTTGCATTATTTAAGGACTCTACTTCATTATTTAACGACTTTGCTGCATTATTTAAGGACCCTGCTGCGGTATTTCAGTACTCTGCTGCATTATTTAAGGACTTTGCTGCATTATTTATGGACTGTATTGCATTATTTAAAGACTTTGCTGCATTATTTAAGGAATTTGCTGCATTATTTAAGGACTCTGCAGCATTATTTAATGACTTTGCTGCATTATTTAAGGACTCTGCTGCATTATTTAAGTACTTTTTTGCATTATTTAAGGACTCTGCTGCATTATTTAAGGACTTTGTTGCATTATTTAAGGACTCTTCTGCATTATTTAAGGACTTGGCTGGATTATTTAAGGACTGTGCTGCATTATTTAAGGACTTTGCTGCATTATTTAAGGACTCTGCTGCATTATTTAAGGACTTTGTTGCATTATTTAAGGACTCTGCTGCATTATTTAAGGACTTGGCTGGATTATTTAAGGACTCTTCTGCATTATTTAAGGATTTTGTTGCATTATTTAAGGACTCTGCTGTATTATTTAAGGACTTGGCTGGATTATTTAAGGACTCTTCTGCATTATTTAAGGACTCTGCTGCATTATTTAAGGACTTTGTTGCATTATTTAAAGACTTTGCTGCATTATTTAAGGACTCTGCTGTGGTATTTAAGGACTCTGATGCATTATTTAAGAACTTTGCTGCATTATTTATGGACTTTATTGCATTATTTAAAGACTTTGCTGCATTATTTAAGGAATTTGCTGCATTATTTAAGGACTCTTCTGCATTATTTAAGGACTTTGTTGCATTATTTAAGGACTCTGCTGCATTATTCAAGGACTTTGCTGCATTATTTAAGGACTCTGCTGCAGTATTTAAGGACTCTGCTGCATTATTTAAGGACTTTTCTGCATTATTTAAGGACTCTGCTGCAATATTTAAGGACTTGGCTGGATTATTTAAGGACTCTGCTGCATTATTTAAGGAGTGTGCTGCATTATTTAAGGACTCTGCTGCATTATTTAAGGACTTTCTTGCATTATTTAAGGACTCTGCTGCATTATTTAAGGACTTTGTTGCATTATTTAAGGACTCTGCTGCATTATATAAGGACTTTGCTGCATTATTTAAGGACTTTATTGCATTATTTAAGGACTGTTCTGCATTATTTAAGGACTTTGTTGCATTATTTAAGGACTCTGCTGCATTATTTAAGGATCCTGCTGCGGTATTTCAGTACTCTGCTGCATTATTTAAGGAATTTGCTGCATTATTTATGGACTTTATTGCATTATTTAAAGACTTTGCTGCATTATTTAAGGACTTGGCTGGATTATTTAAGGACTGTGCTGCATTATTTAAGGACTTTGCTGCATTATTTAAGGACTCTGCTGCATTATTTAAGGACTTTGTTGCATTATTTAAGGACTCTGCTGCATTATTTAAGGACTTTGTTGCATTATTTAAGGACTCTGCTGCATTATTTAAGGACCCTGCTGCAGTATTTCAGTAATCTGCTGCATTATCTAAGGACTTTGTTGCATTATTTAAAGACTTGGCTGGATTATTTAAGGACTCTGCTGCATTATTTAAGGACTTTGCTGCATTATTTAAGGACTCTGCTGCATTATTTAAGGACTTTGTTGCATTATTTAAGGACCGTGCTGCATTATTTAAGGACTTTGTTGCATTATTTAAGGACTCTGCTGCATTATTTAAGGACCCTGCTGCGGTATTTCAGCACTCTGCTGAATTATTTAAGGACTTTGCTGCATTATTTATGTACTTTATTGCATTATTTAAGAACTCTGCTGCATTATTTAAGGACTTTGTTGCATTATTTAAGGACTCTGCTGCATCATTTAAGGACTTTGTTGCATTATTTAAGGACTCTACTTCATTATTTAACGACTTTGCTGCATTATTTAAGGACCCTGCTGCGATATTTCAGTACTCTGCTGCATTATTTAAGGACTCTGCTGCATTATTTAAGGACTTTGTTGCATTATTTAAGGACTCTGCTGCATTATTTAAGGACTTTGTTGCATTATTTAAGGACTCTGCTGCATTATTTAAGGACCCTGCTGCAGTATTTCAGTAATCTGCTGCATTATTTAAGGACTTTGTTGCATTATTTAAGGACTTGTCTGGATTATTTAGGGACTTTGCTGCATTATTTAAGGACTCTGCTGCATTATTTAAGGACTTTGCTGCATTATTTAAGGACTCTGATACGGTACTTAAGGACTCTGCTGCATTGTTTAAGTACTTTGTTGCATTATTTAAGTACTCAGCTGCATTATTTAAGGACTTTGCTGCATTATTTAAGTACTCTGCTGCAGTATTTAAGGACTTAGCTGGATTATTTAAGGACTCTGCTGCATTATTTAAGGAATGTGCTGCATTATTTAAGGACTCTGCTGCATTATTTAAGGACTTTGTTGCATTATTTAAGGACTTTGTTGCATTATTTAAGGACTCTGCTGCATTATTTAAGGACTTTGCTGCATTATTTAAGGACTTTATTGCATTATTTAAGGACTGTTCTGCATTATTTAAGGACTTTATTGCATTATTTAAGGACTCTGCTGCATTATTTAAGGATCCTGCTGCGGTATTTCAGTACTCTGCTGCATTATTTAAGGACTTTGCTGCATTATTTAAGGACTTGGCTGGATTATTTAAGGACTCTGCTGCATTATTTAAGGACTTTGCTGCATTATTTAAGGACTCTGCTGCATTATTTAAGGACTTTGTTGCATTATTTAAGGACCCTGCTGCATTATTTAAGGACTTTGTTGCATTATTTAAGGACTCTGCTGCATTACTTAAGGACCCTGCTGCGGTATTTCAGCACTCTGCTGAATTATTTAAGGACTTTGCTGCATTATTTATGGACTTTATTGCATTATTTAAGGACTCTGCTGCATTATTTAAGGAATTTGTTGCATTATTAAATGACTCTGCTGCATTATTTAATGATTTTGCTGCATTATTTAAGTACTCTGCTACTTTACTTAAGGACTCTGCTGCATTATTTAAGTACTTTGTTGCATTATTTAAGGACTCTGCTGCATTATTTAAGGTCTTGGTTGCATTATTTAAGGACTCTTCTGCATTATTTAAGGACTCTGCTGCATTGTTTAAGGACTTTGTTGCATTATTTAAGGACTCTGCTGCATCATTTAAGGACTTTTTTGCATTATTTAAGGACTCTACTTCATTATATAACGACTTTGCTGCATTATTTATGGACCCTGCTGCGGTATTTCAGTACTCTGTTGCATTATTTAAGGACTCTGCTGCATTATTTATGGACTTTGTTGCATTATTTAAGGACTCTGCTGCATCATTTAAGGATGTTGTTGCATTATTTAAGGACTCTACTTCATTATTTAATGACTTTGCTGCATTATTTAAGGACCCTGCTGCGGTATTTCAGTACTCTGCTGCATTATTTAAGGACTTTGCTGCATTATTTATGGACTTTATTGCATTATTTAAAGACTTTGCTGCATTATTTAAGGAATTTGCTGCATTATTTAAGGACTCTGCATCATTATTTAATGACTTTGCTGCATTATTTAAGGACTCTGCTGCATTATTTAAGGACTTTGTTGCATTATTTAAGGACTCTGCTGCATTATTTAAGGACCCTGCTGCAGTATTTCAGTAATCTGCATTATTTAAGGACTTTGTTGCATTATTTAAGGACTTGGCTGGATTATTTAGGGACTCTGCTGCATTATTTACGGACTTTGCTGCATTTTTTAAGGACTCTGCTGCATTATTTAAGGACTTTGTTGCATTATTTAAGGACCCTGCAGCAGTATTTCAGTAATCTGCTGCATTATTTAAGGACTTTGTTGCATTATTTAAGGACTTGGCTGGATTATTTAAGGACTTTGCTGCATTATTTAAGGACTCTGCTGCATTATTTAAGGACTCTGATACGGTACTTAAGGACTCTGCTGCATTATTTAAGTACTTTGTTGCATTATTTAAGTACTCAGCTGCATTATTTAAGGACTTTGTTGCATTATTTAAGGACTCTGCTGCATTATTTAAGGAATGTGCTGCATTATTTAAGGACTCTGCTGCATTATTTATGGACTTTGTAGCATTATTTAAGGACTCTGCTGCATCATTTAAGGACGTTGTTGCATTATTTAAGGACTCTACTTCATTATTTAACGACTTTGCTGCATTATTTAAGGACCCTGCTGCGGTATTTCAGTACTCTGCTGCATTATTTAAGGACTTTGCTGCATTATTTATGGACTGTATTGCATTATTTAAAGACTTTGCTGCATTATTTAAGGAATTTGCTGCATTATTTAAGGACTCTGCAGCATTATTTAATGACTTTGCTGCTTTATTTAAGGACTCTGCTGCATTATTTAAGTACTTTGTTGCATTATTTAAGGACTCTGCTGCATTATTTAAGGACTTTGTTGCATTATTTAAGGACTCTTCTGCATTATTTAAGGACTTGGCTGGATTATTTAAGGACTGTGCTGCATTATTTAAGGACTTTGCTGCATTATTTAAGGACTCTGCTGCATTATTTAAGGACTTTGTTGCATTATTTAAGGACTCTGCTGCATTATTTAAGGACTTGGCTGGATTATTTAAGGACTCTTCTGCATTATTTAAGGATTTTGTTGCATTATTTAAGGACTCTGCTGTATTATTTAAGGACTTGGCTGGATTATTTAAGGACTCTTCTGCATTATTTAAGGACTCTGCTGCATTATTTAAGGACTTTGCTGCATTATTTAAGGACTCTGCTGTGGTATTTAAGGACTCTGATGCATTATTTAAGAACTTTGCTGCATTATTTATGGACTTTATTGCATTATTTAAAGACTTTGCTGCATTATTTAAGGAATTTGCTGCATTATTTAAGGACTCTTCTGCATTATTTAAGGACTTTGTTGCATTATTTAAGGACTCTGCTGCATTATTCAAGGACTTTGCTGCATTATTTAAGGACTCTGCTGCAGTATTTAAGGACTCTGCTGCATTATTTAAGGACTTTTCTGCATTATTTAAGGACTCTGCTGCAATATTTAAGGACTTGGCTGGATTATTTAAGGACTCTGCTGCATTATTTAAGGAGTGTGCTGCATTATTTAAGGACTCTGCTGCATTATTTAAGGACTTTCTTGCATTATTTAAGGACTCTGCTGCATTATTTAAGGACTTTGTTGCATTATTTATGGACTTTATTGCATTATTTAAGGACTCTGCTGCATTATTTAAGGAATTTGTTGCATTATTAAATGACTCTGCTGCATTATTTAATGATTTTGCTGCATTATTTAAGTACTCTGCTACTTTACTTAAGGACTCTGCTGCATTATTTAAGTACTTTGTTGCATTATTTAAGGACTCTGCTGCATTATTTAAGGTCTTGGTTGCATTATTTAAGGACTCTTCTGCATTATTTAAGGACTCTGCTGCATTGTTTAAGGACTTTGTTGCATTATTTAAGGACTCTGCTGCATTATTTAAGGACTTTGTTGCATTATTTAAGGACTCTGCTGCATCATTTAAGGACTTTTTTGCATTATTTAAGGACTCTGCTGCATCATTTAAGGACGTTGTTGCATTATTTAAGGACTCTACTTCATTATTTAATGACTTTGCTGCATTATTTAAGGACCCTGCTGCGGTATTTCAGTACTCTGCTGCATTATTTAAGGACTTTGCTGCATTATTTATGGACTTTATTGCATTATTTAAAGACTTTGCTGCATTATTTAAGGAATTTGCTGCATTATTTAAGGACTCTGCAGCATTATTTAATGACTTTGCTGCATTATTTAAGGACTCTGCTGCATTATTTAAGGACTTTGTTGCATTATTTAAGGACTCTTATGCATTATTTAAGGACTTTGTTGCATTATTTAAGGACTCTGCTGCATTATTCAAGAACTTTGCTGCAGTATTTAAGGACTTGGCTGGATTATTTAAGGACTCTGCTGCATTATTTAAGGAATGTGCTGCATTATTTAAGGAATGTGCTGCATTATTTAAGGACTCTGCTGCATTATTTAAGGACTTTGTTGCATTATTTAAGGACTTTGTTGCATTACTTAAGGACTCTGCTGCATTATTTAAGGACTTTGCTGCATTATTTAAGGACTTTATTGCATTATTTAAGGACTCTGCTGCATTATTTAAGGATCCTGCTGCGGTATTTCAGTACTCTGCTGCATTATTTAAGGACTTTGCTGCATTATTTAAGGACTTGGCTGGATTATTTAAGGACTCTGCTGCATTATTTAAGGACTTTGCTGCATTATTTAAGGACTCTGCTGCATTATTTAAGGACTTTGTTGCATTATTTAAGGACCCTGCTGCATTATTTAAGGACTTTGTTGCATTATTTAAGGACTCTGCTGCATTATTTAAGGACCCTGCTGCGGTATTTCAGCACTCTGCTGAATTATTTAAGGACTTTGCTGCATTATTTATGGACTTTATTGCATTATTTAAGGACTCTGCTGCATTATTTAAGGAATTTGTTGCATTATTAAATGACTCTGCTGCATTATTTAATGATTTTGCTGCATTATTTAAGTACTCTGCTACTTTACTTAAGGACTCTGCTGCATTATTTAAGTACTTTGTTGCATTATTTAAGGACTCTGCTGCATTATTTAAGGTCTTGGTTGCATTATTTAAGGACTCTTCTGCATTATTTAAGGACTCTGCTGCATTGTTTAAGGACTTTGTTGCATTATTTAAGGACTCTGCTGCATCATTTAAGGACTTTTTTGCATTATTTAAGGACTCTACTTCATTATATAATGACTTTGCTGCATTATTTATGGACCCTGCTGCGGTATTTTAGTACTCTGCTGCATTATTTAAGGACTCTGCTGCATTATTTATGGACTTTGTTGCATTATTTAAGGACTCTGCTGCATCATTTAAGGACGTTGTTGCATTATTTAAGGACTCTACTTCATTATTTAATGACTTTGCTGCATTATTTAAGGACCCTGCTGCGGTATTTCAGTACTCTGCTGCATTATTTAAGGACTTTGCTGCATTATTTATGGACTTTATTGCATTATTTAAAGACTTTGCTGCATTATTTAAGGAATTTGCTGCATTATTTAAGGACTCTGCAGCATTATTTAATGACTTTGCTGCATTATTTAAGGACTCTGCTGCATTATTTAAGGACTTTGTTGCATTATTTAAGGACTCTGCTGCATTATTTAAGGACCCTGCTTCAGTATTTCAGTAATCTGCATTATTTAAGGACTTTGTTGCATTATTTAAGGACTTGGCTGGATTATTTAGGGACTCTGCTGCATTATTTACGGACTTTGCTGCATTTTTTAAGGACTCTGCTGCATTATTTAAGGACTTTGTTGCATTATTTAAGGACCCTGCAGCAGTATTTCAGTAATCTGCTGCATTATTTAAGGACTTTGTTGCATTATTTAAGGACTTGGCTGGATTATTTAAGGACTTTGCTGCATTATTTAAGGAGGGGGGGGATCTCCGCAAAACAGAGAAAAGGATGGTCACACTAGTTCATATGTAGAAAATATTTTTAAACTTTATTGAAAAAGATAGGTCACATGTATATACACACACGAAGATATCCAAAAAGACAGAGTACTGAGACCAAGACATATACATAAAAAGGCCATGATCACAAAACAAAGATAAAATTATGGCGCATCCGCGGGAAATGGTAGGCAAACAAAATACATAGGTAGAGGGGAAAATGTCTATTAGATATACCAAAATGACTCAGAGATTAGAAAATATAAAAAATTCTCAATCCCCATGTATACCCATATAACATCTACATCTCTATATGGCATCTAGGATACCTATTAGACCGAATGTGGTCACTCCCCACATATACATATACATGGTATTATTTAATTAGTAACCGAATATTGGGGAAAGAAAGGTATACCTGGATCGTTGCTAAACCAACAAATGTACCGCGGCAAGCGTCACCCCGACGCACGTTTCGGTAGAAATCCTTCTTCAAGGGGTGATCACATCTACCAGCCACCCCCTATTTATACCCCTATGTCCAAAGATATCATGTGCATGTGCTATACCGGCATGCGGAAGTGGAAAATGCGGCCCGCCCCACCAGCTGCTAGAGAAACACATGATCAGATCACGTCATGTGATCACAAAAACCTGACTCATTATGGGTATAACCCGGTAACCACAGAGACGCGTCACCTGATCACAACACATGATCGGGAAGTCCCGCCTCCATCGTCAAGGACGCTACAAACACTGTCTATCCAGCCGTGGAATGACGCGGACACACCGCCGCCACCGAGACGCACAACAGCGTCGGCATTCAAAGAATGCCAAAAGCCGATGCGCGTGTCAGGGATGCGGAGGGACCGCGTACCAGCTGGAGAGCCCAGGTATGCGTCAATGCCATGCATGGATGCTATGATAAAGCCCAACATAGTCAGTGCATATAACTATACGGAGATGAAAACATTGGCATTATAATATGCACTGGCCTTATATATGTCGAGTATGGAGGAAGGCTACGAAATACATACATAAATCATCATTCGTTGTCACATGATAATAGACTGAGGGGGGGAGGAAAAAAAGGGAAAGGAGAGGAGAAACAGGAAGAGAAAAAGAGAAGAAGAAATGGGGACAAAGTACTACCACTCTATTTTCCATACATTGTACATATGATGTATCTATACACGTCCCAAGTTACACCATACTGAAGGAAATAAAATTCCATATATATATACAGTAAACTCAACAATGGTGATAATCATACATAGACATATTCACATACATGCACATATATTAATAACCATAACCATTATTTAAGGACTCTGCTGCATTATTTAAGGACTCTGATACGGTACTTAAGGACTCTGCTGCATTATTTAAGTACTTTGTTGCATTATTTAAGTACTCAGCTGCACTATTTAAGGACTTTGTTGCATTATTTAAGGACTCTTCTGCATTATTTAAGTACTTTGTTGCATTATTTAAGGACTCTGCTGCATTATTTAAGGACTTTGCTGCATTATTTAAGGACTCTGCTGCAGTATTTAAGGACTTGGCTGGATTATTTAAGGACTTTGCTGCATTATTTAAGGAATGTGCTGCATTGTTTAAGGACTCTGCTG
This sequence comes from Phyllobates terribilis, assembly GCF_046119375.1. Classification (NCBI taxonomy): domain Eukaryota; kingdom Metazoa; phylum Chordata; class Amphibia; order Anura; family Dendrobatidae; genus Phyllobates; species Phyllobates terribilis. The sequence goes on along the minus strand of NW_027363896.1, from coordinate 196,506 downwards.
CATTATTTATGGACTTTGTTGCATTATTTAAGGACTCTGCTGCATCATTTAAGGACGTTGTTGCATTATTTAAGGACTCTACTTCATTATTTAACGACTTTGCTGCATTATTTAAGGACCCTGCTGCGGTATTTCAGTACTCTGCTGTATTATTTAAGGACTTTGCTGCATTATTTATGGACTTTATTGCATTATTTAAAGACTTTGCTGCATTATTTAAGGAATTTGCTGCATTATTTAAGGACTCTGCAGCATTATTTAATGACTTTGCTGCATTATTTAAGGACTCTGCTGCATTATTTAAGTACTTTGTTGCATTATTTAAGGACTCTGCTGCATTATTTAAGGACTTTGTTGCATTATTTAAGGACTCTGCTGCATTATTTAAGGATTTTGTTGCATTATTTAAGGACTCTGCTGCATTATTTAAGGATTTGGCTGGATTATTTAAGGACTCTTCTGCATTATTTAAGGACTCTGCTGCATTATTTAAGGACTTTGTTGCATTATTTAAAGACTTTGCTGCATTATTTAAGGACTCTGCTGTGGTATTTAAGGACTCTGCTGCATTATTTAAGAACTTTGCTGCATTATTTATTGACTTTATTGCATTATTTAAAGACTTTGCTGCATTATTTAAGGAATTTGCTGCATTATTTAAGGACTCTTCTGCATTATTTAAGGACTTTGTTGCATTATTTAAGGACTCTGCTGCATTATTCAAGGACTTTGCTGCATTATTTAAGGACTCTGCTGCAGTATTTAAGGACTCTGCTGCATTATTTAAGGACTTTTCTGCATTATTTAAGGACTCTGCTGCAATATTTAAGGACTTGGCTGGATTATTTAAGGACTCTGCTGCATTATTTAAGGAATGTGCTGCATTATTTAAGGACTCTGCTGCATTATTTAAGGACTTTCTTGCATTATTTAAGGACTCTGCTGCATTATTTAAGGACTTTGTTGCATTATTTAAGGACTCTGCTGCATTATATAAGGACTTTGCTGCATTATTTAAGGACTTTATTGCATTATTTAAGGACTGTTCTGCATTATTTAAGGACTTTGTTGCATTATTTAAGGACTCTGCTGCATTATTTAAGGATCCTGCTGCGGTATTTCAGTACTCTGCTGCATTATTTAAGGAATTTGCTGCATTATTTATGGACTTTATTGCATTATTTAAAGACTTTGCTGCATTATTTAAGGACTTGGCTGGATTATTTAAGGACTGTGCTGCATTATTTAAGGACTTTGCTGCATTATTTAAGGACTCTGCTGCATTATTTAAGGACTTTGTTGCATTATTTAAGGACTCTGCTGCATTATTTAAGGACTTTGTTGCATTATTTAAGGACTCTGCTGCATTATTTAAGGACCCTGCTGCAGTATTTCAGTAATCTGCTGCATTATCTAAGGACTTTGTTGCATTATTTAAGGACTTGGCTGGATTATTTAAGGACTCTGCTGCATTATTTAAGGACTTTGCTGCATTATTTAAGGACTCTGCTGCATTATTTAAGGACTTTGTTGCATTATTTAAGGACCGTGCTGCATTATTTAAGGACTTTGTTGCATTATTTAAGGACTCTGCTGCATTATTTAAGGACCCTGCTGCGGTATTTCAGCACTCTGCTGAATTATTTAAGGACTTTGCTGCATTATTTATGTACTTTATTGCATTATTTAAGGACTCTGCTGCATTATTTAAGGACTTTGTTGCATTATTTAAGGACTCTGCTGCATCATTTAAGGACTTTGTTGCATTATTTAAGGACTCTACTTCATTATTTAACGACTTTGCTGCATTATTTAAGGACCCTGCTGCGGTATTTCAGTACTCTGCTGCATTATTTAAGGACTCTGCTGCATTATTTAAGGACTTTGTTGCATTATTTAAGGACTCTGCTGCATTATTTAAGGACTTTGTTGCATTATTTAAGGACTCTGCTGCATTATTTAAGGACCCTGCTGCAGTATTTCAGTAATCTGCATTATTTAAGGACTTTGTTGCATTATTTAAGGACTTGGCTGGATTATTTAGGGACTCTGCTGCATTATTTACGGACTTTGCTGCATTTTTTAAGTACTCTGCTGCATTATTTAAGGACTTTGTTGCATTATTTAAGGACCCTGCAGCAGTATTTCAGTAATCTGCTGCATTATTTAAGGACTTTGTTGCATTATTTAAGGACTTGGCTGGATTATTTAAGGACTTTGCTGCATTATTTAAGGAGGGGGGGGATCTCCGCAAAACAGAGAAAAGGATGGTCACACTAGTTCATATGTAGAAAATATTTTTAAACTTTATTGAAAAAGATAGGTCACATGTATATACACACACGAAGATATCCAAAAAGACAGAGTACTGAGACCAAGACATATACATAAAAAGGCCATGATCACAAAACAAAGATAAAATTATGGCGCATCCGCGGGAAATGGTAGGCAAACAAAATACATAGGTAGAGGGGAAAATGTCTATTAGATATACCAAAATGACTCAGAGATTAGAAAATATAAAAAATTCTCAATCCCCATGTATACCCATATAACATCTACATCTCTATATGGCATCTAGGATACCTATTAGACCGAATGTGGTCACTCCCCACATATACATATACATGGTATTATTTAATTAGTAACCGAATATTGGGGAAAGAAAGGTATACCTGGATCGTTGCTAAACCAACAAATGTACCGCGGCAAGCGTCACCCCGACGCACGTTTCGGTAGAAATCCTTCTTCAAGGGGTGATCACATCTACCAGCCACCCCCTATTTATACCCCTATGTCCAAAGATATCATGTGCATGTGCTATACCGGCATGCGGAAGTGGAAAATGCGGCCCGCCCCACCAGCTGCTAGAGAAACACATGATCAGATCACGTCATGTGATCACAAAAACCTGACTCATTATGGGTATAACCCGGTAACCACAGAGACGCGTCACCTGATCACAACACATGATCGGGAAGTCCCGCCTCCATCGTCAAGGACGCTACAAACACTGTCTATCCAGCCGTGGAATGACGCGGACACACCGCCGCCACCGAGACGCACAACAGCGTCGGCATTCAAAGAATGCCAAAAGCCGATGCGCGTGTCAGGGATGCGGAGGGACCGCGTACCAGCTGGACAGCCCAGGTATGCGTCAATGCCATGCATGGATGCTATGATAAAGCCCAACATAGTCACTGCATATAACTATACGGAGATGAAAACATTGGCATTATAATATGCACTGGCCTTATATATGTCGAGTATGGAGGAAGGCTACGAAATACATACATAAATCATCATTCGTTGTCACTTGATAATAGACTGAGGGGGGGAGGAAAAAAAGGGAAAGGAGAGGAGAAACAGGAAGAGAAAAAGAGAAGAAGAAATGGGGACAAAGTACTACCACTCTATTTTCCATACATTGTACATATGATGTATCTATACACGTCCCAAGTTACACCATACTGAAGGAAATAAAATTCCATATATATATACAGTAAACTCAACAATGATGATAATCATACATAGACATATTCACATACATGCACATATATTAATAACCATAACCATTATTTAAGGACTCTGCTGCATTATTTAAGGACTCTGATACGGTACTTAAGGACTCTGCTGCATTATTTAAGTACTTTGTTGCATTATTTAAGTACTCAGCTGCACTATTTAAGGACTTTGTTGCATTATTTAAGGACTCTTCTGCATTATTTAAGTACTTTGTTGCATTATTTAAGGACTCTGCTGCATTATTTAAGGACTTTGCTGCATTATTTAAGGACTCTGCTGCAGTATTTAAGGACTTGGCTGGATTATTTAAGGACTCTGCTGCATTATTTAAGGAATGTGCTGCATTATTTAAGGACTCTGCTGCATTATTTATGGACTTTGTTGCATTATTTAAGGACTCTGCTGCATCATTTAAGGACGTTGTTGCATTATTTAAGGACTCTACTTCATTATTTAACGACTTTGCTGCATTATTTAAGGACCCGGCTGCGGTATTTCAGTACTCTGCTGCATTATTTAAGGACTTTGCTGCATTATTTATGGACTTTATTGCATTATTTAAAGACTTTGCTGCATTATTTAAGGAATTTGCTGCATTATTTAAGGACTCTGCAGCATTATTTAATGACTTTGCTGCATTATTTAAGGACTCTGCTGCATTATTTAAGTACTTTGTTGCATTATTTAAGGACTCTGCTGCATTATTTAAGGACTTTGTTGCATTATTTAAGGACTCTGCTGCATTATTTAAGGATTTTGTTGCATTATTTAAGGACTCTGCTGCAATATTTAAGGATTTGGCTGGATTATTTAAGGACTCTTCTGCATTATTTAAGGACTCTGCTGCATTATTTAAGGACTTTGTTGCATTATTTAAAGACTTTGCTGCATTATTTAAGGACTCTGCTGTGGTATTTAAGGACTCTGCTGCATTATTTAAGAACTTTGCTGCATTATTTATTGACTTTATTGCATTATTTAAAGACTTTGCTGCATTATTTAAGGAATTTGCTGCATTATTTAAGGACTCTTCTGCATTATTTAAGGACTTTGTTGCATTATTTAAGGACTCTGCTGCATTATTCAAGGACTTTGCTGCATTATTTAAGGACTCTGCTGCAGTATTTAAGGACTCTGCTGCATTATTTAAGGACATTTCTGCATTATTTAAGGACTCTGCTGCAATATTTAAGGACTTGGCTGGATTATTTAAGGACTCTGCTGCATTATTTAAGGAATGTGCTGCATTATTTAAGGACTCTGCTGCATTATTTAAGGACTTTCTTGCATTATTTAAGGACTCTGCTGCATTATTTAAGGACTTTGTTGCATTATTTAAGGACTCTGCTGCATTATATAAGGACTTTGCTGCATTATTTAAGGACTTTATTGCATTATTTAAGGACTGTTCTGCATTATTTAAGGACTTTGTTGCATTATTTAACGACTCTGCTGCATTATTTAAGGATCCTGCTGCGGTATTTCAGTACTCTGCTGCATTATTTAAGGAATTTGCTGCATTATTTATGGACTTTATTGCATTATTTAAAGACTTTGCTGCATTATTTAAGGACTTGGCTGGATTATTTAAGGACTGTGCTGCATTATTTAAGGACTTTGCTGCATTATTTAAGGACTCTGCTGCATTATTTAAGGACTTTGTTGCATTATTTAAGGACTCTGCTGCATTATTTAAGGACTTTGTTGCATTATTTAAGGACTCTGCTGCATTATTTAAGGACCCTGCTGCAGTATTTCAGTAATCTGCTGCATTATCTAAGGACTTTGTTGCATTATTTAAGGACTTGGCTGGATTATTTAAGGACTCTGCTGCATTATTTAAGGACTTTGCTGCATTATTTAAGGACTCTGCTGCATTATTTAAGGACTTTGTTGCATTATTTAAGGACCGTGCTGCATTATTTAAGGACTTTGTTGCATTATTTAAGGACTCTGCTGCATTATTTAAGGACCCTGCTGCGGTATTTCAGCACTCTGCTGAATTATTTAAGGACTTTGCTGCATTATTTAAGGACGTTGTTGCATTATTTAAGGACTCTACTTCATTATTTAATGACTTTGCTGCATTATTTAAGGACCCTGCTGCGGCATTTCAGTACTCTGCTGCATTATTTAAGGACTTTGCTGCATTATTTATGGACTTTATTGCATTATTTAAAGACTTTGCTGCATTATTTAAGGAATTTGCTGCATTATTTAAGGACTCTGCATCATTATTTAATGACTTTGCTGCATTATTTAAGGACTCTGCTGCATTATTTAAGGACTTTGTTGCATTATTTAAGGACTCTGCTGCATTATTTAAGGACCCTGCTGCAGTATTTCAGTAATCTGCATTATTTAAGGACTTTGTTGCATTATTTAAGGACTTGGCTGGATTATTTAGGGACTCTGCTGCATTATTTACGGACTTTGCTGCATTTTTTAAGGACTCTGCTGCATTATTTAAGGACTTTGTTGCATTATTTAAGGACCCTGCAGCAGTATTTCAGTAATCTGCTGCATTATTTAAGGACTTTGTTGCATTATTTAAGGACTTGGCTGGATTATTTAAGGACTTTGCTGCATTATTTAAGGACTCTGCTGCATTATTTAAGGACTCTGATACGGTACTTAAGGACTCTGCTGAATTATTTAAGTACTTTGTTGCATTATTTAAGTACTCAGCTGCATTATTTAAGGACTTTGTTGCATTATTTAAGGACTCTGCTGCATTATTTAAGGAATGTGCTGCATTATTTAAGGACATTTCTGCATTATTTAAGGACTCGGCTGCAATATTTAAGGACTTGGCTGGATTATTTAAGGACTCTGCTGCATTATTTAAGGAATGTGCTGCATTATTTAAGGACTCTGCTGCATTATTTAAGGACTTTCTTGCATTATTTAAGGACTCTGCTGCATTATTTAAGGACTTTGTTGCATTATTTAAGGACTCTGCTGCATTATATAAGGACTTTGCTGCATTATTTAAGGACTTTATTGCATTATTTAAGGACTGTTCTGCATTATTTAAGGACTTTGTTGCATTATTTAACGACTCTGCTGCATTATTTAAGGATCCTGCTGCGGTATTTCAGTACTCTGCTGCATTATTTAAGGAATTTGCTGCATTATTTATGGACTTTATTGCATTATTTAAAGACTTTGCTGCATTATTTAAGGACTTGGCTGGATTATTTAAGGACTGTGCTGCATTATTTAAGGACTTTGCTGCATTATTTAAGGACTCTGCTGCATTATTTAAGGACTTTGTTGCATTATTTAAGGACTCTGCTGCATTATTTAAGGACTTTGTTGCATTATTTAAGGACTCTGCTGCATTATTTAAGGACCCTGCTGCAGTATTTCAGTAATCTGCTGCATTATCTAAGGACTTTGTTGCATTATTTAAGGACTTGGCTGGATTATTTAAGGACTCTGCTGCATTATTTAAGGACTTTGCTGCATTATTTAAGGACTCTGCTGCATTATTTAAGGACTTTGTTGCATTATTTAAGGACCGTGCTGCATTATTTAAGGACTTTGTTGCATTATTTAAGGACTCTGCTGCATTATTTAAGGACCCTGCTGCGGTATTTCAGCACTCTGCTGAATTATTTAAGGACTTTGCTGCATTATTTAAGGACGTTGTTGCATTATTTAAGGACTCTACTTCATTATTTAATGACTTTGCTGCATTATTTAAGGACCCTGCTGCGGCATTTCAGTACTCTGCTGCATTATTTAAGGACTTTGCTGCATTATTTATGGACTTTATTGCATTATTTAAAGACTTTGCTGCATTATTTAAGGAATTTGCTGCATTATTTAAGGACTCTGCATCATTATTTAATGACTTTGCTGCATTATTTAAGGACTCTGCTGCATTATTTAAGGACTTTGTTGCATTATTTAAGGACTCTGCTGCATTATTTAAGGACCCTGCTGCAGTATTTCAGTAATCTGCATTATTTAAGGACTTTGTTGCATTATTTAAGGACTTGGCTGGATTATTTAGGGACTCTGCTGCATTATTTACGGACTTTGCTGCATTTTTTAAGGACTCTGCTGCATTATTTAAGGACTTTGTTGCATTATTTAAGGACCCTGCAGCAGTATTTCAGTAATCTGCTGCATTATTTAAGGACTTTGTTGCATTATTTAAGGACTTGGCTGGATTATTTAAGGACTTTGCTGCATTATTTAAGGACTCTGCTGCATTATTTAAGGACTCTGATACGGTACTTAAGGACTCTGCTGAATTATTTAAGTACTTTGTTGCATTATTTAAGTACTCAGCTGCATTATTTAAGGACTTTGTTGCATTATTTAAGGACTCTGCTGCATTATTTAAGGAATGTGCTGCATTATTTAAGGACATTTCTGCATTATTTAAGGACTCTGCTGCAATATTTAAGGACTTGGCTGGATTATTTAAGGACTCTGCTGCATTATTTAAGGAATGTGCTGCATTATTTAAGGACTCTGCTGCATTATTTAAGGACTTTCTTGCATTATTTAAGGACTCTGCTGCATTATTTAAGGACTTTGTTGCATTATTTAAGGACTCTGCTGCATTATATAAGGACTTTGCTGCATTATTTAAGGACTTTATTGCATTATTTAAGGACTGTTCTGCATTATTTAAGGACTTTGTTGCATTATTTAACGACTCTGCTGCATTATTTAAGGATCCTGCTGCGGTATTTCAGTACTCTGCTGCATTATTTAAGGAATTTGCTGCATTATTTATGGACTTTATTGCATTATTTAAAGACTTTGCTGCATTATTTAAGGACTTGGCTGGATTATTTAAGGACTGTGCTGCATTATTTAAGGACTTTGCTGCATTATTTAAGGACTCTGCTGCATTATTTAAGGACTTTGTTGCATTATTTAAGGACTCTGCTGCATTATTTAAGGACTTTGTTGCATTATTTAAGGACTCTGCTGCATTATTTAAGGACCCTGCTGCAGTATTTCAGTAATCTGCTGCATTATCTAAGGACTTTGTTGCATTATTTAAGGACTTGGCTGGATTATTTAAGGACTCTGCTGCATTATTTAAGGACTTTGCTGCATTATTTAAGGACTCTGCTGCATTATTTAAGGACTTTGTTGCATTATTTAAGGACCGTGCTGCATTATTTAAGGACTTTGTTGCATTATTTAAGGACTCTGCTGCATTATTTAAGGACCCTGCTGCGGTATTTCAGCACTCTGCTGAATTATTTAAGGACTTTGCTGCATTATTTAAGGACGTTGTTGCATTATTTAAGGACTCTACTTCATTATTTAATGACTTTGCTGCATTATTTAAGGACCCTGCTGCGGCATTTCAGTACTCTGCTGCATTATTTAAGGACTTTGCTGCATTATTTATGGACTTTATTGCATTATTTAAAGACTTTGCTGCATTATTTAAGGAATTTGCTGCATTATTTAAGGACTCTGCATCATTATTTAATGACTTTGCTGCATTATTTAAGGACTCTGCTGCATTATTTAAGGACTTTGTTGCATTATTTAAGGACTCTGCTGCATTATTTAAGGACCCTGCTGCAGTATTTCAGTAATCTGCATTATTTAAGGACTTTGTTGCATTATTTAAGGACTTGGCTGGATTATTTAGGGACTCTGCTGCATTATTTACGGACTTTGCTGCATTTTTTAAGGACTCTGCTGCATTATTTAAGGACTTTGTTGCATTATTTAAGGACCCTGCAGCAGTATTTCAGTAATCTGCTGCATTATTTAAGGACTTTGTTGCATTATTTAAGGACTTGGCTGGATTATTTAAGGACTTTGCTGCATTATTTAAGGACTCTGCTGCATTATTTAAGGACTCTGATACGGTACTTAAGGACTCTGCTGAATTATTTAAGTACTTTGTTGCATTATTTAAGTACTCAGCTGCATTATTTAAGGACTTTGTTGCATTATTTAAGGACTCTGCTGCATTATTTAAGGAATGTGCTGCATTATTTAAGGACATTTCTGCATTATTTAAGGACTCTGCTGCAATATTTAAGGACTTGGCTGGATTATTTAAGGACTCTGCTGCATTATTTAAGGAATGTGCTGCATTATTTAAGGACTCTGCTGCATTATTTAAGGACTTTCTTGCATTATTTAAGGACTCTGCTGCATTATTTAAGGACTTTGTTGCATTATTTAAGGACTCTGCTGCATTATTTAAGGACTCTGATACGGTACTTAAGGACTCTGCTGAATTATTTAAGTACTTTGTTGCATTATTTAAGTACTCAGCTGCATTATTTAAGGACTTTGTTGCATTATTTAAGGACTCTGCTGCATTATTTAAGGAATGTGCTGCATTATTTAAGGACATTTCTGCATTATTTAAGGACTCTGCTGCAATATTTAAGGACTTGGCTGGATTATTTAAGGACTCTGCTGCATTATTTAAGGAATGTGCTGCATTATTTAAGGACTCTGCTGCATTATTTAAGGACTTTCTTGCATTATTTAAGGACTCTGCTGCATTATTTAAGGACTTTGTTGCATTATTTAAGGACTCTGCTGCATTATATAAGGACTTTGCTGCATTATTTAAGGACTTTATTGCATTATTTAAGGACTGTTCTGCATTATTTAAGGACATTTCTGCATTATTTAAGGACTCTGCTGCAATATTTAAGGACTTGGCTGGATTATTTAAGGACTCTGCTGCATTATTTAAGGAATGTGCTGCATTATTTAAGGACTCTGCTGCATTATTTAAGGACTTTCTTGCATTATTTAAGGACTCTGCTGCATTATTTAAGGACTTTGTTGCATTATTTAAGGACTCTGCTGCATTATATAAGGACTTTGCTGCATTATTTAAGGACTTTATTGCATTATTTAAGGACTGTTCTGCATTATTTAAGGACTTTGTTGCATTATTTAACGACTCTGCTGCATTATTTAAGGATCCTGCTGCGGTATTTCAGTACTCTGCTGCATTATTTAAGGAATTTGCTGCATTATTTATGGACTTTATTGCATTATTTAAAGACTTTGCTGCATTATTTAAGGACTTGGCTGGATTATTTAAGGACTGTGCTGCATTATTTAAGGACTTTGCTGCATTATTTAAGGACTCTGCTGCATTATTTAAGGACTTTGTTGCATTATTTAAGGACTCTGCTGCATTATTTAAGGACTTTGTTGCATTATTTAAGGACTCTGCTGCATTATTTAAGGACCCTGCTGCAGTATTTCAGTAATCTGCTGCATTATCTAAGGACTTTGTTGCATTATTTAAGGACTTGGCTGGATTATTTAAGGACTCTGCTGCATTATTTAAGGACTTTGCTGCATTATTTAAGGACTCTGCTGCATTATTTAAGGACTTTGTTGCATTATTTAAGGACCGTGCTGCATTATTTAAGGACTTTGTTGCATTATTTAAGGACTCTGCTGCATTATTTAAGGACCCTGCTGCGGTATTTCAGCACTCTGCTGAATTATTTAAGGACTTTGCTGCATTATTTAAGGACGTTGTTGCATTATTTAAGGACTCTACTTCATTATTTAATGACTTTGCTGCATTATTTAAGGACCCTGCTGCGGCATTTCAGTACTCTGCTGCATTATTTAAGGACTTTGCTGCATTATTTATGGACTTTATTGCATTATTTAAAGACTTTGCTGCATTATTTAAGGAATTTGCTGCATTATTTAAGGACTCTGCATCATTATTTAATGACTTTGCTGCATTATTTAAGGACTCTGCTGCATTATTTAAGGACTTTGTTGCATTATTTAAGGACTCTGCTGCATTATTTAAGGACCCTGCTGCAGTATTTCAGTAATCTGCATTATTTAAGGACTTTGTTGCATTATTTAAGGACTTGGCTGGATTATTTAGGGACTCTGCTGCATTATTTACGGACTTTGCTGCATTTTTTAAGGACTCTGCTGCATTATTTAAGGACTTTGTTGCATTATTTAAGGACCCTGCAGCAGTATTTCAGTAATCTGCTGCATTATTTAAGGACTTTGTTGCATTATTTAAGGACTTGGCTGGATTATTTAAGGACTTTGCTGCATTATTTAAGGACTCTGCTGCATTATTTAAGGACTCTGATACGGTACTTAAGGACTCTGCTGAATTATTTAAGTACTTTGTTGCATTATTTAAGTACTCAGCTGCATTATTTAAGGACTTTGTTGCATTATTTAAGGACTCTGCTGCATTATTTAAGGAATGTGCTGCATTATTTAAGGACATTTCTGCATTATTTAAGGACTCTGCTGCAATATTTAAGGACTTGGCTGGATTATTTAAGGACTCTGCTGCATTATTTAAGGAATGTGCTGCATTATTTAAGGACTTTGCTGCATTATTTAAGGACTCTGCTGCATTATTTAAGGACTTTGTTGCATTATTTAAGGACTCTGCTGCATTATTTAAGGACTTTGTTGCATTATTTAAGGACTCTGCTGCATTATTTAAGGACCCTGCTGCAGTATTTCAGTAATCTGCTGCATTATCTAAGGACTTTGTTGCATTATTTAAGGACTTGGCTGGATTATTTAAGGACTCTGCTGCATTATTTAAGGACTTTGCTGCATTATTTAAGGACTCTGCTGCATTATTTAAGGACTTTGTTGCATTATTTAAGGACCGTGCTGCATTATTTAAGGACTTTGTTGCATTATTTAAGGACTCTGCTGCATTATTTAAGGACCCTGCTGCGGTATTTCAGCACTCTGCTGAATTATTTAAGGACTTTGCTGCATTATTTAAGGACGTTGTTGCATTATTTAAGGACTCTACTTCATTATTTAATGACTTTGCTGCATTATTTAAGGACCCTGCTGCGGCATTTCAGTACTCTGCTGCATTATTTAAGGACTTTGCTGCATTATTTATGGACTTTATTGCATTATTTAAAGACTTTGCTGCATTATTTAAGGAATTTGCTGCATTATTTAAGGACTCTGCATCATTATTTAATGACTTTGCTGCATTATTTAAGGACTCTGCTGCATTATTTAAGGACTTTGTTGCATTATTTAAGGACTCTGCTGCATTATTTAAGGACCCTGCTGCAGTATTTCAGTAATCTGCATTATTTAAGGACTTTGTTGCATTATTTAAGGACTTGGCTGGATTATTTAGGGACTCTGCTGCATTATTTACGGACTTTGCTGCATTTTTTAAGGACTCTGCTGCATTATTTAAGGACTTTGTTGCATTATTTAAAGACCCTGCAGCAGTATTTCAGTAATCTGCTGCATTATTTAAGGACTTTTTTGCATTATTTAAGGACTTGGCTGGATTATTTAAGGACTTTGCTGCATTATTTAAGGACTCTGCTGCATTATTTAAGGACTCTGATACGGTACTTAAGGACTCTGCTGAATTATTTAAGTACTTTGTTGCATTATTTAAGTACTCAGCTGCATTATTTAAGGACTTTGTTGCATTATTTAAGGACTCTGCTGCATTATTTAAGGAATGTGCTGCATTATTTAAGGACATTTCTGCATTATTTAAGGACTCTGCTGCAATATTTAAGGACTTGGCTGGATTATTTAAGGACTCTGCTGCATTATTTAAGGAATGTGCTGCATTATTTAAGGACTCTGCTGCATTATTTAAGGACTTTCTTGCATTATTTAAGGACTCTGGTGCATTATTTAAGGACTTTGTTGCATTATTTAAGGACTCTGCTGCATTATTTAAGGACTCTGATACGGTACTTAAGGACTCTGCTGAATTATTTAAGTACTTTGTTGCATTATTTAAGTACTCAGCTGCATTATTTAAGGACTTTGTTGCATTATTTAAGGACTCTGCTGCATTATTTAAGGAATGTGCTGCATTATTTAAGGACATTTCTGCATTATTTAAGGACTCTGCTGCAATATTTAAGGACTTGGCTGGATTATTTAAGGACTCTGCTGCATTATTTAAGGAATGTGCTGCATTATTTAAGGACTCTGCTGCATTATTTAAGGACTTTCTTGCATTATTTAAGGACTCTGCTGCATTATTTAAGGACTTTGTTGCATTATTTAAGGACTCTGCTGCATTATTTAAGGACTCTGATACGGTACTTAAGGACTCTGCTGAATTATTTAAGTACTTTGTTGCATTATTTAAGTACTCAGCTGCATTATTTAAGGACTTTGTTGCATTATTTAAGGACTCTGCTGCATTATTTAAGGAATGTGCTGCATTATTTAAGGACATTTCTGCATTATTTAAGGACTCTGCTGCAATATTTAAGGACTTGGCTGGATTATTTAAGGACTCTGCTGCATTATTTAAGGAATGTGCTGCATTATTTAAGGACTCTGCTGCATTATTTAAGGACTTTCTTGCATTATTTAAGGACTCTGCTGCATTATTTAAGGACTTTGTTGCATTATTTAAGGACTCTGCTGCATTATATAAGGACTTTGCTGCATTATTTAAGGACTTTATTGCATTATTTAAGGACTGTTCTGCATTATTTAAGGACTTTGTTGCATTATTTAACGACTCTGCTGCATTATTTAAGGATCCTGCTGCGGTATTTCAGTACTCTGCTGCATTATTTAAGGAATTTGCTGCATTATTTATGGACTTTATTGCATTATTTAAAGACTTTGCTGCATTATTTAAGGACTTGGCTGGATTATTTAAGGACTGTGCTGCATTATTTAAGGACTTTGCTGCATTATTTAAGGACTCTGCTGCATTATTTAAGGACTTTGTTGCATTATTTAAGGACTCTGCTGCATTATTTAAGGACTTTGTTGCATTATTTAAGGACTCTGCTGCATTATTTAAGGACCCTGCTGCAGTATTTCAGTAATCTGCTGCATTATCTAAGGACTTTGTTGCATTATTTAAGGACTTGGCTGGATTATTTAAGGACTCTGCTGCATTATTTAAGGACTTTGCTGCATTATTTAAGGACTCTGCTGCATTATTTAAGGACTTTGTTGCATTATTTAAGGACCGTGCTGCATTATTTAAGGACTTTGTTGCATTATTTAAGGACTCTGCTGCATTATTTAAGGACCCTGCTGCGGTATTTCAGCACTCTGCTGAATTATTTAAGGACTTTGCTGCATTATTTAAGGACGTTGTTGCATTATTTAAGGACTCTACTTCATTATTTAATGACTTTGCTGCATTATTTAAGGACCCTGCTGCGGCATTTCAGTACTCTGCTGCATTATTTAAGGACTTTGCTGCATTATTTATGGACTTTATTGCATTATTTAAAGACTTTGCTGCATTATTTAAGGAATTTGCTGCATTATTTAAGGACTCTGCATCATTATTTAATGACTTTGCTGCATTATTTAAGGACTCTGCTGCATTATTTAAGGACTTTGTTGCATTATTTAAGGACTCTGCTGCATTATTTAAGGACCCTGCTGCAGTATTTCAGTAATCTGCATTATTTAAGGACTTTGTTGCATTATTTAAGGACTTGGCTGGATTATTTAGGGACTCTGCTGCATTATTTACGGACTTTGCTGCATTTTTTAAGGACTCTGCTGCATTATTTAAGGACTTTGTTGCATTATTTAAGGACCCTGCAGCAGTATTTCAGTAATCTGCTGCATTATTTAAGGACTTTGTTGCATTATTTAAGGACTTGGCTGGATTATTTAAGGACTTTGCTGCATTATTTAAGGACTCTGCTGCATTATTTAAGGACTCTGATACGGTACTTAAGGACTCTGCTGAATTATTTAAGTACTTTGTTGCATTATTTAAGTACTCAGCTGCATTATTTAAGGACTTTGTTGCATTATTTAAGGACTCTGCTGCATTATTTAAGGAATGTGCTGCATTATTTAAGGACATTTCTGCATTATTTAAGGACTCTGCTGCAATATTTAAGGACTTGGCTGGATTATTTAAGGACTCTGCTGCATTATTTAAGGAATGTGCTGCATTATTTAAGGACTTTGCTGCATTATTTAAGGACTCTGCTGCATTATTTAAGGACTTTGTTGCATTATTTAAGGACTCTGCTGCATTATTTAAGGACTTTGTTGCATTATTTAAGGACTCTGCTGCATTATTTAAGGACCCTGCTGCAGTATTTCAGTAATCTGCTGCATTATCTAAGGACTTTGTTGCATTATTTAAGGACTTGGCTGGATTATTTAAGGACTCTGCTGCATTATTTAAGGACTTTGCTGCATTATTTAAGGACTCTGCTGCATTATTTAAGGACTTTGTTGCATTATTTAAGGACCGTGCTGCATTATTTAAGGACTTTGTTGCATTATTTAAGGACTCTGCTGCATTATTTAAGGACCCTGCTGCGGTATTTCAGCACTCTGCTGAATTATTTAAGGACTTTGCTGCATTATTTAAGGACGTTGTTGCATTATTTAAGGACTCTACTTCATTATTTAATGACTTTGCTGCATTATTTAAGGACCCTGCTGCGGCATTTCAGTACTCTGCTGCATTATTTAAGGACTTTGCTGCATTATTTATGGACTTTATTGCATTATTTAAAGACTTTGCTGCATTATTTAAGGAATTTGCTGCATTATTTAAGGACTCTGCATCATTATTTAATGACTTTGCTGCATTATTTAAGGACTCTGCTGCATTATTTAAGGACTTTGTTGCATTATTTAAGGACTCTGCTGCATTATTTAAGGACCCTGCTGCAGTATTTCAGTAATCTGCATTATTTAAGGACTTTGTTGCATTATTTAAGGACTTGGCTGGATTATTTAGGGACTCTGCTGCATTATTTACGGACTTTGCTGCATTTTTTAAGGACTCTGCTGCATTATTTAAGGACTTTGTTGCATTATTTAAAGACCCTGCAGCAGTATTTCAGTAATCTGCTGCATTATTTAAGGACTTTGTTGCATTATTTAAGGACTTGGCTGGATTATTTAAGGACTTTGCTGCATTATTTAAGGACTCTGCTGCATTATTTAAGGACTCTGATACGGTACTTAAGGACTCTGCTGAATTATTTAAGTACTTTGTTGCATTATTTAAGTACTCAGCTGCATTATTTAAGGACTTTGTTGCATTATTTAAGGACTCTGCTGCATTATTTAAGGAATGTGCTGCATTATTTAAGGACATTTCTGCATTATTTAAGGACTCTGCTGCAATATTTAAGGACTTGGCTGGATTATTTAAGGACTCTGCTGCATTATTTAAGGAATGTGCTGCATTATTTAAGGACTCTGCTGCATTATTTAAGGACTTTCTTGCATTATTTAAGGACTCTGGTGCATTATTTAAGGACTTTGTTGCATTATTTAAGGACTCTGCTGCATTATTTAAGGACTCTGATACGGTACTTAAGGACTCTGCTGAATTATTTAAGTACTTTGTTGCATTATTTAAGTACTCAGCTGCATTATTTAAGGACTTTGTTGCATTATTTAAGGACTCTGCTGCATTATTTAAGGAATGTGCTGCATTATTTAAGGACATTTCTGCATTATTTAAGGACTCTGCTGCAATATTTAAGGACTTGGCTGGATTATTTAAGGACTCTGCTGCATTATTTAAGGAATGTGCTGCATTATTTAAGGACTCTGCTGCATTATTTAAGGACTTTCTTGCATTATTTAAGGACTCTGCTGCATTATTTAAGGACTTTGTTGCATTATTTAAGGACTCTGCTGCATTATTTAAGGACTCTGATACGGTACTTAAGGACTCTGCTGAATTATTTAAGTACTTTGTTGCATTATTTAAGTACTCAGCTGCATTATTTAAGGACTTTGTTGCATTATTTAAGGACTCTGCTGCATTATTTAAGGAATGTGCTGCATTATTTAAGGACATTTCTGCATTATTTAAGGACTCTGCTGCAATATTTAAGGACTTGGCTGGATTATTTAAGGACTCTGCTGCATTATTTAAGGAATGTGCTGCATTATTTAAGGACTCTGCTGCATTATTTAAGGACTTTCTTGCATTATTTAAGGACTCTGCTGCATTATTTAAGGACTTTGTTGCATTATTTAAGGACTCTGCTGCATTATATAAGGACTTTGCTGCATTATTTAAGGACTTTATTGCATTATTTAAGGACTGTTCTGCATTATTTAAGGACTTTGTTGCATTATTTAACGACTCTGCTGCATTATTTAAGGATCCTGCTGCGGTATTTCAGTACTCTGCTGCATTATTTAAGGAATTTGCTGCATTATTTATGGACTTTATTGCATTATTTAAAGACTTTGCTGCATTATTTAAGGACTTGGCTGGATTATTTAAGGACTGTGCTGCATTATTTAAGGACTTTGCTGCATTATTTAAGGACTCTGCTGCATTATTTAAGGACTTTGTTGCATTATTTAAGGACTCTGCTGCATTATTTAAGGACTTTGTTGCATTATTTAAGGACTCTGCTGCATTATTTAAGGACCCTGCTGCAGTATTTCAGTAATCTGCTGCATTATCTAAGGACTTTGTTGCATTATTTAAGGACTTGGCTGGATTATTTAAGGACTCTGCTGCATTATTTAAGGACTTTGCTGCATTATTTAAGGACTCTGCTGCATTATTTAAGGACTTTGTTGCATTATTTAAGGACCGTGCTGCATTATTTAAGGACTTTGTTGCATTATTTAAGGACTCTGCTGCATTATTTAAGGACCCTGCTGCGGTATTTCAGCACTCTGCTGAATTATTTAAGGACTTTGCTGCATTATTTAAGGACGTTGTTGCATTATTTAAGGACTCTACTTCATTATTTAATGACTTTGCTGCATTATTTAAGGACCCTGCTGCGGCATTTCAGTACTCTGCTGCATTATTTAAGGACTTTGCTGCATTATTTATGGACTTTATTGCATTATTTAAAGACTTTGCTGCATTATTTAAGGAATTTGCTGCATTATTTAAGGACTCTGCATCATTATTTAATGACTTTGCTGCATTATTTAAGGACTCTGCTGCATTATTTAAGGACTTTGTTGCATTATTTAAGGACTCTGCTGCATTATTTAAGGACCCTGCTGCAGTATTTCAGTAATCTGCATTATTTAAGGACTTTGTTGCATTATTTAAGGACTTGGCTGGATTATTTAGGGACTCTGCTGCATTATTTACGGACTTTGCTGCATTTTTTAAGGACTCTGCTGCATTATTTAAGGACTTTGTTGCATTATTTAAGGACCCTGCAGCAGTATTTCAGTAATCTGCTGCATTATTTAAGGACTTTGTTGCATTATTTAAGGACTTGGCTGGATTATTTAAGGACTTTGCTGCATTATTTAAGGACTCTGCTGCATTATTTAAGGACTCTGATACGGTACTTAAGGACTCTGCTGAATTATTTAAGTACTTTGTTGCATTATTTAAGTACTCAGCTGCATTATTTAAGGACTTTGTTGCATTATTTAAGGACTCTGCTGCATTATTTAAGGAATGTGCTGCATTATTTAAGGACATTTCTGCATTATTTAAGGACTCTGCTGCAATATTTAAGGACTTGGCTGGATTATTTAAGGACTCTGCTGCATTATTTAAGGAATGTGCTGCATTATTTAAGGACTTTGCTGCATTATTTAAGGACTCTGCTGCATTATTTAAGGACTTTGTTGCATTATTTAAGGACTCTGCTGCATTATTTAAGGACTTTGTTGCATTATTTAAGGACTCTGCTGCATTATTTAAGGACCCTGCTGCAGTATTTCAGTAATCTGCTGCATTATCTAAGGACTTTGTTGCATTATTTAAGGACTTGGCTGGATTATTTAAGGACTCTGCTGCATTATTTAAGGACTTTGCTGCATTATTTAAGGACTCTGCTGCATTATTTAAGGACTTTGTTGCATTATTTAAGGACCGTGCTGCATTATTTAAGGACTTTGTTGCATTATTTAAGGACTCTGCTGCATTATTTAAGGACCCTGCTGCGGTATTTCAGCACTCTGCTGAATTATTTAAGGACTTTGCTGCATTATTTAAGGACGTTGTTGCATTATTTAAGGACTCTACTTCATTATTTAATGACTTTGCTGCATTATTTAAGGACCCTGCTGCGGCATTTCAGTACTCTGCTGCATTATTTAAGGACTTTGCTGCATTATTTATGGACTTTATTGCATTATTTAAAGACTTTGCTGCATTATTTAAGGAATTTGCTGCATTATTTAAGGACTCTGCATCATTATTTAATGACTTTGCTGCATTATTTAAGGACTCTGCTGCATTATTTAAGGACTTTGTTGCATTATTTAAGGACTCTGCTGCATTATTTAAGGACCCTGCTGCAGTATTTCAGTAATCTGCATTATTTAAGGACTTTGTTGCATTATTTAAGGACTTGGCTGGATTATTTAGGGACTCTGCTGCATTATTTACGGACTTTGCTGCATTTTTTAAGGACTCTGCTGCATTATTTAAGGACTTTGTTGCATTATTTAAAGACCCTGCAGCAGTATTTCAGTAATCTGCTGCATTATTTAAGGACTTTGTTGCATTATTTAAGGACTTGGCTGGATTATTTAAGGACTTTGCTGCATTATTTAAGGACTCTGCTGCATTATTTAAGGACTCTGATACGGTACTTAAGGACTCTGCTGAATTATTTAAGTACTTTGTTGCATTATTTAAGTACTCAGCTGCATTATTTAAGGACTTTGTTGCATTATTTAAGGACTCTGCTGCATTATTTAAGGAATGTGCTGCATTATTTAAGGACATTTCTGCATTATTTAAGGACTCTGCTGCAATATTTAAGGACTTGGCTGGATTATTTAAGGACTCTGCTGCATTATTTAAGGAATGTGCTGCATTATTTAAGGACTCTGCTGCATTATTTAAGGACTTTCTTGCATTATTTAAGGACTCTGGTGCATTATTTAAGGACTTTGTTGCATTATTTAAGGACTCTGCTGCATTATTTAAGGACTCTGATACGGTACTTAAGGACTCTGCTGAATTATTTAAGTACTTTGTTGCATTATTTAAGTACTCAGCTGCATTATTTAAGGACTTTGTTGCATTATTTAAGGACTCTGCTGCATTATTTAAGGAATGTGCTGCATTATTTAAGGACATTTCTGCATTATTTAAGGACTCTGCTGCAATATTTAAGGACTTGGCTGGATTATTTAAGGACTCTGCTGCATTATTTAAGGAATGTGCTGCATTATTTAAGGACTCTGCTGCATTATTTAAGGACTTTCTTGCATTATTTAAGGACTCTGCTGCATTATTTAAGGACTTTGTTGCATTATTTAAGGACTCTGCTGCATTATATAAGGACTTTGCTGCATTATTTAAGGACTTTATTGCATTATTTAAGGACTGTTCTGCATTATTTAAGGACTTTGTTGCATTATTTAACGACTCTGCTGCATTATTTAAGGATCCTGCTGCGGTATTTCAGTACTCTGCTGCATTATTTAAGGAATTTGCTGCATTATTTATGGACTTTATTGCATTATTTAAAGACTTTGCTGCATTATTTAAGGACTTGGCTGGATTATTTAAGGACTGTGCTGCATTATTTAAGGACTTTGCTGCATTATTTAAGGACTCTGCTGCATTATTTAAGGACTTTGTTGCATTATTTAAGGACTCTGCTGCATTATTTAAGGACTTTGTTGCATTATTTAAGGACTCTGCTGCATTATTTAAGGACCCTGCTGCAGTATTTCAGTAATCTGCTGCATTATCTAAGGACTTTGTTGCATTATTTAAGGACTTGGCTGGATTATTTAAGGACTCTGCTGCATTATTTAAGGACTTTGCTGCATTATTTAAGGACTCTGCTGCATTATTTAAGGACTTTGTTGCATTATTTAAGGACCGTGCTGCATTATTTAAGGACTTTGTTGCATTATTTAAGGACTCTGCTGCATTATTTAAGGACCCTGCTGCGGTATTTCAGCACTCTGCTGAATTATTTAAGGACTTTGCTGCATTATTTAAGGACGTTGTTGCATTATTTAAGGACTCTACTTCATTATTTAATGACTTTGCTGCATTATTTAAGGACCCTGCTGCGGCATTTCAGTACTCTGCTGCATTATTTAAGGACTTTGCTGCATTATTTATGGACTTTATTGCATTATTTAAAGACTTTGCTGCATTATTTAAGGAATTTGCTGCATTATTTAAGGACTCTGCATCATTATTTAATGACTTTGCTGCATTATTTAAGGACTCTGCTGCATTATTTAAGGACTTTGTTGCATTATTTAAGGACTCTGCTGCATTATTTAAGGACCCTGCTGCAGTATTTCAGTAATCTGCATTATTTAAGGACTTTGTTGCATTATTTAAGGACTTGGCTGGATTATTTAGGGACTCTGCTGCATTATTTACGGACTTTGCTGCATTTTTTAAGGACTCTGCTGCATTATTTAAGGACTTTGTTGCATTATTTAAGGACCCTGCAGCAGTATTTCAGTAATCTGCTGCATTATTTAAGGACTTTGTTGCATTATTTAAGGACTTGGCTGGATTATTTAAGGACTTTGCTGCATTATTTAAGGACTCTGCTGCATTATTTAAGGACTCTGATACGGTACTTAAGGACTCTGCTGAATTATTTAAGTACTTTGTTGCATTATTTAAGTACTCAGCTGCATTATTTAAGGACTTTGTTGCATTATTTAAGGACTCTGCTGCATTATTTAAGGAATGTGCTGCATTATTTAAGGACTTTATTGCATTATTTAAGGACTTTTCTGCAATATTTAAGGACTCTGCTGCAATTTTTAAGGACTTGGCTGGATTATTTAAGGACTCTGCTGCATTATTTAAGGAGTGTGCTGCATTATTTAAGGACTCTGCTGCATTATTTAAGGACTTTCTTGCATTATTTAAGGACTCTGCTGCATTATTTAAGGACTTTGTTGCATTATTTAAGGACTCTGCTGCATTATGTAAGGACTTTGCTGCATTATTTAAGGACTTTATTGCATTATTTAAGGACTGTTCTGCATTATTTAAGGACTTTGTTGCATTATTTAAGGACTCTGCTGCATTATTTAAGGATCCTGCTGCGGTATTTCAGTACTCTGCTGCATTATTTAAGGAATTTGCTGCATTATTTATGGACTTTATTGCATTATTTAAAGACTTTGCTGCATTATTTAAGGACTTGGCTGGATTATTTAAGGACTGTGCTGCATTATTTAAGGACTTTGCTGCATTATTTAAGGACTCTGCTGCATTATTTAAGGACTTTGTTGCATTATTTAAGGACTCTGCTGCATTATTTAAGGACTTTGTTGCATTATTTAAGGACTCTGCTGCATTATTTAAGGACCCTGCTGCAGTATTTCAGTAATCTGCTGCATTATCTAAGGACTTTGTTGCATTATTTAAAGACTTGGCTGGATTATTTAAGGACTCTGCTGCATTATTTAAGGACTTTGCTGCATTATTTAAGGACTCTGCTGCATTATTTAAGGACTTTGTTGCATTATTTAAGGACCGTGCTGCATTATTTAAGGACTTTGTTGCATTATTTAAGGACTCTGCTGCATTATTTAAGGACCCTGCTGCGGTATTTCAGCACTCTGCTGAATTATTTAAGGACTTTGCTGCATTATTTATGTACTTTATTGCATTATTTAAGAACTCTGCTGCATTATTTAAGGACTTTGTTGCATTATTTAAGGACTCTGCTGCATCATTTAAGGACTTTGTTGCATTATTTAAGGACTCTACTTCATTATTTAACGACTTTGCTGCATTATTTAAGGACCCTGCTGCGATATTTCAGTACTCTGCTGCATTATTTAAGGACTCTGCTGCATTATTTAAGGACTTTGTTGCATTATTTAAGGACTCTGCTGCATTATTTAAGGACTTTGTTGCATTAGTTAAGGACTCTGCTGCATTATTTAAGGACCCTGCTGCAGTATTTCAGTAATCTGCTGCATTATTTAAGGACTTTGTTGCATTATTTAAGGACTTGTCTGGATTATTTAGGGACTTTGCTGCATTATTTAAGGACTCTGCTGCATTATTTAAGGACTTTGCTGCATTATTTAAGGACTCTGATACGGTACTTAAGGACTCTGCTGCATTGTTTAAGTACTTTGTTGCATTATTTAAGTACTCAGCTGCATTATTTAAGGACTTTGCTGCATTATTTAAGTACTCTGCTACAGTATTTAAGGACTTAGCTGGATTATTTAAGGACTCTGCTGCATTATTTAAGGAATGTGCTGCATTATTTAATGACTCTGCTGCATTATTTAAGGACTTTGTTGCATTATTTAAGGACTCTGCTGCATTATTTAAGGACTTTGCTGCATTATTTAAGGACTTTATTGCATTATTTAAGGACTGTTCTGCATTATTTAAGGACTTTATTGCATTATTTAAGGACTCTGCTGCATTATTTAAGGATCCTGCTGCGGTATTTCAGTACTCTGCTGCATTATTTAAGGACTTTGCTGCATTATTTAAGGACTTGGCTGGATTATTTAAGGACTCTGCTGCATTATTTAAGGACTTTGCTGCATTATTTAAGGACTCTGCTGCATTATTTAAGGACTTTGTTGCATTATTTAAGGACCCTGCTGCATTATTTAAGGACTTTGTTGCATTATTTAAGGACTCTGCTGCATTACTTAAGGACCCTGCTGCGGTATTTCAGTACTCTGCTGCATTATTTAAGGACTTTGCTGCATTATTTATGGACTTTATTGCATTATTTAAAGACTTTGCTGCATTATTTAAGGAATTTGCTGCATTATTTAAGGACTCTGCAGCATTATTTAATGACTTTGCTGCATTATTTAAGGACTCTGCTGCATTATTTAAGGACTTTGTTGCATTATTTAAGGACTCTTATGCATTATTTAAGGACTTTGTTGCATTATTTAAGGACTCTGCTGCATTATTCAAGAACTTTGCTGCAGTATTTAAGGACTTGGCTGGATTATTTAAGGACTCTACTGCATTATTTAAGGAATGTGCTGCATTATTTAAGGAATGTGCTGCATTATTTAAGGACTCTGCTGCATTATTTAAGGACTTTGTTGCATTATTTAAGGACCGTGCTGCATTATTTAAGGACTTTGCTGCATTATTTAAGGACTCTGCTGCATTATTTAAGGACTTTGTTGCATTATTTAAGGACCGTGCTGCATTATTTAAGGACTTTGTTGCATTATTTAAGGACTCTGCTGCATTATTTAAGGACCCTGCTGCGGTATTTCAGCACTCTGCTGAATTATTTAAGGACTTTGCTGCATTATTTAAGGACGTTGTTGCATTATTTAAGGACTCTACTTCATTATTTAATGACTTTGCTGCATTATTTAAGGACCCTGCTGCGGCATTTCAGTACTCTGCTGCATTATTTAAGGACTTTGCTGCATTATTTATGGACTTTATTGCATTATTTAAAGACTTTGCTGCATTATTTAAGGAATTTGCTGCATTATTTAAGGACTCTGCATCATTATTTAATGACTTTGCTGCATTATTTAAGGACTCTGCTGCATTATTTAAGGACTTTGTTGCATTATTTAAGGACTCTGCTGCATTATTTAAGGACCCTGCTGCAGTATTTCAGTAATCTGCATTATTTAAGGACTTTGTTGCATTATTTAAGGACTTGGCTGGATTATTTAGGGACTCTGCTGCATTATTTACGGACTTTGCTGCATTTTTTAAGGACTCTGCTGCATTATTTAAGGACTTTGTTGCATTATTTAAGGACCCTGCAGCAGTATTTCAGTAATCTGCTGCATTATTTAAGGACTTTGTTGCATTATTTAAGGACTTGGCTGGATTATTTAAGGACTTTGCTGCATTATTTAAGGACTCTGCTGCATTATTTAAGGACTCTGATACGGTACTTAAGGACTCTGCTGAATTATTTAAGTACTTTGTTGCATTATTTAAGTACTCAGCTGCATTATTTAAGGACTTTGTTGCATTATTTAAGGACTCTGCTGCATTATTTAAGGAATGTGCTGCATTATTTAAGGACATTTCTGCATTATTTAAGGACTCGGCTGCAATATTTAAGGACTTGGCTGGATTATTTAAGGACTCTGCTGCATTATTTAAGGAATGTGCTGCATTATTTAAGGACTCTGCTGCATTATTTAAGGACTTTCTTGCATTATTTAAGGACTCTGCTGCATTATTTAAGGACTTTGTTGCATTATTTAAGGACTCTGCTGCATTATATAAGGACTTTGCTGCATTATTTAAGGACTTTATTGCATTATTTAAGGACTGTTCTGCATTATTTAAGGACTTTGTTGCATTATTTAACGACTCTGCTGCATTATTTAAGGATCCTGCTGCGGTATTTCAGTACTCTGCTGCATTATTTAAGGAATTTGCTGCATTATTTATGGACTTTATTGCATTATTTAAAGACTTTGCTGCATTATTTAAGGACTTGGCTGGATTATTTAAGGACTGTGCTGCATTATTTAAGGACTTTGCTGCATTATTTAAGGACTCTGCTGCATTATTTAAGGACTTTGTTGCATTATTTAAGGACTCTGCTGCATTATTTAAGGACTTTGTTGCATTATTTAAGGACTCTGCTGCATTATTTAAGGACCCTGCTGCAGTATTTCAGTAATCTGCTGCATTATCTAAGGACTTTGTTGCATTATTTAAGGACTTGGCTGGATTATTTAAGGACTCTGCTGCATTATTTAAGGACTTTGCTGCATTATTTAAGGACTCTGCTGCATTATTTAAGGACTTTGTTGCATTATTTAAGGACCGTGCTGCATTATTTAAGGACTTTGTTGCATTATTTAAGGACTCTGCTGCATTATTTAAGGACCCTGCTGCGGTATTTCAGCACTCTGCTGAATTATTTAAGGACTTTGCTGCATTATTTAAGGACGTTGTTGCATTATTTAAGGACTCTACTTCATTATTTAATGACTTTGCTGCATTATTTAAGGACCCTGCTGCGGCATTTCAGTACTCTGCTGCATTATTTAAGGACTTTGCTGCATTATTTATGGACTTTATTGCATTATTTAAAGACTTTGCTGCATTATTTAAGGAATTTGCTGCATTATTTAAGGACTCTGCATCATTATTTAATGACTTTGCTGCATTATTTAAGGACTCTGCTGCATTATTTAAGGACTTTGTTGCATTATTTAAGGACTCTGCTGCATTATTTAAGGACCCTGCTGCAGTATTTCAGTAATCTGCATTATTTAAGGACTTTGTTGCATTATTTAAGGACTTGGCTGGATTATTTAGGGACTCTGCTGCATTATTTACGGACTTTGCTGCATTTTTTAAGGACTCTGCTGCATTATTTAAGGACTTTGTTGCATTATTTAAGGACCCTGCAGCAGTATTTCAGTAATCTGCTGCATTATTTAAGGACTTTGTTGCATTATTTAAGGACTTGGCTGGATTATTTAAGGACTTTGCTGCATTATTTAAGGACTCTGCTGCATTATTTAAGGACTCTGATACGGTACTTAAGGACTCTGCTGAATTATTTAAGTACTTTGTTGCATTATTTAAGTACTCAGCTGCATTATTTAAGGACTTTGTTGCATTATTTAAGGACTCTGCTGCATTATTTAAGGAATGTGCTGCATTATTTAAGGACATTTCTGCATTATTTAAGGACTCTGCTGCAATATTTAAGGACTTGGCTGGATTATTTAAGGACTCTGCTGCATTATTTAAGGAATGTGCTGCATTATTTAAGGACTCTGCTGCATTATTTAAGGACTTTCTTGCATTATTTAAGGACTCTGCTGCATTATTTAAGGACTTTGTTGCATTATTTAAGGACTCTGCTGCATTATTTAAGGACTCTGATACGGTACTTAAGGACTCTGCTGAATTATTTAAGTACTTTGTTGCATTATTTAAGTACTCAGCTGCATTATTTAAGGACTTTGTTGCATTATTTAAGGACTCTGCTGCATTATTTAAGGAATGTGCTGCATTATTTAAGGACATTTCTGCATTATTTAAGGACTCTGCTGCAATATTTAAGGACTTGGCTGGATTATTTAAGGACTCTGCTGCATTATTTAAGGAATGTGCTGCATTATTTAAGGACTCTGCTGCATTATTTAAGGACTTTCTTGCATTATTTAAGGACTCTGCTGCATTATTTAAGGACTTTGTTGCATTATTTAAGGACTCTGCTGCATTATATAAGGACTTTGCTGCATTATTTAAGGACTTTATTGCATTATTTAAGGACTGTTCTGCATTATTTAAGGACATTTCTGCATTATTTAAGGACTCTGCTGCAATATTTAAGGACTTGGCTGGATTATTTAAGGACTCTGCTGCATTATTTAAGGAATGTGCTGCATTATTTAAGGACTCTGCTGCATTATTTAAGGACTTTCTTGCATTATTTAAGGACTCTGCTGCATTATTTAAGGACTTTGTTGCATTATTTAAGGACTCTGCTGCATTATATAAGGACTTTGCTGCATTATTTAAGGACTTTATTGCATTATTTAAGGACTGTTCTGCATTATTTAAGGACTTTGTTGCATTATTTAACGACTCTGCTGCATTATTTAAGGATCCTGCTGCGGTATTTCAGTACTCTGCTGCATTATTTAAGGAATTTGCTGCATTATTTATGGACTTTATTGCATTATTTAAAGACTTTGCTGCATTATTTAAGGACTTGGCTGGATTATTTAAGGACTGTGCTGCATTATTTAAGGACTTTGCTGCATTATTTAAGGACTCTGCTGCATTATTTAAGGACTTTGTTGCATTATTTAAGGACTCTGCTGCATTATTTAAGGACTTTGTTGCATTATTTAAGGACTCTGCTGCATTATTTAAGGACCCTGCTGCAGTATTTCAGTAATCTGCTGCATTATCTAAGGACTTTGTTGCATTATTTAAGGACTTGGCTGGATTATTTAAGGACTCTGCTGCATTATTTAAGGACTTTGCTGCATTATTTAAGGACTCTGCTGCATTATTTAAGGACTTTGTTGCATTATTTAAGGACCGTGCTGCATTATTTAAGGACTTTGTTGCATTATTTAAGGACTCTGCTGCATTATTTAAGGACCCTGCTGCGGTATTTCAGCACTCTGCTGAATTATTTAAGGACTTTGCTGCATTATTTAAGGACGTTGTTGCATTATTTAAGGACTCTACTTCATTATTTAATGACTTTGCTGCATTATTTAAGGACCCTGCTGCGGCATTTCAGTACTCTGCTGCATTATTTAAGGACTTTGCTGCATTATTTATGGACTTTATTGCATTATTTAAAGACTTTGCTGCATTATTTAAGGAATTTGCTGCATTATTTAAGGACTCTGCATCATTATTTAATGACTTTGCTGCATTATTTAAGGACTCTGCTGCATTATTTAAGGACTTTGTTGCATTATTTAAGGACTCTGCTGCATTATTTAAGGACCCTGCTGCAGTATTTCAGTAATCTGCATTATTTAAGGACTTTGTTGCATTATTTAAGGACTTGGCTGGATTATTTAGGGACTCTGCTGCATTATTTACGGACTTTGCTGCATTTTTTAAGGACTCTGCTGCATTATTTAAGGACTTTGTTGCATTATTTAAGGACCCTGCAGCAGTATTTCAGTAATCTGCTGCATTATTTAAGGACATTGTTGCATTATTTAAGGACTTGGCTGGATTATTTAAGGACTTTGCTGCATTATTTAAGGACTCTGCTGCATTATTTAAGGACTCTGATACGGTACTTAAGGACTCTGCTGAATTATTTAAGTACTTTGTTGCATTATTTAAGTACTCAGCTGCATTATTTAAGGACTTTGTTGCATTATTTAAGGACTCTGCTGCATTATTTAAGGAATGTGCTGCATTATTTAAGGACATTTCTGCATTATTTAAGGACTCTGCTGCAATATTTAAGGACTTGGCTGGATTATTTAAGGACTCTGCTGCATTATTTAAGGAATGTGCTGCATTATTTAAGGACTTTGCTGCATTATTTAAGGACTCTGCTGCATTATTTAAGGACTTTGTTGCATTATTTAAGGACTCTGCTGCATTATTTAAGGACTTTGTTGCATTATTTAAGGACTCTGCTGCATTATTTAAGGACCCTGCTGCAGTATTTCAGTAATCTGCTGCATTATCTAAGGACTTTGTTGCATTATTTAAGGACTTGGCTGGATTATTTAAGGACTCTGCTGCATTATTTAAGGACTTTGCTGCATTATTTAAGGACTCTGCTGCATTATTTAAGGACTTTGTTGCATTATTTAAGGACCGTGCTGCATTATTTAAGGACTTTGTTGCATTATTTAAGGACTCTGCTGCATTATTTAAGGACCCTGCTGCGGTATTTCAGCACTCTGCTGAATTATTTAAGGACTTTGCTGCATTATTTAAGGACGTTGTTGCATTATTTAAGGACTCTACTTCATTATTTAATGACTTTGCTGCATTATTTAAGGA
This sequence comes from Phyllobates terribilis, assembly GCF_046119375.1. Taxonomy (NCBI): domain Eukaryota; kingdom Metazoa; phylum Chordata; class Amphibia; order Anura; family Dendrobatidae; genus Phyllobates; species Phyllobates terribilis. Next base: position 166,604 of record NW_027363896.1, on the reverse strand, counting down.
CCCTGCTGCGGCATTTCAGTACTCTGCTGCATTATTTAAGGACTTTGCTGCATTATTTATGGACTTTATTGCATTATTTAAAGACTTTGCTGCATTATTTAAGGAATTTGCTGCATTATTTAAGGACTCTGCATCATTATTTAATGACTTTGCTGCATTATTTAAGGACTCTGCTGCATTATTTAAGGACTTTGTTGCATTATTTAAGGACTCTGCTGCATTATTTAAGGACCCTGCTGCAGTATTTCAGTAATCTGCATTATTTAAGGACTTTGTTGCATTATTTAAGGACTTGGCTGGATTATTTAGGGACTCTGCTGCATTATTTACGGACTTTGCTGCATTTTTTAAGGACTCTGCTGCATTATTTAAGGACTTTGTTGCATTATTTAAAGACCCTGCAGCAGTATTTCAGTAATCTGCTGCATTATTTAAGGACTTTGTTGCATTATTTAAGGACTTGGCTGGATTATTTAAGGACTTTGCTGCATTATTTAAGGACTCTGCTGCATTATTTAAGGACTCTGATACGGTACTTAAGGACTCTGCTGAATTATTTAAGTACTTTGTTGCATTATTTAAGTACTCAGCTGCATTATTTAAGGACTTTGTTGCATTATTTAAGGACTCTGCTGCATTATTTAAGGAATGTGCTGCATTATTTAAGGACATTTCTGCATTATTTAAGGACTCTGCTGCAATATTTAAGGACTTGGCTGGATTATTTAAGGACTCTGCTGCATTATTTAAGGAATGTGCTGCATTATTTAAGGACTCTGCTGCATTATTTAAGGACTTTCTTGCATTATTTAAGGACTCTGGTGCATTATTTAAGGACTTTGTTGCATTATTTAAGGACTCTGCTGCATTATTTAAGGACTCTGATACGGTACTTAAGGACTCTGCTGAATTATTTAAGTACTTTGTTGCATTATTTAAGTACTCAGCTGCATTATTTAAGGACTTTGTTGCATTATTTAAGGACTCTGCTGCATTATTTAAGGAATGTGCTGCATTATTTAAGGACATTTCTGCATTATTTAAGGACTCTGCTGCAATATTTAAGGACTTGGCTGGATTATTTAAGGACTCTGCTGCATTATTTAAGGAATGTGCTGCATTATTTAAGGACTCTGCTGCATTATTTAAGGACTTTCTTGCATTATTTAAGGACTCTGCTGCATTATTTAAGGACTTTGTTGCATTATTTAAGGACTCTGCTGCATTATTTAAGGACTCTGATACGGTACTTAAGGACTCTGCTGAATTATTTAAGTACTTTGTTGCATTATTTAAGTACTCAGCTGCATTATTTAAGGACTTTGTTGCATTATTTAAGGACTCTGCTGCATTATTTAAGGAATGTGCTGCATTATTTAAGGACATTTCTGCATTATTTAAGGACTCTGCTGCAATATTTAAGGACTTGGCTGGATTATTTAAGGACTCTGCTGCATTATTTAAGGAATGTGCTGCATTATTTAAGGACTCTGCTGCATTATTTAAGGACTTTCTTGCATTATTTAAGGACTCTGCTGCATTATTTAAGGACTTTGTTGCATTATTTAAGGACTCTGCTGCATTATATAAGGACTTTGCTGCATTATTTAAGGACTTTATTGCATTATTTAAGGACTGTTCTGCATTATTTAAGGACTTTGTTGCATTATTTAACGACTCTGCTGCATTATTTAAGGATCCTGCTGCGGTATTTCAGTACTCTGCTGCATTATTTAAGGAATTTGCTGCATTATTTATGGACTTTATTGCATTATTTAAAGACTTTGCTGCATTATTTAAGGACTTGGCTGGATTATTTAAGGACTGTGCTGCATTATTTAAGGACTTTGCTGCATTATTTAAGGACTCTGCTGCATTATTTAAGGACTTTGTTGCATTATTTAAGGACTCTGCTGCATTATTTAAGGACTTTGTTGCATTATTTAAGGACTCTGCTGCATTATTTAAGGACCCTGCTGCAGTATTTCAGTAATCTGCTGCATTATCTAAGGACTTTGTTGCATTATTTAAGGACTTGGCTGGATTATTTAAGGACTCTGCTGCATTATTTAAGGACTTTGCTGCATTATTTAAGGACTCTGCTGCATTATTTAAGGACTTTGTTGCATTATTTAAGGACCGTGCTGCATTATTTAAGGACTTTGTTGCATTATTTAAGGACTCTGCTGCATTATTTAAGGACCCTGCTGCGGTATTTCAGCACTCTGCTGAATTATTTAAGGACTTTGCTGCATTATTTAAGGACGTTGTTGCATTATTTAAGGACTCTACTTCATTATTTAATGACTTTGCTGCATTATTTAAGGACCCTGCTGCGGCATTTCAGTACTCTGCTGCATTATTTAAGGACTTTGCTGCATTATTTATGGACTTTATTGCATTATTTAAAGACTTTGCTGCATTATTTAAGGAATTTGCTGCATTATTTAAGGACTCTGCATCATTATTTAATGACTTTGCTGCATTATTTAAGGACTCTGCTGCATTATTTAAGGACTTTGTTGCATTATTTAAGGACTCTGCTGCATTATTTAAGGACCCTGCTGCAGTATTTCAGTAATCTGCATTATTTAAGGACTTTGTTGCATTATTTAAGGACTTGGCTGGATTATTTAGGGACTCTGCTGCATTATTTACGGACTTTGCTGCATTTTTTAAGGACTCTGCTGCATTATTTAAGGACTTTGTTGCATTATTTAAGGACCCTGCAGCAGTATTTCAGTAATCTGCTGCATTATTTAAGGACTTTGTTGCATTATTTAAGGACTTGGCTGGATTATTTAAGGACTTTGCTGCATTATTTAAGGACTCTGCTGCATTATTTAAGGACTCTGATACGGTACTTAAGGACTCTGCTGAATTATTTAAGTACTTTGTTGCATTATTTAAGTACTCAGCTGCATTATTTAAGGACTTTGTTGCATTATTTAAGGACTCTGCTGCATTATTTAAGGAATGTGCTGCATTATTTAAGGACATTTCTGCATTATTTAAGGACTCTGCTGCAATATTTAAGGACTTGGCTGGATTATTTAAGGACTCTGCTGCATTATTTAAGGAATGTGCTGCATTATTTAAGGACTTTGCTGCATTATTTAAGGACTCTGCTGCATTATTTAAGGACTTTGTTGCATTATTTAAGGACTCTGCTGCATTATTTAAGGACTTTGTTGCATTATTTAAGGACTCTGCTGCATTATTTAAGGACCCTGCTGCAGTATTTCAGTAATCTGCTGCATTATCTAAGGACTTTGTTGCATTATTTAAGGACTTGGCTGGATTATTTAAGGACTCTGCTGCATTATTTAAGGACTTTGCTGCATTATTTAAGGACTCTGCTGCATTATTTAAGGACTTTGTTGCATTATTTAAGGACCGTGCTGCATTATTTAAGGACTTTGTTGCATTATTTAAGGACTCTGCTGCATTATTTAAGGACCCTGCTGCGGTATTTCAGCACTCTGCTGAATTATTTAAGGACTTTGCTGCATTATTTAAGGACGTTGTTGCATTATTTAAGGACTCTACTTCATTATTTAATGACTTTGCTGCATTATTTAAGGACCCTGCTGCGGCATTTCAGTACTCTGCTGCATTATTTAAGGACTTTGCTGCATTATTTATGGACTTTATTGCATTATTTAAAGACTTTGCTGCATTATTTAAGGAATTTGCTGCATTATTTAAGGACTCTGCATCATTATTTAATGACTTTGCTGCATTATTTAAGGACTCTGCTGCATTATTTAAGGACTTTGTTGCATTATTTAAGGACTCTGCTGCATTATTTAAGGACCCTGCTGCAGTATTTCAGTAATCTGCATTATTTAAGGACTTTGTTGCATTATTTAAGGACTTGGCTGGATTATTTAGGGACTCTGCTGCATTATTTACGGACTTTGCTGCATTTTTTAAGGACTCTGCTGCATTATTTAAGGACTTTGTTGCATTATTTAAAGACCCTGCAGCAGTATTTCAGTAATCTGCTGCATTATTTAAGGACTTTGTTGCATTATTTAAGGACTTGGCTGGATTATTTAAGGACTTTGCTGCATTATTTAAGGACTCTGCTGCATTATTTAAGGACTCTGATACGGTACTTAAGGACTCTGCTGAATTATTTAAGTACTTTGTTGCATTATTTAAGTACTCAGCTGCATTATTTAAGGACTTTGTTGCATTATTTAAGGACTCTGCTGCATTATTTAAGGAATGTGCTGCATTATTTAAGGACATTTCTGCATTATTTAAGGACTCTGCTGCAATATTTAAGGACTTGGCTGGATTATTTAAGGACTCTGCTGCATTATTTAAGGAATGTGCTGCATTATTTAAGGACTCTGCTGCATTATTTAAGGACTTTCTTGCATTATTTAAGGACTCTGGTGCATTATTTAAGGACTTTGTTGCATTATTTAAGGACTCTGCTGCATTATTTAAGGACTCTGATACGGTACTTAAGGACTCTGCTGAATTATTTAAGTACTTTGTTGCATTATTTAAGTACTCAGCTGCATTATTTAAGGACTTTGTTGCATTATTTAAGGACTCTGCTGCATTATTTAAGGAATGTGCTGCATTATTTAAGGACATTTCTGCATTATTTAAGGACTCTGCTGCAATATTTAAGGACTTGGCTGGATTATTTAAGGACTCTGCTGCATTATTTAAGGAATGTGCTGCATTATTTAAGGACTCTGCTGCATTATTTAAGGACTTTCTTGCATTATTTAAGGACTCTGCTGCATTATTTAAGGACTTTGTTGCATTATTTAAGGACTCTGCTGCATTATATAAGGACTTTGCTGCATTATTTAAGGACTTTATTGCATTATTTAAGGACTGTTCTGCATTATTTAAGGACTTTGTTGCATTATTTAACGACTCTGCTGCATTATTTAAGGATCCTGCTGCGGTATTTCAGTACTCTGCTGCATTATTTAAGGAATTTGCTGCATTATTTATGGACTTTATTGCATTATTTAAAGACTTTGCTGCATTATTTAAGGACTTGGCTGGATTATTTAAGGACTGTGCTGCATTATTTAAGGACTTTGCTGCATTATTTAAGGACTCTGCTGCATTATTTAAGGACTTTGTTGCATTATTTAAGGACTCTGCTGCATTATTTAAGGACTTTGTTGCATTATTTAAGGACTCTGCTGCATTATTTAAGGACCCTGCTGCAGTATTTCAGTAATCTGCTGCATTATCTAAGGACTTTGTTGCATTATTTAAGGACTTGGCTGGATTATTTAAGGACTCTGCTGCATTATTTAAGGACTTTGCTGCATTATTTAAGGACTCTGCTGCATTATTTAAGGACTTTGTTGCATTATTTAAGGACCGTGCTGCATTATTTAAGGACTTTGTTGCATTATTTAAGGACTCTGCTGCATTATTTAAGGACCCTGCTGCGGTATTTCAGCACTCTGCTGAATTATTTAAGGACTTTGCTGCATTATTTAAGGACGTTGTTGCATTATTTAAGGACTCTACTTCATTATTTAATGACTTTGCTGCATTATTTAAGGACCCTGCTGCGGCATTTCAGTACTCTGCTGCATTATTTAAGGACTTTGCTGCATTATTTATGGACTTTATTGCATTATTTAAAGACTTTGCTGCATTATTTAAGGAATTTGCTGCATTATTTAAGGACTCTGCATCATTATTTAATGACTTTGCTGCATTATTTAAGGACTCTGCTGCATTATTTAAGGACTTTGTTGCATTATTTAAGGACTCTGCTGCATTATTTAAGGACCCTGCTGCAGTATTTCAGTAATCTGCATTATTTAAGGACTTTGTTGCATTATTTAAGGACTTGGCTGGATTATTTAGGGACTCTGCTGCATTATTTACGGACTTTGCTGCATTTTTTAAGGACTCTGCTGCATTATTTAAGGACTTTGTTGCATTATTTAAGGACCCTGCAGCAGTATTTCAGTAATCTGCTGCATTATTTAAGGACTTTGTTGCATTATTTAAGGACTTGGCTGGATTATTTAAGGACTTTGCTGCATTATTTAAGGACTCTGCTGCATTATTTAAGGACTCTGATACGGTACTTAAGGACTCTGCTGAATTATTTAAGTACTTTGTTGCATTATTTAAGTACTCAGCTGCATTATTTAAGGACTTTGTTGCATTATTTAAGGACTCTGCTGCATTATTTAAGGAATGTGCTGCATTATTTAAGGACTTTATTGCATTATTTAAGGACTTTTCTGCAATATTTAAGGACTCTGCTGCAATTTTTAAGGACTTGGCTGGATTATTTAAGGACTCTGCTGCATTATTTAAGGAGTGTGCTGCATTATTTAAGGACTCTGCTGCATTATTTAAGGACTTTCTTGCATTATTTAAGGACTCTGCTGCATTATTTAAGGACTTTGTTGCATTATTTAAGGACTCTGCTGCATTATGTAAGGACTTTGCTGCATTATTTAAGGACTTTATTGCATTATTTAAGGACTGTTCTGCATTATTTAAGGACTTTGTTGCATTATTTAAGGACTCTGCTGCATTATTTAAGGATCCTGCTGCGGTATTTCAGTACTCTGCTGCATTATTTAAGGAATTTGCTGCATTATTTATGGACTTTATTGCATTATTTAAAGACTTTGCTGCATTATTTAAGGACTTGGCTGGATTATTTAAGGACTGTGCTGCATTATTTAAGGACTTTGCTGCATTATTTAAGGACTCTGCTGCATTATTTAAGGACTTTGTTGCATTATTTAAGGACTCTGCTGCATTATTTAAGGACTTTGTTGCATTATTTAAGGACTCTGCTGCATTATTTAAGGACCCTGCTGCAGTATTTCAGTAATCTGCTGCATTATCTAAGGACTTTGTTGCATTATTTAAAGACTTGGCTGGATTATTTAAGGACTCTGCTGCATTATTTAAGGACTTTGCTGCATTATTTAAGGACTCTGCTGCATTATTTAAGGACTTTGTTGCATTATTTAAGGACCGTGCTGCATTATTTAAGGACTTTGTTGCATTATTTAAGGACTCTGCTGCATTATTTAAGGACCCTGCTGCGGTATTTCAGCACTCTGCTGAATTATTTAAGGACTTTGCTGCATTATTTATGTACTTTATTGCATTATTTAAGAACTCTGCTGCATTATTTAAGGACTTTGTTGCATTATTTAAGGACTCTGCTGCATCATTTAAGGACTTTGTTGCATTATTTAAGGACTCTACTTCATTATTTAACGACTTTGCTGCATTATTTAAGGACCCTGCTGCGATATTTCAGTACTCTGCTGCATTATTTAAGGACTCTGCTGCATTATTTAAGGACTTTGTTGCATTATTTAAGGACTCTGCTGCATTATTTAAGGACTTTGTTGCATTATTTAAGGACTCTGCTGCATTATTTAAGGACCCTGCTGCAGTATTTCAGTAATCTGCTGCATTATTTAAGGACTTTGTTGCATTATTTAAGGACTTGTCTGGATTATTTAGGGACTTTGCTGCATTATTTAAGGACTCTGCTGCATTATTTAAGGACTTTGCTGCATTATTTAAGGACTCTGATACGGTACTTAAGGACTCTGCTGCATTGTTTAAGTACTTTGTTGCATTATTTAAGTACTCAGCTGCATTATTTAAGGACTTTTCTGCATTATTTAAGTACTCTGCTACAGTATTTAAGGACTTAGCTGGATTATTTAAGGACTCTGCTGCATTATTTAAGGAATGTGCTGCATTATTTAATGACTCTGCTGCATTATTTAAGGACTTTGTTGCATTATTTAAGGACTCTGCTGCATTATTTAAGGACTTTGCTGCATTATTTAAGGACTTTATTGCATTATTTAAGGACTGTTCTGCATTATTTAAGGACTTTATTGCATTATTTAAGGACTCTGCTGCATTATTTAAGGATCCTGCTGCGGTATTTCAGTACTCTGCTGCATTATTTAAGGACTTTGCTGCATTATTTAAGGACTTGGCTGGATTATTTAAGGACTCTGCTGCATTATTTAAGGACTTTGCTGCATTATTTAAGGACTCTGCTGCATTATTTAAGGACTTTGTTGCATTATTTAAGGACCCTGCTGCATTATTTAAGGACTTTGTTGCATTATTTAAGGACTCTGCTGCATTACTTAAGGACCCTGCTGCGGTATTTCAGTACTCTGCTGCATTATTTAAGGACTTTGCTGCATTATTTATGGACTTTATTGCATTATTTAAAGACTTTGCTGCATTATTTAAGGAATTTGCTGCATTATTTAAGGACTCTGCAGCATTATTTAATGACTTTGCTGCATTATTTAAGGACTCTGCTGCATTATTTAAGGACTTTGTTGCATTATTTAAGGACTCTTATGCATTATTTAAGGACTTTGTTGCATTATTTAAGGACTCTGCTGCATTATTCAAGAACTTTGCTGCAGTATTTAAGGACTTGGCTGGATTATTTAAGGACTCTACTGCATTATTTAAGGAATGTGCTGCATTATTTAAGGAATGTGCTGCATTATTTAAGGACTCTGCTGCATTATTTAAGGACTTTGTTGCATTATTTAAGGACTTTGTTGCATTACTTAAGGACTCTGCTGCATTATTTAAGGACTTTGCTGCATTATTTAAGGACTTTATTGCATTATTTAAGGACTCTGCTGCATTATTTAAGGATCCTGCTGCGGTATTTCAGTACTCTGCTGCATTATTTAAGGACTTTGCTGCATTATTTAAGGACTTGGCTGGATTATTTAAGGACTCTGCTGCATTATTTAAGGACTTTGCTGCATTATTTAAGGACTCTGCTGCATTATTTAAGGACTTTGTTGCATTATTTAAGGACCCTGCTGCATTATTTAAGGACTTTGTTGCATTATTTAAGGACTCTGCTGCATTATTTAAGGACCCTGCTGCGGTATTTCAGCACTCTGCTGAATTATTTAAGGACTTTGCTGCATTATTTAAGGACGTTGTTGCATTATTTAAGGACTCTACTTCATTATTTAATGACTTTGCTGCATTATTTAAGGACTCTGCTGCATTTTTTAAGGACTTTGTTGCATTATTTAAGGACTCTGCTGCATTATTTAAGGACTTTGTTGCATTATTTAAGGACTCTGCTGCATTATTTAAGGACCCTGCTGCAGTATTTCAGTAATCTGCTGCATTATCTAAGGACTTTGTTGCATTATTTAAGGACTTGGCTGGATTATTTAAGGACTCTGCTGCATTATTTAAGGACTCTACTTCATTATTTAATGACTTTGCTGCATTATTTAAGGACCCTGCTGCGGCATTTCAGTACTCTGCTGCATTATTTAAGGACTTTGCTGCATTATTTATGGACTTTATTGCATTATTTAAAGACTTTGCTGCATTATTTAAGGAATTTGCTGCATTATTTAAGGACTCTGCATCATTATTTAATGACTTTGCTGCATTATTTAAGGACTCTGCTGCATTATTTAAGGACTTTGTTGCATTATTTAAGGACTCTGCTGCATTATTCAAGAACTTTGCTGCAGTATTTAAGGACTTGGCTGGATTATTTAAGGACTCTACTGCATTATTTAAGGAATGTGCTGCATTATTTAAGGAATGTGCTGCATTATTTAAGGACTCTGCTGCATTATTTAAGGACTTTGTTGCATTATTTAAGGACTTTGTTGCATTACTTAAGGACTCTGCTGCATTATTTAAGGACTTTGCTGCATTATTTAAGGACTTTATTGCATTATTTAAGGACTCTGCTGCATTATTTAAGGATCCTGCTGCGGTATTTCAGTACTCTGCTGCATTATTTAAGGACTTTGCTGCATTATTTAAGGACTTGGCTGGATTATTTAAGGACTCTGCTGCATTATTTAAGGACTTTGCTGCATTATTTAAGGACTCTGCTGCATTATTTAAGGACTTTGTTGCATTATTTAAGGACCCTGCTGCATTATTTAAGGACTTAGTTGCATTATTTAAGGACTCTGCTGCATTATTTAAGGACCCTGCTGCGGTATTTCAGCACTCTGCTGAATTATTTAAGGACTTTGCTGCATTATTTAAGGACGTTGTTGCATTATTTAAGGACTCTACTTCATTATTTAATGACTTTGCTGCATTATTTAAGGACTCTGCTGCATTATTTAAGGACTTTGTTGCATTATTTAAGGACTCTGCTGCATTATTTAAGGACTTTGTTGCATTATTTAAGGACTCTGCTGCATTATTTAAGGACCCTGCTGCAGTATTTCAGTAATCTGCTGCATTATCTAAGGACTTTGTTGCATTATTTAAGGACTTGGCTGGATTATTTAAGGACTCTGCTGCATTATTTAAGGACTCTACTTCATTATTTAATGACTTTGCTGCATTATTTAAGGACCCTGCTGCGGCATTTCAGTACTCTGCTGCATTATTTAAGGACTTTGCTGCATTATTTATGGACTTTATTGCATTATTTAAAGACTTTGCTGCATTATTTAAGGAATTTGCTGCATTATTTAAGGACTCTGCATCATTATTTAATGACTTTGCTGCATTATTTAAGGACTCTGCTGCATTATTTAAGGACTTTGTTGCATTATTTAAGGACTCTGCTGCATTATTTAAGGACCCTGCTGCAGTATTTCAGTAATCTGCATTATTTAAGGACTTTGTTGCATTATTTAAGGACTTGGCTGGATTATTTAGGGACTCTGCTGCATTATTTACGGACTTTGCTGCATTTTTTAAGGACTCTGCTGCATTATTTAAGGACTTTGTTGCATTATTTAAGGACCCTGCAGCAGTATTTCAGTAATCTGCTGCATTATTTAAGGACTTTGTTGCATTATTTAAGGACTTGGCTGGATTATTTAAGGACTTTGCTGCATTATTTAAGGACTCTGCTGCATTATTTAAGGACTCTGATACGGTACTTAAGGACTCTGCTGAATTATTTAAGTACTTTGTTGCATTATTTAAGTACTCAGCTGCATTATTTAAGGACTTTGTTGCATTATTTAAGGACTCTGCTGCATTATTTAAGGAATGTGCTGCATTATTTAAGGACATTTCTGCATTATTTAAGGACTCTGCTGCAATATTTAAGGACTTGGCTGGATTATTTAAGGACTCTGCTGCATTATTTAAGGAATGTGCTGCATTATTTAAGGACTTTGCTGCATTATTTAAGGACTCTGCTGCATTATTTAAGGACTTTGTTGCATTATTTAAGGACTCTGCTGCATTATTTAAGGACTTTGTTGCATTATTTAAGGACTCTGCTGCATTATTTAAGGACCCTGCTGCAGTATTTCAGTAATCTGCTGCATTATCTAAGGACTCTGCTGCATTATTTAAGGACTTTGCTGCATTATTTAAGGACTCTGCTGCATTATTTAAGGACTTTGTTGCATTATTTAAGGACCCTGCTGCATTATTTAAGGACTTTGTTGCATTATTTAAGGACTCTGCTGCATTACTTAAGGACCCTGCTGCGGTATTTCAGTACTCTGCTGCATTATTTAAGGACTTTGCTGCATTATTTATGGACTTTATTGCATTATTTAAAGACTTTGCTGCATTATTTAAGGAATTTGCTGCATTATTTAAGGACTCTGCAGCATTATTTAATGACTTTGCTGCATTATTTAAGGACTCTGCTGCATTATTTAAGGACTTTGTTGCATTATTTAAGGACTCTTATGCATTATTTAAGGACTTTGTTGCATTATTTAAGGACTCTGCTGCATTATTCAAGAACTTTGCTGCAGTATTTAAGGACTTGGCTGGATTATTTAAGGACTCTACTGCATTATTTAAGGAATGTGCTGCATTATTTAAGGAATGTGCTGCATTATTTAAGGACTCTGCTGCATTATTTAAGGACTTTGTTGCATTATTTAAGGACTCTGCTGCATTATTTAAGGACCCTGCTGCAGTATTTCAGTAATCTGCTGCATTATCTAAGGACTTTGTTGCATTATTTAAGGACTTGGCTGGATTATTTAAGGACTCTGCTGCACTATTTAAGGACTTTGCTGCATTATTTAAGGACTCTGCTGCATTATTTAAGGACTTTGTTGCATTATTTAAGGACCGTGCTGCATTATTTAAGGACTTTGTTGCATTATTTAAGGACTCTGCTGCATTATTTAAGGACCCTGCTGCGGTATTTCAGCACTCTGCTGAATTATTTAAGGACTTTGCTGCATTATTTAAGGACGTTGTTGCATTATTTAAGGACTCTACTTCATTATTTAATGACTTTGCTGCATTATTTAAGGACCCTGCTGCGGCATTTCAGTACTCTGCTGCATTATTTAAGGACTTTGCTGCATTATTTATGGACTTTATTGCATTATTTAAAGACTTTGCTGCATTATTTAAGGAATTTGCTGCATTATTTAAGGACTCTGCATCATTATTTAATGACTTTGCTGCATTATTTAAGGACTCTGCTGCATTATTTAAGGACTTTGTTGCATTATTTAAGGACTCTGCTGCATTATTTAAGGACCCTGCTGCAGTATTTCAGTAATCTGCATTATTTAAGGACTTTGTTGCATTATTTAAGGACTTGGCTGGATTATTTAGGGACTCTGCTGCATTATTTACGGACTTTGCTGCATTTTTTAAGGACTCTGCTGCATTATTTAAGGACTTTGTTGCATTATTTAAAGACCCTGCAGCAGTATTTCAGTAATCTGCTGCATTATTTAAGGACTTTGTTGCATTATTTAAGGACTTGGCTGGATTATTTAAGGACTTTGCTGCATTATTTAAGGACTCTGCTGCATTATTTAAGGACTCTGATACGGTACTTAAGGACTCTGCTGAATTATTTAAGTACTTTGTTGCATTATTTAAGTACTCAGCTGCATTATTTAAGGACTTTGTTGCATTATTTAAGGACTCTGCTGCATTATTTAAGGAATGTGCTGCATTATTTAAGGACATTTCTACATTATTTAAGGACTCTGCTGCAATATTTAAGGACTTGGCTGGATTATTTAAGGACTCTGCTGCATTATTTAAGGAATGTGCTGCATTATTTAAGGACTCTGCTGCATTATTTAAGGACTTTCTTGCATTATTTAAGGACTCTGGTGCATTATTTAAGGACTTTGTTGCATTATTTAAGGACTCTGCTGCATTATTTAAGGACTCTGATACGGTACTTAAGGACTCTGCTGAATTATTTAAGTACTTTGTTGCATTATTTAAGTACTCAGCTGCATTATTTAAGGACTTTGTTGCATTATTTAAGGACTCTGCTGCATTATTTAAGGAATGTGCTGCATTATTTAAGGACATTTCTGCATTATTTAAGGACTCTGCTGCAATATTTAAGGACTTGGCTGGATTATTTAAGGACTCTGCTGCATTATTTAAGGAATGTGCTGCATTATTTAAGGACTCTGCTGCATTATTTAAGGACTTTCTTGCATTATTTAAGGACTCTGCTGCATTATTTAAGGACTTTGTTGCATTATTTAAGGACTCTGCTGCATTATATAAGGACTTTGCTGCATTATTTAAGGACTTTATTGCATTATTTAAGGACTGTTCTGCATTATTTAAGGACTTTGTTGCATTATTTAACGACTCTGCTGCATTATTTAAGGATCCTGCTGCGGTATTTCAGTACTCTGCTGCATTATTTAAGGAATTTGCTGCATTATTTATGGACTTTATTGCATTATTTAAAGACTTTGCTGCATTATTTAAGGACTTGGCTGGATTATTTAAGGACTGTGCTGCATTATTTAAGGACTTTGCTGCATTATTTAAGGACTCTGCTGCATTATTTAAGGACTTTGTTGCATTATTTAAGGACTCTGCTGCATTATTTAAGGACTTTGTTGCATTATTTAAGGACTCTGCTGCATTATTTAAGGACCCTGCTGCAGTATTTCAGTAATCTGCTGCATTATCTAAGGACTTTGTTGCATTATTTAAGGACTTGGCTGGATTATTTAAGGACTCTGCTGCATTATTTAAGGACTTTGCTGCATTATTTAAGGACTCTGCTGCATTATTTAAGGACTTTGTTGCATTATTTAAGGACCGTGCTGCATTATTTAAGGACTTTGTTGCATTATTTAAGGACTCTGCTGCATTATTTAAGGACCCTGCTGCGGTATTTCAGCACTCTGCTGAATTATTTAAGGACTTTGCTGCATTATTTAAGGACGTTGTTGCATTATTTAAGGACTCTACTTCATTATTTAATGACTTTGCTGCATTATTTAAGGACCCTGCTGCGGCATTTCAGTACTCTGCTGCATTATTTAAGGACTTTGCTGCATTATTTATGGACTTTATTGCATTATTTAAAGACTTTGCTGCATTATTTAAGGAATTTGCTGCATTATTTAAGGACTCTGCATCATTATTTAATGACTTTGCTGCATTATTTAAGGACTCTGCTGCATTATTTAAGGACTTTGTTGCATTATTTAAGGACTCTGCTGCATTATTTAAGGACCCTGCTGCAGTATTTCAGTAATCTGCATTATTTAAGGACTTTGTTGCATTATTTAAGGACTTGGCTGGATTATTTAGGGACTCTGCTGCATTATTTACGGACTTTGCTGCATTTTTTAAGGACTCTGCTGCATTATTTAAGGACTTTGTTGCATTATTTAAGGACCCTGCAGCAGTATTTCAGTAATCTGCTGCATTATTTAAGGACTTTGTTGCATTATTTAAGGACTTGGCTGGATTATTTAAGGACTTTGCTGCATTATTTAAGGACTCTGCTGCATTATTTAAGGACTCTGATACGGTTCTTAAGGACTCTGCTGAATTATTTAAGTACTTTGTTGCATTATTTAAGTACTCAGCTGCATTATTTAAGGACTTTGTTGCATTATTTAAGGACTCTGCTGCATTATTTAAGGAATGTGCTGCATTATTTAAGGACTTTATTGCATTATTTAAGGACTTTTCTGCAATATTTAAGGACTCTGCTGCAATTTTTAAGGACTTGGCTGGATTATTTAAGGACTCTGCTGCATTATTTAAGGAGTGTGCTGCATTATTTAACGACTCTGCTGCATTATTTAAGGACTTTCTTGCATTATTTAAGGACTCTGCTGCATTATTTAAGGACTTTGTTGCATTATTTAAGGACTCTGCTGCATTATTTAAGGATCCTGCTGCGGTATTTCAGTACTCTGCTGCATTATTTAAGGAATTTGCTGCATTATTTATGGACTTTATTGCATTATTTAAAGACTTTGCTGCATTATTTAAGGACTTGGCTGGATTATTTAAGGACTGTGCTGCATTATTTAAGGACTTTGCTGCATTATTTAAGGACTCTGCTGCATTATTTAAGGACTTTGTTGCATTATTTAAGGACTCTGCTGCATTATTTAAGGACTTTGTTGCATTATTTAAGGACTCTGCTGCATTATTTAAGGACCCTGCTGCAGTATTTCAGTAATCTGCTGCATTATCTAAGGACTTTGTTGCATTATTTAAAGACTTGGCTGGATTATTTAAGGACTCTGCTGCATTATTTAAGGACTTTGCTGCATTATTTAAGGACTCTGCTGCATTATTTAAGGACTTTGTTGCATTATTTAAGGACCGTGCTGCATTATTTAAGGACTTTGTTGCATTATTTAAGGACTCTGCTGCATTATTTAAGGACCCTGCTGCGGTATTTCAGCACTCTGCTGAATTATTTAAGGACTTTGCTGCATTATTTATGTACTTTATTGCATTATTTAAGAACTCTGCTGCATTATTTAAGGACTTTGTTGCATTATTTAAGGACTCTGCTGCATCATTTAAGGACTTTGTTGCATTATTTAAGGACTCTACTTCATTATTTAACGACTTTGCTGCATTATTTAAGGACCCTGCTGCGATATTTCAGTACTCTGCTGCATTATTTAAGGACTCTGCTGCATTATTTAAGGACTTTGTTGCATTATTTAAGGACTCTGCTGCATTATTTAAGGACTTTGTTGCATTATTTAAGGACTCTGCTGCATTATTTAAGGACCCTGCTGCAGTATTTCAGTAATCTGCTGCATTATTTAAGGACTTTGTTGCATTATTTAAGGACTTGTCTGGATTATTTAGGGACTTTGCTGCATTATTTAAGGACTCTGCTGCATTATTTAAGGACTTTGCTGCATTATTTAAGGACTCTGATACGGTACTTAAGGACTCTGCTGCATTGTTTAAGTACTTTGTTGCATTATTTAAGTACTCAGCTGCATTATTTAAGGACTTTGCTGCATTATTTAAGTACTCTGCTACAGTATTTAAGGACTTAGCTGGATTATTTAAGGACTCTGCTGCATTATTTAAGGAATGTGCTGCATTATTTAATGACTCTGCTGCATTATTTAAGGACTTTGTTGCATTATTTAAGGACTCTGCTGCATTATTTAAGGACTTTGCTGCATTATTTAAGGACTTTATTGCATTATTTAAGGACTGTTCTGCATTATTTAAGGACTTTATTGCATTATTTAAGGACTCTGCTGCATTATTTAAGGATCCTGCTGCGGTATTTCAGTACTCTGCTGCATTATTTAAGGACTTTGCTGCATTATTTAAGGACTTGGCTGGATTATTTAAGGACTCTGCTGCATTATTTAAGGACTTTGCTGCATTATTTAAGGACTCTGCTGCATTATTTAAGGACTTTGTTGCATTATTTAAGGACCCTGCTGCATTATTTAAGGACTTTGTTGCATTATTTAAGGACTCTGCTGCATTACTTAAGGACCCTGCTGCGGTATTTCAGTACTCTGCTGCATTATTTAAGGACTTTGCTGCATTATTTATGGACTTTATTGCATTATTTAAAGACTTTGCTGCATTATTTAAGGAATTTGCTGCATTATTTAAGGACTCTGCAGCATTATTTAATGACTTTGCTGCATTATTTAAGGACTCTGCTGCATTATTTAAGGACTTTGTTGCATTATTTAAGGACTCTTATGCATTATTTAAGGACTTTGTTGCATTATTTAAGGACTCTGCTGCATTATTCAAGAACTTTGCTGCAGTATTTAAGGACTTGGCTGGATTATTTAAGGACTCTACTGCATTATTTAAGGAATGTGCTGCATTATTTAAGGAATGTGCTGCATTATTTAAGGACTCTGCTGCATTATTTAAGGACTTTGTTGCATTATTTAAGGACTTTGTTGCATTATTTAAGGACTCTGCTGCATTATGTAAGGACTTTGCTGCATTATTTAAGGACTTTATTGCATTATTTAAGGACTGTTCTGCATTATTTAAGGACTTTGTTGCATTATTTAAGGACTCTGCTGCATTATTTAAGGATCCTGCTGCGGTATTTCAGTACTCTGCTGCATTATTTAAGGAATTTGCTGCATTATTTATGGACTTTATTGCATTATTTAAAGACTTTGCTGCATTATTTAAGGACTTGGCTGGATTATTTAAGGACTGTGCTGCATTATTTAAGGACTTTGCTGCATTATTTAAGGACTCTGCTGCATTATTTAAGGACTTTGTTGCATTATTTAAGGACTCTGCTGCATTATTTAAGGACTTTGTTGCATTATTTAAGGACTCTGCTGCATTATTTAAGGACCCTGCTGCAGTATTTCAGTAATCTGCTGCATTATCTAAGGACTTTGTTGCATTATTTAAAGACTTGGCTGGATTATTTAAGGACTCTGCTGCATTATTTAAGGACTTTGCTGCATTATTTAAGGACTCTGCTGCATTATTTAAGGACTTTGTTGCATTATTTAAGGACCGTGCTGCATTATTTAAGGACTTTGTTGCATTATTTAAGGACTCTGCTGCATTATTTAAGGACCCTGCTGCGGTATTTCAGCACTCTGCTGAATTATTTAAGGACTTTGCTGCATTATTTATGTACTTTATTGCATTATTTAAGAACTCTGCTGCATTATTTAAGGACTTTGTTGCATTATTTAAGGACTCTGCTGCATCATTTAAGGACTTTGTTGCATTATTTAAGGACTCTACTTCATTATTTAACGACTTTGCTGCATTATTTAAGGACCATGCTGCGATATTTCAGTACTCTGCTGCATTATTTAAGGACTCTGCTGCATTATTTAAGGACTTTGTTGCATTATTTAAGGACTCTGCTGCATTATTTAAGGACTTTGTTGCATTATTTAAGGACTCTGCTGCATTATTTAAGGACCCTGCTGCAGTATTTCAGTAATCTGCTGCATTATTTAAGGACTTTGTTGCATTATTTAAGGACTTGTCTGGATTATTTAGGGACTTTGCTGCATTATTTAAGGACTCTGCTGCATTATTTAAGGACTTTGCTGCATTATTTAAGGACTCTGATACGGTACTTAAGGACTCTGCTGCATTGTTTAAGTACTTTGTTGCATTATTTAAGTACTCAGCTGCATTATTTAAGGACTTTGCTGCATTATTTAAGTACTCTGCTACAGTATTTAAGGACTTAGCTGGATTATTTAAGGACTCTGCTGCATTATTTAAGGAATGTGCTGCATTATTTAATGACTCTGCTGCATTATTTAAGGACTTTGTTGCATTATTTAAGGACTCTGCTGCATTATTTAAGGACTTTGCTGCATTATTTAAGGACTTTATTGCATTATTTAAGGACTGTTCTGCATTATTTAAGGACTTTATTGCATTATTTAAGGACTCTGCTGCATTATTTAAGGATCCTGCTGCGGTATTTCAGTACTCTGCTGCATTATTTAAGGACTTTGCTGCATTATTTAAGGACTTGGCTGGATTATTTAAGGACTCTGCTGCATTATTTAAGGACTTTGCTGCATTATTTAAGGACTCTGCTGCATTATTTAAGGACTTTGTTGCATTATTTAAGGACCCTGCTGCATTATTTAAGGACTTTGTTGCATTATTTAAGGACTCTGCTGCATTACTTAAGGACCCTGCTGCGGTATTTCAGTACTCTGCTGCATTATTTAAGGACTTTGCTGCATTATTTATGGACTTTATTGCATTATTTAAAGACTTTGCTGCATTATTTAAGGAATTTGCTGCATTATTTAAGGACTCTGCAGCATTATTTAATGACTTTGCTGCATTATTTAAGGACTCTGCTGCATTATTTAAGGACTTTGTTGCATTATTTAAGGACTCTTATGCATTATTTAAGGA
Organism: Phyllobates terribilis; assembly: GCF_046119375.1. NCBI lineage: Eukaryota > Metazoa > Chordata > Amphibia > Anura > Dendrobatidae > Phyllobates > Phyllobates terribilis. Next base: position 147,473 of record NW_027363896.1, on the reverse strand, counting down.
CTTTGTTGCATTATTTAAGGACTCTGCTGCATTATTCAAGAACTTTGCTGCAGTATTTAAGGACTTGGCTGGATTATTTAAGGACTCTACTGCATTATTTAAGGAATGTGCTGCATTATTTAAGGAATGTGCTGCATTATTTAAGGACTCTGCTGCATTATTTAAGGACTTTGTTGCATTATTTAAGGACTTTGTTGCATTACTTAAGGACTCTGCTGCATTATTTAAGGACTTTGCTGCATTATTTAAGGACTTTATTGCATTATTTAAGGACTCTGCTGCATTATTTAAGGATCCTGCTGCGGTATTTCAGTACTCTGCTGCATTATTTAAGGACTTTGCTGCATTATTTAAGGACTTGGCTGGATTATTTAAGGACTCTGCTGCATTATTTAAGGACTTTGCTGCATTATTTAAGGACTCTGCTGCATTATTTAAGGACTTCGTTGCATTATTTAAGGACCCTGCTGCATTATTTAAGGACTTTGTTGCATTATTTAAGGACTCTGCTGCATTATTTAAGGACCCTGCTGCGGTATTTCAGCACTCTGCTGAATTATTTAAGGACTTTGCTGCATTATTTATGGACTTTATTGCATTATTTAAGGACTCTGCTGCATTATTTAAGGAATTTGTTGCATTATTAAATGACTCTGCTGCATTATTTAATGATTTTGCTGCATTATTTAAGTACTCTGCTACTTTACTTAAGGACTCTGCTGCATTATTTAAGTACTTTGTTGCATTATTTAAGGACTCTGCTGCATTATTTAAGGTCTTGGTTGCATTATTTAAGGACTCTTCTGCATTATTTAAGGACTCTGCTGCATTGTTTAAGGACTTTGTTGCATTATTTAAGGACTCTGCTGCATCATTTAAGGACTTTTTTGCATTATTTAAGGACTCTGCTGCATTATTTAAGGACCCTGCTGCAGTATTTCAGTAATCTGCTGCATTATCTAAGGACTTTGTTGCATTATTTAAAGACTTGGCTGGATTATTTAAGGACTCTGCTGCATTATTTAAGGACTTTGCTGCATTATTTAAGGACTATGCTGCATTATTTAAGGACTTTGTTGCATTATTTAAGGACCGTGCTGCATTATTTAAGGACTTTGTTGCATTATTTAAGGACTCTGCTGCATTATTTAAGGACCCTGCTGCGGTATTTCAGCACTCTGCTGAATTATTTAAGGACTTTGCTGCATTATTTATGTACTTTATTGCATTATTTAAGAACTCTGCTGCATTATTTAAGGACTTTGCTGCATTATTTAAGGACTCTGCTGCATTATTTAAGGACTTTGTTGCATTATTTAAGGACCCTGCTGCATTATTTAAGGACTTTGTTGCATTATTTAAGGACTCTGCTGCATTACTTAAGGACCCTGCTGCGGTATTTCAGTACTCTGCTGCATTATTTAAGGACTTTGCTGCATTATTTATGGACTTTATTGCATTATTTAAAGACTTTGCTGCATTATTTAAGGAATTTGCTGCATTATTTAAGGACTCTGCAGCATTATTTAATGACTTTGCTGCATTATTTAAGGACTCTGCTGCATTATTTAAGGACTTTGTTGCATTATTTAAGGACTCTTATGCATTATTTAAGGACTTTGTTGCATTATTTAAGGACTCTGCTGCATTATTCAAGAACTTTGCTGCAGTATTTAAGGACTTGGCTGGATTATTTAAGGACTCTACTGCATTATTTAAGGAATGTGCTGCATTATTTAAGGAATGTGCTGCATTATTTAAGGACTCTGCTGCATTATTTAAGGACTTTGTTGCATTATTTAAGGACTTTGTTGCATTACTTAAGGACTCTGCTGCATTATTTAAGGACTTTGCTGCATTATTTAAGGACTTTATTGCATTATTTAAGGACTCTGCTGCATTATTTAAGGATCCTGCTGCGGTATTTCAGTACTCTGCTGCATTATTTAAGGACTTTGCTGCATTATTTAAGGACTTGGCTGGATTATTTAAGGACTCTGCTGCATTATTTAAGGACTTTGCTGCATTATTTAAGGACTCTGCTGCATTATTTAAGGACTTTGTTGCATTATTTAAGGACCCTGCTGCATTATTTAAGGACTTTGTTGCATTATTTAAGGACTCTGCTGCATTATTTAAGGACCCTGCTGCGGTATTTCAGCACTCTGCTGAATTATTTAAGGACTTTGCTGCATTATTTAAGGACGTTGTTGCATTATTTAAGGACTCTACTTCATTATTTAATGACTTTGCTGCATTATTTAAGGACTCTGCTGCATTATTTAAGGACTTTGTTGCATTATTTAAGGACTCTGCTGCATTATTTAAGGACTTTGTTGCATTATTTAAGGACTCTGCTGCATTATTTAAGGACCCTGCTGCAGTATTTCAGTAATCTGCTGCATTATCTAAGGACTTTGTTGCATTATTTAAGGACTTGGCTGGATTATTTAAGGACTCTGCTGCATTATTTAAGGACTCTACTTCATTATTTAATGACTTTGCTGCATTATTTAAGGACCCTGCTGCGGCATTTCAGTACTCTGCTGCATTATTTAAGGACTTTGCTGCATTATTTATGGACTTTATTGCATTATTTAAAGACTTTGCTGCATTATTTAAGGAATTTGCTGCATTATTTAAGGACTCTGCATCATTATTTAATGACTTTGCTGCATTATTTAAGGACTCTGCTGCATTATTTAAGGACTTTGTTGCATTATTTAAGGACTCTGCTGCATTATTCAAGAACTTTGCTGCAGTATTTAAGGACTTGGCTGGATTATTTAAGGACTCTACTGCATTATTTAAGGAATGTGCTGCATTATTTAAGGAATGTGCTGCATTATTTAAGGACTCTGCTGCATTATTTAAGGACTTTGTTGCATTATTTAAGGACTTTGTTGCATTACTTAAGGACTCTGCTGCATTATTTAAGGACTTTGCTGCATTATTTAAGGACTTTATTGCATTATTTAAGGACTCTGCTGCATTATTTAAGGATCCTGCTGCGGTATTTCAGTACTCTGCTGCATTATTTAAGGACTTTGCTGCATTATTTAAGGACTTGGCTGGATTATTTAAGGACTCTGCTGCATTATTTAAGGACTTTGCTGCATTATTTAAGGACTCTGCTGCATTATTTAAGGACTTTGTTGCATTATTTAAGGACCCTGCTGCATTATTTAAGGACTTTGTTGCATTATTTAAGGACTCTGCTGCATTATTTAAGGACCCTGCTGCGGTATTTCAGCACTCTGCTGAATTATTTAAGGACTTTGCTGCATTATTTAAGGACGTTGTTGCATTATTTAAGGACTCTACTTCATTATTTAATGACTTTGCTGCATTATTTAAGGACTCTGCTGCATTATTTAAGGACTTTGTTGCATTATTTAAGGACTCTGCTGCATTATTTAAGGACTTTGTTGCATTATTTAAGGACTCTGCTGCATTATTTAAGGACCCTGCTGCAGTATTTCAGTAATCTGCTGCATTATCTAAGGACTTTGTTGCATTATTTAAGGACTTGGCTGGATTATTTAAGGACTCTGCTGCATTATTTAAGGACTCTACTTCATTATTTAATGACTTTGCTGCATTATTTAAGGACCCTGCTGCGGCATTTCAGTACTCTGCTGCATTATTTAAGGACTTTGCTGCATTATTTATGGACTTTATTGCATTATTTAAAGACTTTGCTGCATTATTTAAGGAATTTGCTGCATTATTTAAGGACTCTGCATCATTATTTAATGACTTTGCTGCATTATTTAAGGACTCTGCTGCATTATTTAAGGACTTTGTTGCATTATTTAAGGACTCTGCTGCATTATTTAAGGACCCTGCTGCAGTATTTCAGTAATCTGCATTATTTAAGGACTTTGTTGCATTATTTAAGGACTTGGCTGGATTATTTAGGGACTCTGCTGCATTATTTACGGACTTTGCTGCATTTTTTAAGGACTCTGCTGCATTATTTAAGGACTTTGTTGCATTATTTAAGGACCCTGCAGCAGTATTTCAGTAATCTGCTGCATTATTTAAGGACTTTGTTGCATTATTTAAGGACTTGGCTGGATTATTTAAGGACTTTGCTGCATTATTTAAGGACTCTGCTGCATTATTTAAGGACTCTGATACGGTACTTAAGGACTCTGCTGAATTATTTAAGTACTTTGTTGCATTATTTAAGTACTCAGCTGCATTATTTAAGGACTTTGTTGCATTATTTAAGGACTCTGCTGCATTATTTAAGGAATGTGCTGCATTATTTAAGGACATTTCTGCATTATTTAAGGACTCTGCTGCAATATTTAAGGACTTGGCTGGATTATTTAAGGACTCTGCTGCATTATTTAAGGAATGTGCTGCATTATTTAAGGACTTTGCTGCATTATTTAAGGACTCTGCTGCATTATTTAAGGACTTTGTTGCATTATTTAAGGACTCTGCTGCATTATTTAAGGACTTTGTTGCATTATTTAAGGACTCTGCTGCATTATTTAAGGACCCTGCTGCAGTATTTCAGTAATCTGCTGCATTATCTAAGGACTTTGTTGCATTATTTAAGGACTTGGCTGGATTATTTAAGGACTCTGCTGCATTATTTAAGGACTTTGCTGCATTATTTAAGGACTCTGCTGCATTATTTAAGGACTTTGTTGCATTATTTAAGGACCGTGCTGCATTATTTAAGGACTTTGTTGCATTATTTAAGGACTCTGCTGCATTATTTAAGGACCCTGCTGCGGTATTTCAGCACTCTGCTGAATTATTTAAGGACTTTGCTGCATTATTTAAGGACGTTGTTGCATTATTTAAGGACTCTACTTCATTATTTAATGACTTTGCTGCATTATTTAAGGACCCTGCTGCGGCATTTCAGTACTCTGCTGCATTATTTAAGGACTTTGCTGCATTATTTATGGACTTTATTGCATTATTTAAAGACTTTGCTGCATTATTTAAGGAATTTGCTGCATTATTTAAGGACTCTGCATCATTATTTAATGACTTTGCTGCATTATTTAAGGACTCTGCTGCATTATTTAAGGACTTTGTTGCATTATTTAAGGACTCTGCTGCATTATTTAAGGACCCTGCTGCAGTATTTCAGTAATCTGCATTATTTAAGGACTTTGTTGCATTATTTAAGGACTTGGCTGGATTATTTAGGGACTCTGCTGCATTATTTACGGACTTTGCTGCATTTTTTAAGGACTCTGCTGCATTATTTAAGGACTTTGTTGCATTATTTAAAGACCCTGCAGCAGTATTTCAGTAATCTGCTGCATTATTTAAGGACTTTGTTGCATTATTTAAGGACTTGGCTGGATTATTTAAGGACTTTGCTGCATTATTTAAGGACCCTGCTGCAGTATTTCAGTAATCTGCTGCATTATTTAAGGACTTTGTTGCATTATTTAAGGACTTGTCTGGATTATTTAGGGACTTTGCTGCATTATTTAAGGACTCTGCTGCATTATTTAAGGACTTTGCTGCATTATTTAAGGACTCTGATACGGTACTTAAGGACTATGCTGCATTGTTTAAGTACTTTGTTGCATTATTTAAGTACTCAGCTGCATTATTTAAGGACTTTGCTGCATTATTTAAGTACTCTGCTACAGTATTTAAGGACTTAGCTGGATTATTTAAGGACTCTGCTGCATTATTTAAGGAATGTGCTGCATTATTTAATGACTCTGCTGCATTATTTAAGGACTTTGTTGCATTATTTAAGGACTCTGCTGCATTATTTAAGGACTTTGCTGCATTATTTAAGGACTTTATTGCATTATTTAAGGACTGTTCTGCATTATTTAAGGACTTTATTGCATTATTTAAGGACTCTGCTGCATTATTTAAGGATCCTGCTGCGGTATTTCAGTACTCTGCTGCATTATTTAAGGACTTTGCTGCATTATTTAAGGACTTGGCTGGATTATTTAAGGACTCTGCTGCATTATTTAAGGACTTTGCTGCATTATTTAAGGACTCTGCTGCATTATTTAAGGACTTTGTTGCATTATTTAAGGACCCTGCTGCATTATTTAAGGACTTTGTTGCATTATTTAAGGACTCTGCTGCATTACTTAAGGACCCTGCTGCGGTATTTCAGTACTCTGCTGCATTATTTAAGGACTTTGCTGCATTATTTATGGACTTTATTGCATTATTTAAAGACTTTGCTGCATTATTTAAGGAATTTGCTGCATTATTTAAGGACTCTGCAGCATTATTTAATGACTTTGCTGCATTATTTAAGGACTCTGCTGCATTATTTAAGGACTTTGTTGCATTATTTAAGGACTCTTATGCATTATTTAAGGACTTTGTTGCATTATTTAAGGACTCTGCTGCATTATTCAAGAACTTTGCTGCAGTATTTAAGGACTTGGCTGGATTATTTAAGGACTCTACTGCATTATTTAAGGAATGTGCTGCATTATTTAAGGAATGTGCTGCATTATTTAAGGACTCTGCTGCATTATTTAAGGACTTTGTTGCATTATTTAAGGACTTTGTTGCATTACTTAAGGACTCTGCTGCATTATTTAAGGACTTTGCTGCATTATTTAAGGACTTTATTGCATTATTTAAGGACTCTGCTGCATTATTTAAGGATCCTGCTGCGGTATTTCAGTACTCTGCTGCATTATTTAAGGACTTTGCTGCATTATTTAAGGACTTGGCTGGATTATTTAAGGACTCTGCTGCATTATTTAAGGACTTTGCTGCATTATTTAAGGACTCTGCTGCATTATTTAAGGACTTTGTTGCATTATTTAAGGACCCTGCTGCATTATTTAAGGACTTTGTTGCATTATTTAAGGACTCTGCTGCATTATTTAAGGACCCTGCTGCGGTATTTCAGCACTCTGCTGAATTATTTAAGGACTTTGCTGCATTATTTATGGACTTTATTGCATTATTTAAGGACTCTGCTGCATTATTTAAGGAATTTGTTGCATTATTAAATGACTCTGCTGCATTATTTAATGATTTTGCTGCATTATTTAAGTACTCTGCTACTTTACTTAAGGACTCTGCTGCATTATTTAAGTACTTTGTTGCATTATTTAAGGACTCTGCTGCATTATTTAAGGTCTTGGTTGCATTATTTAAGGACTCTTCTGCATTATTTAAGGACTCTGCTGCATTGTTTAAGGACTTTGTTGCATTATTTAAGGACTCTGCTGCATCATTTAAGGACTTTTTTGCATTATTTAAGGACTCTGCTGCATTATTTAAGGACCCTGCTGCAGTATTTCAGTAATCTGCTGCATTATCTAAGGACTTTGTTGCATTATTTAAAGACTTGGCTGGATTATTTAAGGACTCTGCTGCATTATTTAAGGACTTTGCTGCATTATTTAAGGACTCTGCTGCATTATTTAAGGACTTTGTTGCATTATTTAAGGACCGTGCTGCATTATTTAAGGACTTTGTTGCATTATTTAAGGACTCTGCTGCATTATTTAAGGACCCTGCTGCGGTATTTCAGCACTCTGCTGAATTATTTAAGGACTTTGCTGCATTATTTATGTACTTTATTGCATTATTTAAGAACTCTGCTGCATTATTTAAGGACTTTGCTGCATTATTTAAGGACTCTGCTGCATTATTTAAGGACTTTGTTGCATTATTTAAGGACCCTGCTGCATTATTTAAGGACTTTGTTGCATTATTTAAGGACTCTGCTGCATTACTTAAGGACCCTGCTGCGGTATTTCAGTACTCTGCTGCATTATTTAAGGACTTTGCTGCATTATTTATGGACTTTATTGCATTATTTAAAGACTTTGCTGCATTATTTAAGGAATTTGCTGCATTATTTAAGGACTCTGCAGCATTATTTAATGACTTTGCTGCATTATTTAAGGACTCTGCTGCATTATTTAAGGACTTTGTTGCATTATTTAAGGACTCTTATGCATTATTTAAGGACTTTGTTGCATTATTTAAGGACTCTGCTGCATTATTCAAGAACTTTGCTGCAGTATTTAAGGACTTGGCTGGATTATTTAAGGACTCTACTGCATTATTTAAGGAATGTGCTGCATTATTTAAGGAATGTGCTGCATTATTTAAGGACTCTGCTGCATTATTTAAGGACTTTGTTGCATTATTTAAGGACTTTGTTGCATTACTTAAGGACTCTGCTGCATTATTTAAGGACTTTGCTGCATTATTTAAGGACTTTATTGCATTATTTAAGGACTCTGCTGCATTATTTAAGGATCCTGCTGCGGTATTTCAGTACTCTGCTGCATTATTTAAGGACTTTGCTGCATTATTTAAGGACTTGGCTGGATTATTTAAGGACTCTGCTGCATTATTTAAGGACTTTGCTGCATTATTTAAGGACTCTGCTGCATTATTTAAGGACTTTGTTGCATTATTTAAGGACCCTGCTGCATTATTTAAGGACTTTGTTGCATTATTTAAGGACTCTGCTGCATTATTTAAGGACCCTGCTGCGGTATTTCAGCACTCTGCTGAATTATTTAAGGACTTTGCTGCATTATTTAAGGACGTTGTTGCATTATTTAAGGACTCTACTTCATTATTTAATGACTTTGCTGCATTATTTAAGGACTCTGCTGCATTATTTAAGGACTTTGTTGCATTATTTAAGGACTCTGCTGCATTATTTAAGGACTTTGTTGCATTATTTAAGGACTCTGCTGCATTATTTAAGGACCCTGCTGCAGTATTTCAGTATTCTGCTGCATTATCTAAGGACTTTGTTGCATTATTTAAGGACTTGGCTGGATTATTTAAGGACTCTGCTGCATTATTTAAGGACTCTACTTCATTATTTAATGACTTTGCTGCATTATTTAAGGACCCTGCTGCGGCATTTCAGTACTCTGCTGCATTATTTAAGGACTTTGCTGCATTATTTATGGACTTTATTGCATTATTTAAAGACTTTGCTGCATTATTTAAGGAATTTGCTGCATTATTTAAGGACTCTGCATCATTATTTAATGACTTTGCTGCATTATTTAAGGACTCTGCTGCATTATTTAAGGACTTTGTTGCATTATTTAAGGACTCTGCTGCATTATTTAAGGACCCTGCTGCACTATTTCAGTAATCTGCATTATTTAAGGACTTTGTTGCATTATTTAAGGACTTGGCTGGATTATTTAGGGACTCTGCTGCATTATTTACGGACTTTGCTGCATTTTTTAAGGACTCTGCTGCATTATTTAAGGACTTTGTTGCATTATTTAAGGACCCTGCAGCAGTATTTCAGTAATCTGCTGCATTATTTAAGGACTTTGTTGCATTATTTAAGGACTTGGCTGGATTATTTAAGGACTTTGCTGCATTATTTAAGGACTCTGCTGCATTATTTAAGGACTCTGATACGGTACTTAAGGACTCTGCTGAATTATTTAAGTACTTTGTTGCATTATTTAAGTACTCAGCTGCATTATTTAAGGACTTTGTTGCATTATTTAAGGACTCTGCTGCATTATTTAAGGAATGTGCTGCATTATTTAAGGACATTTCTGCATTATTTAAGGACTCTGCTGCAATATTTAAGGACTTGGCTGGATTATTTAAGGACTCTGCTGCATTATTTAAGGAATGTGCTGCATTATTTAAGGACTTTGCTGCATTATTTAAGGACTCTGCTGCATTATTTAAGGACTTTGTTGCATTATTTAAGGACTCTGCTGCATTATTTAAGGACTTTGTTGCATTATTTAAGGACTCTGCTGCATTATTTAAGGACCCTGCTGCAGTATTTCAGTAATCTGCTGCATTATCTAAGGACTTTGTTGCATTATTTAAGGACTTGGCTGGATTATTTAAGGACTCTGCTGCATTATTTAAGGACTTTGCTGCATTATTTAAGGACTCTGCTGCATTATTTAAGGACTTTGTTGCATTATTTAAGGACCGTGCTGCATTATTTAAGGACTTTGTTGCATTATTTAAGGACTCTGCTGCATTATTTAAGGACCCTGCTGCGGTATTTCAGCACTCTGCTGAATTATTTAAGGACTTTGCTGCATTATTTAAGGACGTTGTTGCATTATTTAAGGACTCTACTTCATTATTTAATGACTTTGCTGCATTATTTAAGGACCCTGCTGCGGCATTTCAGTACTCTGCTGCATTATTTAAGGACTTTGCTGCATTATTTATGGACTTTATTGCATTATTTAAAGACTTTGCTGCATTATTTAAGGAATTTGCTGCATTATTTAAGGACTCTGCATCATTATTTAATGACTTTGCTGCATTATTTAAGGACTCTGCTGCATTATTTAAGGACTTTGTTGCATTATTTAAGGACTCTGCTGCATTATTTAAGGACCCTGCTGCAGTATTTCAGTAATCTGCATTATTTAAGGACTTTGTTGCATTATTTAAGGACTTGGCTGGATTATTTAGGGACTCTGCTGCATTATTTACGGACTTTGCTGCATTTTTTAAGGACTCTGCTGCATTATTTAAGGACTTTGTTGCATTATTTAAAGACCCTGCAGCAGTATTTCAGTAATCTGCTGCATTATTTAAGGACTTTGTTGCATTATTTAAGGACTTGGCTGGATTATTTAAGGACTTTGCTGCATTATTTAAGGACTCTGCTGCATTATTTAAGGACTCTGATACGGTACTTAAGGACTCTGCTGAATTATTTAAGTACTTTGTTGCATTATTTAAGTACTCAGCTGCATTATTTAAGGACTTTGTTGCATTATTTAAGGACTCTGCTGCATTATTTAAGGAATGTGCTGCATTATTTAAGGACATTTCTACATTATTTAAGGACTCTGCTGCAATATTTAAGGACTTGGCTGGATTATTTAAGGACTCTGCTGCATTATTTAAGGAATGTGCTGCATTATTTAAGGACTCTGCTGCATTATTTAAGGACTTTCTTGCATTATTTAAGGACTCTGGTGCATTATTTAAGGACTTTGTTGCATTATTTAAGGACTCTGCTGCATTATTTAAGGACTCTGATACGGTACTTAAGGACTCTGCTGAATTATTTAAGTACTTTGTTGCATTATTTAAGTACTCAGCTGCATTATTTAAGGACTTTGTTGCATTATTTAAGGACTCTGCTGCATTATTTAAGGAATGTGCTGCATTATTTAAGGACATTTCTGCATTATTTAAGGACTCTGCTGCAATATTTAAGGACTTGGCTGGATTATTTAAGGACTCTGCTGCATTATTTAAGGAATGTGCTGCATTATTTAAGGACTCTGCTGCATTATTTAAGGACTTTCTTGCATTATTTAAGGACTCTGCTGCATTATTTAAGGACTTTGTTGCATTATTTAAGGACTCTGCTGCATTATATAAGGACTTTGCTGCATTATTTAAGGACTTTATTGCATTATTTAAGGACTGTTCTGCATTATTTAAGGACTTTGTTGCATTATTTAACGACTCTGCTGCATTATTTAAGGATCCTGCTGCGGTATTTCAGTACTCTGCTGCATTATTTAAGGAATTTGCTGCATTATTTATGGACTTTATTGCATTATTTAAAGACTTTGCTGCATTATTTAAGGACTTGGCTGGATTATTTAAGGACTGTGCTGCATTATTTAAGGACTTTGCTGCATTATTTAAGGACTCTGCTGCATTATTTAAGGACTTTGTTGCATTATTTAAGGACTCTGCTGCATTATTTAAGGACTTTGTTGCATTATTTAAGGACTCTGCTGCATTATTTAAGGACCCTGCTGCAGTATTTCAGTAATCTGCTGCATTATCTAAGGACTTTGTTGCATTATTTAAGGACTTGGCTGGATTATTTAAGGACTCTGCTGCATTATTTAAGGACTTTGCTGCATTATTTAAGGACTCTGCTGCATTATTTAAGGACTTTGTTGCATTATTTAAGGACCGTGCTGCATTATTTAAGGACTTTGTTGCATTATTTAAGGACTCTGCTGCATTATTTAAGGACCCTGCTGCGGTATTTCAGCACTCTGCTGAATTATTTAAGGACTTTGCTGCATTATTTAAGGACGTTGTTGCATTATTTAAGGACTCTACTTCATTATTTAATGACTTTGCTGCATTATTTAAGGACCCTGCTGCGGCATTTCAGTACTCTGCTGCATTATTTAAGGACTTTGCTGCATTATTTATGGACTTTATTGCATTATTTAAAGACTTTGCTGCATTATTTAAGGAATTTGCTGCATTATTTAAGGACTCTGCATCATTATTTAATGACTTTGCTGCATTATTTAAGGACTCTGCTGCATTATTTAAGGACTTTGTTGCATTATTTAAGGACTCTGCTGCATTATTTAAGGACCCTGCTGCAGTATTTCAGTAATCTGCATTATTTAAGGACTTTGTTGCATTATTTAAGGACTTGGCTGGATTATTTAGGGACTCTGCTGCATTATTTACGGACTTTGCTGCATTTTTTAAGGACTCTGCTGCATTATTTAAGGACTTTGTTGCATTATTTAAGGACCCTGCAGCAGTATTTCAGTAATCTGCTGCATTATTTAAGGACTTTGTTGCATTATTTAAGGACTTGGCTGGATTATTTAAGGACTTTGCTGCATTATTTAAGGACTCTGCTGCATTATTTAAGGACTCTGATACGGTACTTAAGGACTCTGCTGAATTATTTAAGTACTTTGTTGCATTATTTAAGTACTCAGCTGCATTATTTAAGGACTTTGTTGCATTATTTAAGGACTCTGCTGCATTATTTAAGGAATGTGCTGCATTATTTAAGGACTTTATTGCATTATTTAAGGACTTTTCTGCAATATTTAAGGACTCTGCTGCAATTTTTAAGGACTTGGCTGGATTATTTAAGGACTCTGCTGCATTATTTAAGGAGTGTGCTGCATTATTTAACGACTCTGCTGCATTATTTAAGGACTTTCTTGCATTATTTAAGGACTCTGCTGCATTATTTAAGGACTTTGTTGCATTATTTAAGGACTCTGCTGCATTATGTAAGGACTTTGCTGCATTATTTAAGGACTTTATTGCATTATTTAAGGACTGTTCTGCATTATTTAAGGACTTTGTTGCATTATTTAAGGACTCTGCTGCATTATTTAAGGATCCTGCTGCGGTATTTCAGTACTCTGCTGCATTATTTAAGGAATTTGCTGCATTATTTATGGACTTTATTGCATTATTTAAAGACTTTGCTGCATTATTTAAGGACTTGGCTGGATTATTTAAGGACTGTGCTGCATTATTTAAGGACTTTGCTGCATTATTTAAGGACTCTGCTGCATTATTTAAGGACTTTGTTGCATTATTTAAGGACTCTGCTGCATTATTTAAGGACTTTGTTGCATTATTTAAGGACTCTGCTGCATTATTTAAGGACCCTGCTGCAGTATTTCAGTAATCTGCTGCATTATCTAAGGACTTTGTTGCATTATTTAAAGACTTGGCTGGATTATTTAAGGACTCTGCTGCATTATTTAAGGACTTTGCTGCATTATTTAAGGACTCTGCTGCATTATTTAAGGACTTTGTTGCATTATTTAAGGACCGTGCTGCATTATTTAAGGACTTTGTTGCATTATTTAAGGACTCTGCTGCATTATTTAAGGACCCTGCTGCGGTATTTCAGCACTCTGCTGAATTATTTAAGGACTTTGCTGCATTATTTATGTACTTTATTGCATTATTTAAGAACTCTGCTGCATTATTTAAGGACTTTGTTGCATTATTTAAGGACTCTGCTGCATCATTTAAGGACTTTGTTGCATTATTTAAGGACTCTACTTCATTATTTAACGACTTTGCTGCATTATTTAAGGACCCTGCTGCGATATTTCAGTACTCTGCTGCATTATTTAAGGACTCTGCTGCATTATTTAAGGACTTTGTTGCATTATTTAAGGACTCTGCTGCATTATTTAAGGACTTTGTTGCATTATTTAAGGACTCTGCTGCATTATTTAAGGACCCTGCTGCAGTATTTCAGTAATCTGCTGCATTATTTAAGGACTTTGTTGCATTATTTAAGGACTTGTCTGGATTATTTAGGGACTTTGCTGCATTATTTAAGGACTCTGCTGCATTATTTAAGGACTTTGCTGCATTATTTAAGGACTCTGATACGGTACTTAAGGACTCTGCTGCATTGTTTAAGTACTTTGTTGCATTATTTAAGTACTCAGCTGCATTATTTAAGGACTTTGCTGCATTATTTAAGTACTCTGCTACAGTATTTAAGGACTTAGCTGGATTATTTAAGGACTCTGCTGCATTATTTAAGGAATGTGCTGCATTATTTAATGACTCTGCTGCATTATTTAAGGACTTTGTTGCATTATTTAAGGACTCTGCTGCATTATTTAAGGACTTTGCTGCATTATTTAAGGACTTTATTGCATTATTTAAGGACTGTTCTGCATTATTTAAGGACTTTATTGCATTATTTAAGGACTCTGCTGCATTATTTAAGGATCCTGCTGCGGTATTTCAGTACTCTGCTGCATTATTTAAGGACTTTGCTGCATTATTTAAGGACTTGGCTGGATTATTTAAGGACTCTGCTGCATTATTTAAGGACTTTGCTGCATTATTTAAGGACTCTGCTGCATTATTTAAGGACTTTGTTGCATTATTTAAGGACCCTGCTGCATTATTTAAGGACTTTGTTGCATTATTTAAGGACTCTGCTGCATTACTTAAGGACCCTGCTGCGGTATTTCAGTACTCTGCTGCATTATTTAAGGACTTTGCTGCATTATTTATGGACTTTATTGCATTATTTAAAGACTTTGCTGCATTATTTAAGGAATTTGCTGCATTATTTAAGGACTCTGCAGCATTATTTAATGACTTTGCTGCATTATTTAAGGACTCTGCTGCATTATTTAAGGACTTTGTTGCATTATTTAAGGACTCTTATGCATTATTTAAGGACTTTGTTGCATTATTTAAGGACTCTGCTGCATTATTCAAGAACTTTGCTGCAGTATTTAAGGACTTGGCTGGATTATTTAAGGACTCTACTGCATTATTTAAGGAATGTGCTGCATTATTTAAGGAATGTGCTGCATTATTTAAGGACTCTGCTGCATTATTTAAGGACTTTGTTGCATTATTTAAGGACTTTGTTGCATTACTTAAGGACTCTGCTGCATTATTTAAGGACTTTGCTGCATTATTTAAGGACTTTATTGCATTATTTAAGGACTCTGCTGCATTATTTAAGGATCCTGCTGCGGTATTTCAGTACTCTGCTGCATTATTTAAGGACTTTGCTGCATTATTTAAGGACTTGGCTGGATTATTTAAGGACTCTGCTGCATTATTTAAGGACTTTGCTGCATTATTTAAGGACTCTGCTGCATTATTTAAGGACTTTGTTGCATTATTTAAGGACCCTGCTGCATTATTTAAGGACTTTGTTGCATTATTTAAGGACTCTGCTGCATTATTTAAGGACCCTGCTGCGGTATTTCAGCACTCTGCTGAATTATTTAAGGACTTTGCTGCATTATTTATGGACTTTATTGCATTATTTAAGGACTCTGCTGCATTATTTAAGGAATTTGTTGCATTATTAAATGACTCTGCTGCATTATTTAATGATTTTGCTGCATTATTTAAGTACTCTGCTACTTTACTTAAGGACTCTGCTGCATTATTTAAGTACTTTGTTGCATTATTTAAGGACTCTGCTGCATTATTTAAGGTCTTGGTTGCATTATTTAAGGACTCTTCTGCATTATTTAAGGACTCTGCTGCATTGTTTAAGGACTTTGTTGCATTATTTAAGGACTCTGCTGCATCATTTAAGGACTTTTTTGCATTATTTAAGGACTCTGCTGCATTATTTAAGGACCCTGCTGCAGTATTTCAGTAATCTGCTGCATTATCTAAGGACTTTGTTGCATTATTTAAAGACTTGGCTGGATTATTTAAGGACTCTGCTGCATTATTTAAGGACTTTGCTGCATTATTTAAGGACTCTGCTGCATTATTTAAGGACTTTGTTGCATTATTTAAGGACCGTGCTGCATTATTTAAGGACTTTGTTGCATTATTTAAGGACTCTGCTGCATTATTTAAGGACCCTGCTGCGGTATTTCAGCACTCTGCTGAATTATTTAAGGACTTTGCTGCATTATTTATGTACTTTATTGCATTATTTAAGAACTCTGCTGCATTATTTAAGGACTTTGTTGCATTATTTAAGGACTCTGCTGCATCATTTAAGGACTTTGTTGCATTATTTAAGGACTCTACTTCATTATTTAACGACTTTGCTGCATTATTTAAGGACCCTGCTGCGATATTTCAGTACTCTGCTGCATTATTTAAGGACTCTGCTGCATTATTTAAGGACTTTGTTGCATTATTTAAGGACTCTGCTGCATTATTTAAGGACTTTGTTGCATTATTTAAGGACTCTGCTGCATTATTTAAGGACCCTGCTGCAGTATTTCAGTAATCTGCTGCATTATTTAAGGACTTTGTTGCATTATTTAAGGACTTGTCTGGATTATTTAGGGACTTTGCTGCATTATTTAAGGACTCTGCTGCATTATTTAAGGACTTTGCTGCATTATTTAAGGACTCTGATACGGTACTTAAGGACTCTGCTGCATTGTTTAAGTACTTTGTTGCATTATTTAAGTACTCAGCTGCATTATTTAAGGACTTTGCTGCATTATTTAAGTACTCTGCTACAGTATTTAAGGACTTAGCTGGATTATTTAAGGACTCTGCTGCATTATTTAAGGAATGTGCTGCATTATTTAATGACTCTGCTGCATTATTTAAGGACTTTGTTGCATTATTTAAGGACTCTGCTGCATTATTTAAGGACTTTGCTGCATTATTTAAGGACTTTATTGCATTATTTAAGGACTGTTCTGCATTATTTAAGGACTTTATTGCATTATTTAAGGACTCTGCTGCATTATTTAAGGATCCTGCTGCGGTATTTCAGTACTCTGCTGCATTATTTAAGGACTTTGCTGCATTATTTAAGGACTTGGCTGGATTATTTAAGGACTCTGCTGCATTATTTAAGGACTTTGCTGCATTATTTAAGGACTCTGCTGCATTATTTAAGGACTTTGTTGCATTATTTAAGGACCCTGCTGCATTATTTAAGGACTTTGTTGCATTATTTAAGGACTCTGCTGCATTACTTAAGGACCCTGCTGCGGTATTTCAGTACTCTGCTGCATTATTTAAGGACTTTGCTGCATTATTTATGGACTTTATTGCATTATTTAAAGACTTTGCTGCATTATTTAAGGAATTTGCTGCATTATTTAAGGACTCTGCAGCATTATTTAATGACTTTGCTGCATTATTTAAGGACTCTGCTGCATTATTTAAGGACTTTGTTGCATTATTTAAGGACTCTTATGCATTATTTAAGGACTTTGTTGCATTATTTAAGGACTCTGCTGCATTATTCAAGAACTTTGCTGCAGTATTTAAGGACTTGGCTGGATTATTTAAGGACTCTACTGCATTATTTAAGGAATGTGCTGCATTATTTAAGGAATGTGCTGCATTATTTAAGGACTCTGCTGCATTATTTAAGGACTTTGTTGCATTATTTAAGGACTTTGTTGCATTACTTAAGGACTCTGCTGCATTATTTAAGGACTTTGCTGCATTATTTAAGGACTTTATTGCATTATTTAAGGACTCTGCTGCATTATTTAAGGATCCTGCTGCGGTATTTCAGTACTCTGCTGCATTATTTAAGGACTTTGCTGCATTATTTAAGGACTTGGCTGGATTATTTAAGGACTCTGCTGCATTATTTAAGGACTTTGCTGCATTATTTAAGGACTCTGCTGCATTATTTAAGGACTTTGTTGCATTATTTAAGGACCCTGCTGCATTATTTAAGGACTTTGTTGCATTATTTAAGGACTCTGCTGCATTATTTAAGGACCCTGCTGCGGTATTTCAGCACTCTGCTGAATTATTTAAGGACTTTGCTGCATTATTTATGGACTTTATTGCATTATTTAAGGACTCTGCTGCATTATTTAAGGAATTTGTTGCATTATTAAATGACTCTGCTGCATTATTTAATGATTTTGCTGCATTATTTAAGTACTCTGCTACTTTACTTAAGGACTCTGCTGCATTATTTAAGTACTTTGTTGCATTATTTAAGGACTCTGCTGCATTATTTAAGGTCTTGGTTGCATTATTTAAGGACTCTTCTGCATTATTTAAGGACTCTGCTGCATTGTTTAAGGACTTTGTTGCATTATTTAAGGACTCTGCTGCATCATTTAAGGACTTTTTTGCATTATTTAAGGACTCTACTTCATTATATAACGACTTTGCTGCATTATTTATGGACCCTGCTGCGGTATTTTAGTACTCTGCTGCATTATTTAAGGACTCTGCTGCATTATTTATGGACTTTGTTGCATTATTTAAGGACTCTGCTGCATCATTTAAAGACGTTGTTGCATTATTTAAGGACTCTACTTCATTATTTAATGACTTTGCTGCATTATTTAAGGACCCTGCTGCGGTATTTCAGTACTCTGCTGCTTTATTTAAGGACTTTGCTGCATTATTTATGGACTTTATTGCATTATTTAAAGACTTTGCTGCATTATTTAAGGAATTTGCTGCATTATTTAAGGACTCTGCAGCATTATTTAATGACTTTGCTGCATTATTTAAGGACTCTGCTGCATTATTTAAGGACTTTGTTGCATTATTTAAGGACTCTGCTGCATTATTTAAGGACTTTGTTGCATTATTTAAGGACCGTGCTGCATTATTTAAGGACTTTGTTGCATTATTTAAGGACTCTGCTGCATTATTTAAGGACCCTGCTGCGGTATTTCAGCACTCTGCTGAATTATTTAAGGACTTTGCTGCATTATTTATGTACTTTATTGCATTATTTAAGGACTATGCTGCATTATTTAAGGACTTTGTTGCATTATTTAAGGACTCTGCTGCATCATTTAAGGACTTTGTTGCATTATTTAAGGACTCTACTTCATTATTTAACGACTTTGCTGCATTATTTAAGGACCCTGCTGCGGTATTTCAGTACTCTGCTGCATTATTTAAGGACTCTGCTGCATTATTTAAGGACTTTGTTGCATTATTTAAGGACTCTGCTGCATTATTTAAGGACTTTGTTGCATTATTTAAGGACTCTGCTGCATTATTTAAGGACCCTGCTGCAGTATTTCAGTAATCTGCTGCATTATTTAAGGACTTTGTTGCATTATTTAAGGACTTGGCTGGATTATTTAGGGACTTTGCTGCATTATTTAAGGACTCTGCTGCATTATTTAAGGACTTTGCTGCATTATTTAAGGACTCTGATACGGTACTTAAGGACTCTGCTGCATTATTTAAGTACTTTGTTGCATTATTTAAGTACACAGCTGCATTATTTAAGGACTTTGCTGCATTATTTAAGTACTCTGCTGCAGTATTTAAGGACTTGGCTGGATTATTTAAGGACTCTGCTGCATTATTTAAGGAATGTGCTGCATTATTTAAGGACTTTATTGCATTATTTAAGGACTGTTCTGCATTATTTAAGGACTTTGTTGCATTATTTAAGGACTTTGCTGCATTATTTAAGGATCCTGCTGCGGTATTTCAGTACTCTGCTGCATTATTTAAGGACTTTGCTGCATTATTTAAGGACTTGGCTGGATTATTTAAGGACTCTGCTGCATTATTTAAGGACTTTGCTGCATTATTTAAGGACTCTGCTGCATTATTTAATGACTTTGTTGCATTATTTAAGGACCCTGCTGCATTATTTAAGGACTTTGTTGCATTATTTAAGGACTCTGCTGCATTATTTAAGGACCCTGCTGCGGTATTTCAGCACTCTGCTGAATTATTTAAGGACTTTGCTGCATTATTTAAGGACTTGGCTGGATTATTTAAGGACTCTGCTGCATTATTTAAGGACTTTGCTGCATTATTTAAGGACTCTGCTGCATTATTTAAGGACTTTGTTGCATTATTTAAGGACCCTGCTGCATTATTTAAGGACTTTGTTGCATTATTTAAGGACTCTGCTGCATTATTTAAGGACCCTGCTGCGGTATTTCAGTACTCTGCTGCATTATTTAAGGACTTTGCTGCATTATTTATGGACTGTATTGCATTATTTAAAGACTTTGCTGCATTATTTAAGGAATTTGCTGCATTATTTAAGGACTCTGCAGCATTATTTAATGACTTTGCTGCATTATTTAAGGACTCTGCTGCATTATTTAAGTACTTTGTTGCATTATTTAAGGACTCTGCTGCATTATTTAAGGACTTTGTTGCATTATTTAAGGACTCTTCTGCATTATTTAAGGACTTGGCTGGATTATTTAAGGACCCTGCTGCATGATTTAAGGACTTGGCTGGATTATTTAAGGACTCTTCTGCATTATTTAAGGATTTTGTTGCATTATTTAAGGACTCTGCTGTATTATTTAAGGACTAGGCTGGATTATTTAAGGACTCTTCTGCATTATTTAAGGACTCTGCTGCATTATTTAAGGACTTTGTTGCATTATTTAAAGACTTTGCTGCATTATTTAAGGACTCTGCTGTGGTATTTAAGGACTCTGATGCATTATTTAAGAACTTTGCTGCATTATTTATGGACTTTATTGCATTATTTAAAGACTTTGCTGCATTATTTAAGGAATTTGCTGCATTATTTAAGGACTCTTCTGCATTATTTAAGGACTTTGTTGCATTATTTAAGGACTCTGCTGCATTATTCAAGGACTTTGCTGCATTATTTAAGGACTCTGCTGCAGTATTTAAGGACTCTGCTGCATTATTTAAGGACTTTTCTGCAATATTTAAGGACTCTGCTGCAATTTTTAAGGACTTGGCTGGATTATTTAAGGACTCTGCTGCATTATTTAAGGAGTGTGCTGCATTATTTAAGGACTCTGCTGCATTATTTAAGGACTTTCTTGCATTATTTAAGGACTCTGCTGCATTATTTAAGGACTTTGTTGCATTATTTAAGGACTCTGCTGCATTATGTAAGGACTTTGCTGCATTATTTAAGGACTTTATTGCATTATTTAAGGACTGTTCTGCATTATTTAAGGACTTTGTTGCATTATTTAAGGACTCTGCTGCATTATTTAAGGATCCTGCTGCGGTATTTCAGTACTCTGCTGCATTATTTAAGGAATTTGCTGCATTATTTATGGACTTTATTGCATTATTTAAAGACTTTGCTGCATTATTTAAGGACTTGGCTGGATTATTTAAGGACTGTGCTGCATTATTTAAGGACTTTGCTGCATTATTTAAGGACTCTGCTGCATTATTTAAGGACTTTGTTGCATTATTTAAGGACTCTGCTGCATTATTTAAGGACTTTGTTGCATTATTTAAGGACTCTGCTGCATTATTTAAGGACCCTGCTGCAGTATTTCAGTAATCTGCTGCATTATCTAAGGACTTTGTTGCATTATTTAAAGACTTGGCTGGATTATTTAAGGACTCTGCTGCATTATTTAAGGACTTTGCTGCATTATTTAAGGACTCTGCTGCATTATTTAAGGACTTTGTTGCATTATTTAAGGACCGTGCTGCATTATTTAAGGACTTTGTTGCATTATTTAAGGACTCTGCTGCATTATTTAAGGACCCTGCTGCGGTATTTCAGCACTCTGCTGAATTATTTAAGGACTTTGCTGCATTATTTATGTACTTTATTGCATTATTTAAGAACTCTGCTGCATTATTTAAGGACTTTGTTGCATTATTTAAGGACTCTGCTGCATCATTTAAGGACTTTGTTGCATTATTTAAGGACTCTACTTCATTATTTAACGACTTTGCTGCATTATTTAAGGACCCTGCTGCGATATTTCAGTACTCTGCTGCATTATTTAAGGACTCTGCTGCATTATTTAAGGACTTTGTTGCATTATTTAAGGACTCTGCTGCATTATTTAAGGACTTTGTTGCATTATTTAAGGACTCTGCTGCATTATTTAAGGACCCTGCTGCAGTATTTCAGTAATCTGCTGCATTATTTAAGGACTTTGTTGCATTATTTAAGGACTTGTCTGGATTATTTAGGGACTTTGCTGCATTATTTAAGGACTCTGCTGCATTATTTAAGGACTTTGCTGCATTATTTAAGGACTCTGATACGGTACTTAAGGACTCTGCTGCATTGTTTAAGTACTTTGTTGCATTATTTAAGTACTCAGCTGCATTATTTAAGGACTTTGCTGCATTATTTAAGTACTCTGCTACAGTATTTAAGGACTTAGCTGGATTATTTAAGGACTCTGCTGCATTATTTAAGGAATGTGCTGCATTATTTAATGACTCTGCTGCATTATTTAAGGACTTTGTTGCATTATTTAAGGACTCTGCTGCATTATTTAAGGACTTTGCTGCATTATTTAAGGACTTTATTGCATTATTTAAGGACTGTTCTGCATTATTTAAGGACTTTATTGCATTATTTAAGGACTCTGCTGCATTATTTAAGGATCCTGCTGCGGTATTTCAGTACTCTGCTGCATTATTTAAGGACTTTGCTGCATTATTTAAGGACTTGGCTGGATTATTTAAGGACTCTGCTGCATTATTTAAGGACTTTGCTGCATTATTTAAGGACTCTGCTGCATTATTTAAGGACTTTGTTGCATTATTTAAGGACCCTGCTGCATTATTTAAGGACTTTGTTGCATTATTTAAGGACTCTGCTGCATTACTTAAGGACCCTGCTGCGGTATTTCAGTACTCTGCTGCATTATTTAAGGACTTTGCTGCATTATTTATGGACTTTATTGCATTATTTAAAGACTTTGCTGCATTATTTAAGGAATTTGCTGCATTATTTAAGGACTCTGCAGCATTATTTAATGACTTTGCTGCATTATTTAAGGACTCTGCTGCATTATTTAAGGACTTTGTTGCATTATTTAAGGACTCTTATGCATTATTTAAGGACTTTGTTGCATTATTTAAGGACTCTGCTGCATTATTCAAGAACTTTGCTGCAGTATTTAAGGACTTGGCTGGATTATTTAAGGACTCTACTGCATTATTTAAGGAATGTGCTGCATTATTTAAGGAATGTGCTGCATTATTTAAGGACTCTGCTGCATTATTTAAGGACTTTGTTGCATTATTTAAGGACTTTGTTGCATTACTTAAGGACTCTGCTGCATTATTTAAGGACTTTGCTGCATTATTTAAGGACTTTATTGCATTATTTAAGGACTCTGCTGCATTATTTAAGGATCCTGCTGCGGTATTTCAGTACTCTGCTGCATTATTTAAGGACTTTGCTGCATTATTTAAGGACTTGGCTGGATTATTTAAGGACTCTGCTGCATTATTTAAGGACTTTGCTGCATTATTTAAGGACTCTGCTGCATTATTTAAGGACTTTGTTGCATTATTTAAGGACCCTGCTGCATTATTTAAGGACTTTGTTGCATTATTTAAGGACTCTGCTGCATTATTTAAGGACCCTGCTGCGGTATTTCAGCACTCTGCTGAATTATTTAAGGACTTTGCTGCATTATTTATGGACTTTATTGCATTATTTAAGGACTCTGCTGCATTATTTAAGGAATTTGTTGCATTATTAAATGACTCTGCTGCATTATTTAATGATTTTGCTGCATTATTTAAGTACTCTGCTACTTTACTTAAGGACTCTGCTGCATTATTTAAGTACTTTGTTGCATTATTTAAGGACTCTGCTGCATTATTTAAGGTCTTGGTTGCATTATTTAAGGACTCTTCTGCATTATTTAAGGACTCTGCTGCATTGTTTAAGGACTTTGTTGCATTATTTAAGGACTCTGCTGCATCATTTAAGGACTTTTTTGCATTATTTAAGGACTCTACTTCATTATATAACGACTTTGCTGCATTATTTATGGACCCTGCTGCGGTATTTTAGTACTCTGCTGCATTATTTAAGGACTCTGCTGCATTATTTATGGACTTTGTTGCATTATTTAAGGACTCTGCTGCATCATTTAAAGACGTTGTTGCATTATTTAAGGACTCTACTTCATTATTTAATGACTTTGCTGCATTATTTAAGGACCCTGCTGCGGTATTTCAGTACTCTGCTGCATTATTTAAGGACTTTGCTGCATTATTTATGGACTTTATTGCATTATTTAAAGACTTTGCTGCATTATTTAAGGAATTTGCTGCATTATTTAAGGACTCTGCAGCATTATTTAATGACTTTGCTGCATTATTTAAGGACTCTGCTGCATTATTTAAGGACTTTGTTGCATTATTTAAGGACTCTGCTGCATTATTTAAGGACCCTGCTGCAGTATTTCAGTAATCTGCATTATTTAAGGACTTTGTTGCATTATTTAAGGACTTGGCTGGATTATTTAGGGACTCTGCTGCATTATTTACGGACTTTGCTGCATTTTTTAAGGACTCTGCTGCATTATTTAAGGACTTTGTTGCATTATTTAAGGACCCTGCAGCAGTATTTCAGTAATCTGCTGCATTATTTAAGGACTTTGTTGCATTATTTAAGGACTTGGCTGGATTATTTAAGGACTTTGCTGCATTATTTAAGGAGGGGGGGGATCTCCGCAAAACAGAGAAAAGGATGGTCACACTAGTTCATATGTAGAAAATATTTTTAAACTTTATTGAAAAAGATAGGTCACATGTATATACACACACGAAGATATCCAAAAAGACAGAGTACTGAGACCAAGACATATACATAAAAAGGCCATGATCACAAAACAAAGATAAAATTATGGCGCATCCGCGGGAAATGGTAGGCAAACAAAATACATAGGTAGAGGGGAAAATGTCTATTAGATATACCAAAATGACTCAGAGATTAGAAAATATAAAAAATTCTCAATCCCCATGTATACCCATATAACATCTACATCTCTATATGGCATCTAGGATACCTATTAGACCGAATGTGGTCACTCCCCACATATACATATACATGGTATTATTTAATTAGTAACCAAATATTGGGGAAAGAAAGGTATACCTGGATCGTTGCTAAACCAACAAATGTACCGCGGCAAGCGTCACCCCGACGCACGTTTCGGTAGAAATCCTTCTTCAAGGGGTGATCACATCTACCAGCCACCCCCTATTTATACCCCTTTGTCCAAAGATATCATGTGCATGTGCTATACCGGCATGCGGAAGTGGAAAATGCGGCCCGCCCCACCAGCTGCTAGAGAAACACATGATCAGATCACGTCATGTGATCACAAAAACCTGACTCATTATGGGTATAACCCGGTAACCACAGAGACGCGTCACCTGATCACAACACATGATCGGGAAGTCCCGCCTCCATCGTCAAGGACGCTACAAACACTGTCTATCCAGCCGTGGAATGACGCGGACACACCGCCGCCACCGAGACGCACAACAGCGTCGGCATTCAAAGAATGCCAAAAGCCGATGCGCGTGTCAGGGATGCGGAGGGACCGCGTACCAGCTGGACAGCCCAGGTATGCGTCAATGCCATGCATGGATGCTATGATAAAGCCCAACATAGTCAGTGCATATAACTATACGGAGATGAAAACATTGGCATTATAATATGCACTGGCCTTATATATGTCGAGTATGGAGGAAGGCTACGAAATACATACATAAATCATCATTCGTTGTCACATGATAATAGACTGAGGGGGGGAGGAAAAAAAGGGAAAGGAGAGGAGAAACAGGAAGAGAAAAAGAGAAGAAGAAATGGGGACAAAGTACTACCACTCTATTTTCCATACATTGTACATATGATGTATCTATACACGTCCCAAGTTACAACATACTGAAGGAAATAAAATTCCATATATATATACAGTAAACTCAACAATGGTGATAATCATACATAGACATATTCACATACATGCACATATATTAATAACCATAACCATTATTTAAGGACTCTGCTGCATTATTTAAGGACTCTGATACGGTACTTAAGGACTCTGCTGCATTATTTAAGTACTTTGTTGCATTATTTAAGTACTCAGCTGCACTATTTAAGGACTTTGTTGCATTATTTAAGGACTCTTCTGCATTATTTAAGTACTTTGTTGCATTATTTAAGGACTCTGCTGCATTATTTAAGGACTTTGCTGCATTATTTAAGGACTCTGCTGCAGTATTTAAGGACTTGGCTGGATTATTTAAGGACTCTGCTGCATTATTTAAGGAATGTGCTGCATTATTTAAGGACTCTGCTGCATTATTTATGGACTTTGTTGCATTATTTAAGGACTCTGCTGCATCATTTAAGGACGTTGTTGCATTATTTAAGGACTCTACTTCATTATTTAACGACTTTGCTGCATTATTTAAGGACCCTGCTGCGGTATTTCAGTACTCTGCTGCATTATTTAAGGACTTTGCTGCATTATTTATGGACTTTATTGCATTATTTAAAGACTTTGCTGCATTATTTAAGGAATTTGCTGCATTATTTAAGGACTCTGCAGCATTATTTAATGACTTTGCTGCATTATGTAAGGACTCTGCTGCATTATTTAAGTACTTTGTTGCATTATTTAAGGACTCTGCTGCATTATTTAAGGACTTTGTTGCATTATTTAAGGACTCTGCTGCATTATTTAAGGATTTTGTTGCATTATTTAAGGACTCTGCTGCATTATTTAAGGATTTGGCTGGATTATTTAAGGACTCTTCTGCATTATTTAAGGACTCTGCTGCATTATTTAAGGACTTTGTTGCATTATTTAAAGACTTTGCTGCATTATTTAAGGACTCTGCTGTGGTATTTAAGGACTCTGCTGCATTATTTAAGAACTTTGCTGCATTATTTATTGACTTTATTGCATTATTTAAAGACTTTGCTGCATTATTTAAGGAATTTGCTGCATTATTTAAGGACTCTTCTGCATTATTTAAGGACTTTGTTGCATTATTTAAGGACTCTGCTGCATTATTCAAGGACTTTGCTGCATTATTTAAGGACTCTGCTGCAGTATTTAAGGACTCTGCTGCATTATTTAAGGACTTTTCTGCATTATTTAAGGACTCTGCTGCAATATTTAAGGACTTGGCTGGATTATTTAAGGACTCTGCTGCATTATTTAAGGAATGTGCTGCATTATTTAAGGACTCTGCTGCATTATTAAAGGACTTTCTTGCATTATTTAAGGACTCTGCTGCATGATTTAAGGACTTGGCTGGATTATTTAAGGACTCTTCTGCATTATTTAAGGATTTTGTTGCATTATTTAAGGACTCTGCTGTATTATTTAAGGACTTGGCTGGATTATTTAAGGACTCTTCTGCATTATTTAAGGACTCTGCTGCATTATTTAAGGACTTTGTTGCATTATTTAAAGACTTTGCTGCATTATTTAAGGACTCTGCTGTGGTATTTAAGGACTCTGATGCATTATTTAAGAACTTTGCTGCATTATTTATGGACTTTATTGCATTATTTAAAGACTTTGCTGCATTATTTAAGGAATTTGCTGCATTATTTAAGGACTCTTCTGCATTATTTAAGGACTTTGTTGCATTATTTAAGGACTCTGCTGCATTATTCAAGGACTTTGCTGCATTATTTAAGGACTCTGCTGCAGTATTTAAGGACTCTGCTGCATTATTTAAGGACTTTTCTGCAATATTTAAGGACTCTGCTGCAATTTTTAAGGACTTGGCTGGATTATTTAAGGACTCTGCTGCATTATTTAAGGAGTGTGCTGCATTATTTAAGGACTCTGCTGCATTATTTAAGGACTTTCTTGCATTATTTAAGGACTCTGCTGCATTATTTAAGGACTTTGTTGCATTATTTAAGGACTCTGCTGCATTATGTAAGGACTTTGCTGCATTATTTAAGGACTTTATTGCATTATTTAAGGACTGTTCTGCATTATTTAAGGACTTTGTTGCATTATTTAAGGACTCTGCTGCATTATTTAAGGATCCTGCTGCGGTATTTCAGTACTCTGCTGCATTATTTAAGGAATTTGCTGCATTATTTATGGACTTTATTGCATTATTTAAAGACTTTGCTGCATTATTTAAGGACTTGGCTGGATTATTTAAGGACTGTGCTGCATTATTTAAGGACTTTGCTGCATTATTTAAGGACTCTGCTGCATTATTTAAGGACTTTGTTGCATTATTTAAGGACTCTGCTGCATTATTTAAGGACTTTGTTGCATTATTTAAGGACTCTGCTGCATTATTTAAGGACCCTGCTGCAGTATTTCAGTAATCTGCTGCATTATCTAAGGACTTTGTTGCATTATTTAAAGACTTGGCTGGATTATTTAAGGACTCTGCTGCATTATTTAAGGACTTTGCTGCATTATTTAAGGACTCTGCTGCATTATTTAAGGACTTTGTTGCATTATTTAAGGACCGTGCTGCATTATTTAAGGACTTTGTTGCATTATTTAAGGACTCTGCTGCATTATTTAAGGACCCTGCTGCGGTATTTCAGCACTCTGCTGAATTATTTAAGGACTTTGCTGCATTATTTATGTACTTTATTGCATTATTTAAGAACTCTGCTGCATTATTTAAGGACTTTGTTGCATTATTTAAGGACTCTGCTGCATCATTTAAGGACTTTGTTGCATTATTTAAGGACTCTACTTCATTATTTAACGACTTTGCTGCATTATTTAAGGACCCTGCTGCGATATTTCAGTACTCTGCTGCATTATTTAAGGACTCTGCTGCATTATTTAAGGACTTTGTTGCATTATTTAAGGACTCTGCTGCATTATTTAAGGACTTTGTTGCATTATTTAAGGACTCTGCTGCATTATTTAAGGACCCTGCTGCAGTATTTCAGTAATCTGCTGCATTATTTAAGGACTTTGTTGCATTATTTAAGGACTTGTCTGGATTATTTAGGGACTTTGCTGCATTATTTAAGGACTCTGCTGCATTATTTAAGGACTTTGCTGCATTATTTAAGGACTCTGATACGGTACTTAAGGACTCTGCTGCATTGTTTAAGTACTTTGTTGCATTATTTAAGTACTCAGCTGCATTATTTAAGGACTTTGCTGCATTATTTAAGTACTCTGCTACAGTATTTAAGGACTTAGCTGGATTATTTAAGGACTCTGCTGCATTATTTAAGGAATGTGCTGCATTATTTAATGACTCTGCTGCATTATTTAAGGACTTTGTTGCATTATTTAAGGACTCTGCTGCATTATTTAAGGACTTTGCTGCATTATTTAAGGACTTTATTGCATTATTTAAGGACTGTTCTGCATTATTTAAGGACTTTATTGCATTATTTAAGGACTCTGCTGCATTATTTAAGGATCCTGCTGCGGTATTTCAGTACTCTGCTGCATTATTTAAGGACTTTGCTGCATTATTTAAGGACTTGGCTGGATTATTTAAGGACTCTGCTGCATTATTTAAGGACTTTGCTGCATTATTTAAGGACTCTGCTGCATTATTTAAGGACTTTGTTGCATTATTTAAGGACCCTGCTGCATTATTTAAGGACTTTGTTGCATTATTTAAGGACTCTGCTGCATTACTTAAGGACCCTGCTGCGGTATTTCAGTACTCTGCTGCATTATTTAAGGACTTTGCTGCATTATTTATGGACTTTATTGCATTATTTAAAGACTTTGCTGCATTATTTAAGGAATTTGCTGCATTATTTAAGGACTCTGCAGCATTATTTAATGACTTTGCTGCATTATTTAAGGACTCTGCTGCATTATTTAAGGACTTTGTTGCATTATTTAAGGACTCTTATGCATTATTTAAGGACTTTGTTGCATTATTTAAGGACTCTGCTGCATTATTCAAGAACTTTGCTGCAGTATTTAAGGACTTGGCTGGATTATTTAAGGACTCTACTGCATTATTTAAGGAATGTGCTGCATTATTTAAGGAATGTGCTGCATTATTTAAGGACTCTGCTGCATTATTTAAGGACTTTGTTGCATTATTTAAGGACTTTGTTGCATTACTTAAGGACTCTGCTGCATTATTTAAGGACTTTGCTGCATTATTTAAGGACTTTATTGCATTATTTAAGGACTCTGCTGCATTATTTAAGGATCCTGCTGCGGTATTTCAGTACTCTGCTGCATTATTTAAGGACTTTGCTGCATTATTTAAGGACTTGGCTGGATTATTTAAGGACTCTGCTGCATTATTTAAGGACTTTGCTGCATTATTTAAGGACTCTGCTGCATTATTTAAGGACTTTGTTGCATTATTTAAGGACCCTGCTGCATTATTTAAGGACTTTGTTGCATTATTTAAAGACTTTGCTGCATTATTTAAGGACTCTGCTGTGGTATTTAAGGACTCTGCTGCATTATTTAAGAACTTTGCTGCATTATTTATTGACTTTATTGCATTATTTAAAGACTTTGCTGCATTATTTAAGGAATTTGCTGCATTATTTAAGGACTCTTCTGCATTATTTAAGGACTTTGTTGCATTATTTAAGGACTCTGCTGCATTATTCAAGGACTTTGCTGCATTATTTAAGGACTCTGCTGCAGTATTTAAGGACTCTGCTGCATTATTTAAGGACTTTTCTGCATTATTTAAGGACTCTGCTGCAATATTTAAGGACTTGGCTGGATTATTTAAGGACTCTGCTGCATTATTTAAGGAATGTGCTGCATTATTTAAGGACTCTGCTGCATTATTAAAGGACTTTCTTGCATTATTTAAGGACTCTGCTGCATGATTTAAGGACTTGGCTGGATTATTTAAGGACTCTTCTGCATTATTTAAGGATTTTGTTGCATTATTTAAGGACTCTGCTGTATTATTTAAGGACTTGGCTGGATTATTTAAGGACTCTTCTGCATTATTTAAGGACTCTGCTGCATTATTTAAGGACTTTGTTGCATTATTTAAAGACTTTGCTGCATTATTTAAGGACTCTGCTGTGGTATTTAAGGACTCTGATGCATTATTTAAGAACTTTGCTGCATTATTTATGGACTTTATTGCATTATTTAAAGACTTTGCTGCATTATTTAAGGAATTTGCTGCATTATTTAAGGACTCTTCTGCATTATTTAAGGACTTTGTTGCATTATTTAAGGACTCTGCTGCATTATTCAAGGACTTTGCTGCATTATTTAAGGACTCTGCTGCAGTATTTAAGGACTCTGCTGCATTATTTAAGGACTTTTCTGCAATATTTAAGGACTCTGCTGCAATTTTTAAGGACTTGGCTGGATTATTTAAGGACTCTGCTGCATTATTTAAGGAGTGTGCTGCATTATTTAAGGACTCTGCTGCATTATTTAAGGACTTTCTTGCATTATTTAAGGACTCTGCTGCATTATTTAAGGACTTTGTTGCATTATTTAAGGACTCTGCTGCATTATGTAAGGACTTTGCTGCATTATTTAAGGACTTTATTGCATTATTTAAGGACTGTTCTGCATTATTTAAGGACTTTGTTGCATTATTTAAGGACTCTGCTGCATTATTTAAGGATCCTGCTGCGGTATTTCAGTACTCTGCTGCATTATTTAAGGAATTTGCTGCATTATTTATGGACTTTATTGCATTATTTAAAGACTTTGCTGCATTATTTAAGGACTTGGCTGGATTATTTAAGGACTGTGCTGCATTATTTAAGGACTTTGCTGCATTATTTAAGGACTCTGCTGCATTATTTAAGGACTTTGTTGCATTATTTAAGGACTCTGCTGCATTATTTAAGGACTTTGTTGCATTATTTAAGGACTCTGCTGCATTATTTAAGGACCCTGCTGCAGTATTTCAGTAATCTGCTACATTATCTAAGGACTTTGTTGCATTATTTAAAGACTTGGCTGGATTATTTAAGGACTCTGCTGCATTATTTAAGGACTTTGCTGCATTATTTAAGGACTCTGCTGCATTATTTAAGGACTTTGTTGCATTATTTAAGGACCGTGCTGCATTATTTAAGGACTTTGTTGCATTATTTAAGGACTCTGCTGCATTATTTAAGGACCCTGCTGCGGTATTTCAGCACTCTGCTGAATTATTTAAGGACTTTGCTGCATTATTTATGTACTTTATTGCATTATTTAAGAACTCTGCTGCATTATTTAAGGACTTTGTTGCATTATTTAAGGACTCTGCTGCATCATTTAAGGACTTTGTTGCATTATTTAAGGACTCTACTTCATTATTTAACGACTTTGCTGCATTATTTAAGGACCCTGCTGCGATATTTCAGTACTCTGCTGCATTATTTAAGGACTCTGCTGCATTATTTAAGGACTTTGTTGCATTATTTAAGGACTCTGCTGCATTATTTAAGGACTTTGTTGCATTATTTAAGGACTCTGCTGCATTATTTAAGGACCCTGCTGCAGTATTTCAGTAATCTGCTGCATTATTTAAGGACTTTGTTGCATTATTTAAGGACTTGTCTGGATTATTTAGGGACTTTGCTGCATTATTTAAGGACTCTGCTGCATTATTTAAGGACTTTGCTGCATTATTTAAGGACTCTGATACGGTACTTAAGGACTCTGCTGCATTGTTTAAGTACTTTGTTGCATTATTTAAGTACTCAGCTGCATTATTTAAGGACTTTGCTGCATTATTTAAGTACTCTGCTACAGTATTTAAGGACTTAGCTGGATTATTTAAGGACTCTGCTGCATTATTTAAGGAATGTGCTGCATTATTTAATGACTCTGCTGCATTATTTAAGGACTTTGTTGCATTATTTAAGGACTCTGCTGCATTATTTAAGGACTTTGCTGCATTATTTAAGGACTTTATTGCATTATTTAAGGACTGTTCTGCATTATTTAAGGACTTTATTGCATTATTTAAGGACTCTGCTGCATTATTTAAGGATCCTGCTGCGGTATTTCAGTACTCTGCTGCATTATTTAAGGACTTTGCTGCATTATTTAAGGACTTGGCTGGATTATTTAAGGACTCTGCTGCATTATTTAAGGACTTTGCTGCATTATTTAAGGACTCTGCTGCATTATTTAAGGACTTTGTTGCATTATTTAAGGACCCTGCTGCATTATTTAAGGACTTTGTTGCATTATTTAAGGACTCTGCTGCATTACTTAAGGACCCTGCTGCGGTATTTCAGTACTCTGCTGCATTATTTAAGGACTTTGCTGCATTATTTATGGACTTTATTGCATTATTTAAAGACTTTGCTGCATTATTTAAGGAATTTGCTGCATTATTTAAGGACTCTGCAGCATTATTTAATGACTTTGCTGCATTATTTAAGGACTCTGCTGCATTATTTAAGGACTTTGTTGCATTATTTAAGGACTCTTATGCATTATTTAAGGACTTTGTTGCATTATTTAAGGACTCTGCTGCATTATTCAAGAACTTTGCTGCAGTATTTAAGGACTTGGCTGGATTATTTAAGGACTCTACTGCATTATTTAAGGAATGTGCTGCATTATTTAAGGAATGTGCTGCATTATTTAAGGACTCTGCTGCATTATTTAAGGACTTTGTTGCATTATTTAAGGACTTTGTTGCATTACTTAAGGACTCTGCTGCATTATTTAAGGACTTTGCTGCATTATTTAAGGACTTTATTGCATTATTTAAGGACTCTGCTGCATTATTTAAGGATCCTGCTGCGGTATTTCAGTACTCTGCTGCATTATTTAAGGACTTTGCTGCATTATTTAAGGACTTGGCTGGATTATTTAAGGACTCTGCTGCATTATTTAAGGACTTTGCTGCATTATTTAAGGACTCTGCTGCATTATTTAAGGACTTTGTTGCATTATTTAAGGACCCTGCTGCATTATTTAAGGACTTTGTTGCATTATTTAAGGACTCTGCTGCATTATTTAAGGACCCTGCTGCGGTATTTCAGCACTCTGCTGAATTATTTAAGGACTTTGCTGCATTATTTATGGACTTTATTGCATTATTTAAGGACTCTGCTGCATTATTTAAGGAATTTGTTGCATTATTAAATGACTCTGCTGCATTATTTAATGATTTTGCTGCATTATTTAAGTACTCTGCTACTTTACTTAAGGACTCTGCTGCATTATTTAAGTACTTTGTTGCATTATTTAAGGACTCTGCTGCATTATTTAAGGTCTTGGTTGCATTATTTAAGGACTCTTCTGCATTATTTAAGGACTCTGCTGCATTGTTTAAGGACTTTGTTGCATTATTTAAGGACTCTGCTGCATCATTTAAGGACTTTTTTGCATTATTTAAGGACTCTACTTCATTATATAACGACTTTGCTGCATTATTTATGGACCCTGCTGCGGTATTTTAGTACTCTGCTGCATTATTTAAGGACTCTGCTGCATTATTTATGGACTTTGTTGCATTATTTAAGGACTCTGCTGCATCATTTAAAGACGTTGTTGCATTATTTAAGGACTCTACTTCATTATTTAATGACTTTGCTGCATTATTTAAGGACCCTGCTGCGGTATTTCAGTACTCTGCTGCATTATTTAAGGACTTTGCTGCATTATTTATGGACTTTATTGCATTATTTAAAGACTTTGCTGCATTATTTAAGGAATTTGCTGCATTATTTAAGGACTCTGCAGCATTATTTAATGACTTTGCTGCATTATTTAAGGACTCTGCTGCATTATTTAAGGACTTTGTTGCATTATTTAAGGACTCTGCTGCATTATTTAAGGACCCTGCTGCAGTATTTCAGTAATCTGCATTATTTAAGGACTTTGTTGCATTATTTAAGGACTTGGCTGGATTATTTAGGGACTCTGCTGCATTATTTACGGACTTTGCTGCATTTTTTAAGGACTCTGCTGCATTATTTAAGGACTTTGTTGCATTATTTAAGGACCCTGCAGCAGTATTTCAGTAATCTGCTGCATTATTTAAGGACTTTGTTGCATTATTTAAGGACTTGGCTGGATTATTTAAGGACTTTGCTGCATTATTTAAGGAGGGGGGGGATCTCCGCAAAACAGAGAAAAGGATGGTCACACTAGTTCATATGTAGAAAATATTTTTAAACTTTATTGAAAAAGATAGGTCACATGTATATACACACACGAAGATATCCAAAAAGACAGAGTACTGAGACCAAGACATATACATAAAAAGGCCATGATCACAAAACAAAGATAAAATTATGGCGCATCCGCGGGAAATGGTAGGCAAACAAAATACATAGGTAGAGGGGAAAATGTCTATTAGATATACCAAAATGACTCAGAGATTAGAAAATATAAAAAATTCTCAATCCCCATGTATACCCATATAACATCTACATCTCTATATGGCATCTAGGATACCTATTAGACCGAATGTGGTCACTCCCCACATATACATATACATGGTATTATTTAATTAGTAACCAAATATTGGGGAAAGAAAGGTATACCTGGATCGTTGCTAAACCAACAAATGTACCGCGGCAAGCGTCACCCCGACGCACGTTTCGGTAGAAATCCTTCTTCAAGGGGTGATCACATCTACCAGCCACCCCCTATTTATACCCCTTTGTCCAAAGATATCATGTGCATGTGCTATACCGGCATGCGGAAGTGGAAAATGCGGCCCGCCCCACCAGCTGCTAGAGAAACACATGATCAGATCACGTCATGTGATCACAAAAACCTGACTCATTATGGGTATAACCCGGTAACCACAGAGACGCGTCACCTGATCACAACACATGATCGGGAAGTCCCGCCTCCATCGTCAAGGACGCTACAAACACTGTCTATCCAGCCGTGGAATGACGCGGACACACCGCCGCCACCGAGACGCACAACAGCGTCGGCATTCAAAGAATGCCAAAAGCCGATGCGCGTGTCAGGGATGCGGAGGGACCGCGTACCAGCTGGACAGCCCAGGTATGCGTCAATGCCATGCATGGATGCTATGATAAAGCCCAACATAGTCAGTGCATATAACTATACGGAGATGAAAACATTGGCATTATAATATGCACTGGCCTTATATATGTCGAGTATGGAGGAAGGCTACGAAATACATACATAAATCATCATTCGTTGTCACATGATAATAGACTGAGGGGGGGAGGAAAAAAAGGGAAAGGAGAGGAGAAACAGGAAGAGAAAAAGAGAAGAAGAAATGGGGACAAAGTACTACCACTCTATTTTCCATACATTGTACATATGATGTATCTATACACGTCCCAAGTTACAACATACTGAAGGAAATAAAATTCCATATATATATACAGTAAACTCAACAATGGTGATAATCATACATAGACATATTCACATACATGCACATATATTAATAACCATAACCATTATTTAAGGACTCTGCTGCATTATTTAAGGACTCTGATACGGTACTTAAGGACTCTGCTGCATTATTTAAGTACTTTGTTGCATTATTTAAGTACTCAGCTGC
Source organism: Phyllobates terribilis (assembly GCF_046119375.1). Classification (NCBI taxonomy): domain Eukaryota; kingdom Metazoa; phylum Chordata; class Amphibia; order Anura; family Dendrobatidae; genus Phyllobates; species Phyllobates terribilis. The sequence continues at coordinate 111,122 of NW_027363896.1, read as the reverse complement.
ACTATTTAAGGACTTTGTTGCATTATTTAAGGACTCTTCTGCATTATTTAAGTACTTTGTTGCATTATTTAAGGACTCTGCTGCATTATTTAAGGACTTTGCTGCATTATTTAAGGACTCTGCTGCAGTATTTAAGGACTTGGCTGGATTATTTAAGGACTCTGCTGCATTATTTAAGGAATGTGCTGCATTATTTAAGGACTCTGCTGCATTATTTATGGACTTTGTTGCATTATTTAAGGACTCTGCTGCATCATTTAAGGACGTTGTTGCATTATTTAAGGACTCTACTTCATTATTTAACGACTTTGCTGCATTATTTAAGGACCCTGCTGCGGTATTTCAGTACTCTGCTGCATTATTTAAGGACTTTGCTGCATTATTTATGGACTTTATTGCATTATTTAAAGACTTTGCTGCATTATTTAAGGAATTTGCTGCATTATTTAAGGACTCTGCAGCATTATTTAATGACTTTGCTGCATTATTTAAGGACTCTGCTGCATTATTTAAGTACTTTGTTGCATTATTTAAGGACTCTGCTGCATTATTTAAGGACTTTGTTGCATTATTTAAGGACTCTGCTGCATTATTTAAGGATTTTGTTGCATTATTTAAGGACTCTGCTGCATTATTTAAGGATTTGGCTGGATTATTTAAGGACTCTTCTGCATTATTTAAGGACTCTGCTGCATTATTTAAGGACTTTGTTGCATTATTTAAAGACTTTGCTGCATTATTTAAGGACTCTGCTGTGGTATTTAAGGACTCTGCTGCATTATTTAAGAACTTTGCTGCATTATTTATTGACTTTATTGCATTATTTAAAGACTTTGCTGCATTATTTAAGGAATTTGCTGCATTATTTAAGGACTCTTCTGCATTATTTAAGGACTTTGTTGCATTATTTAAGGACTCTGCTGCATTATTCAAGGACTTTGCTGCATTATTTAAGGACTCTGCTGCAGTATTTAAGGACTCTGCTGCATTATTTAAGGACTTTTCTGCATTATTTAAGGACTCTGCTGCAATATTTAAGGACTTGGCTGGATTATTTAAGGACTCTGCTGCATTATTTAAGGAATGTGCTGCATTATTTAAGGACTCTGCTGCATTATTAAAGGACTTTCTTGCATTATTTAAGGACTCTGCTGCATGATTTAAGGACTTGGCTGGATTATTTAAGGACTCTTCTGCATTATTTAAGGATTTTGTTGCATTATTTAAGGACTCTGCTGTATTATTTAAGGACTTGGCTGGATTATTTAAGGACTCTTCTGCATTATTTAAGGACTCTGCTGCATTATTTAAGGACTTTGTTGCATTATTTAAAGACTTTGCTGCATTATTTAAGGACTCTGCTGTGGTATTTAAGGACTCTGATGCATTATTTAAGAACTTTGCTGCATTATTTATGGACTTTATTGCATTATTTAAAGACTTTGCTGCATTATTTAAGGAATTTGCTGCATTATTTAAGGACTCTTCTGCATTATTTAAGGACTTTGTTGCATTATTTAAGGACTCTGCTGCATTATTCAAGGACTTTGCTGCATTATTTAAGGACTCTGCTGCAGTATTTAAGGACTCTGCTGCATTATTTAAGGACTTTTCTGCAATATTTAAGGACTCTGCTGCAATTTTTAAGGACTTGGCTGGATTATTTAAGGACTCTGCTGCATTATTTAAGGAGTGTGCTGCATTATTTAAGGACTCTGCTGCATTATTTAAGGACTTTCTTGCATTATTTAAGGACTCTGCTGCATTATTTAAGGACTTTGTTGCATTATTTAAGGACTCTGCTGCATTATGTAAGGACTTTGCTGCATTATTTAAGGACTTTATTGCATTATTTAAGGACTGTTCTGCATTATTTAAGGACTTTGTTGCATTATTTAAGGACTCTGCTGCATTATTTAAGGATCCTGCTGCGGTATTTCAGTACTCTGCTGCATTATTTAAGGAATTTGCTGCATTATTTATGGACTTTATTGCATTATTTAAAGACTTTGCTGCATTATTTAAGGACTTGGCTGGATTATTTAAGGACTGTGCTGCATTATTTAAGGACTTTGCTGCATTATTTAAGGACTCTGCTGCATTATTTAAGGACTTTGTTGCATTATTTAAGGACTCTGCTGCATTATTTAAGGACTTTGTTGCATTATTTAAGGACTCTGCTGCATTATTTAAGGACCCTGCTGCAGTATTTCAGTAATCTGCTGCATTATCTAAGGACTTTGTTGCATTATTTAAAGACTTGGCTGGATTATTTAAGGACTCTGCTGCATTATTTAAGGACTCTGCTGCATTATTTAAGGACTTTGTTGCATTATTTAAGGACCGTGCTGCATTATTTAAGGACTTTGTTGCATTATTTAAGGACTCTGCTGCATTATTTAAGGACCCTGCTGCGGTATTTCAGCACTCTGCTGAATTATTTAAGGACTTTGCTGCATTATTTATGTACTTTATTGCATTATTTAAGAACTCTGCTGCATTATTTAAGGACTTTGTTGCATTATTTAAGGACTCTGCTGCATCATTTAAGGACTTTGTTGCATTATTTAAGGACTCTACTTCATTATTTAACGACTTTGCTGCATTATTTAAGGACCCTGCTGCGATATTTCAGTACTCTGCTGCATTATTTAAGGACTCTGCTGCATTATTTAAGGACTTTGTTGCATTATTTAAGGACTCTGCTGCATTATTTAAGGACTTTGTTGCATTATTTAAGGACTCTGCTGCATTATTTAAGGACCCTGCTGCAGTATTTCAGTAATCTGCTGCATTATTTAAGGACTTTGTTGCATTATTTAAGGACTTGTCTGGATTATTTAGGGACTTTGCTGCATTATTTAAGGACTCTGCTGCATTATTTAAGGACTTTGCTGCATTATTTAAGGACTCTGATACGGTACTTAAGGACTCTGCTGCATTGTTTAAGTACTTTGTTGCATTATTTAAGTACTCAGCTGCATTATTTAAGGACTTTGCTGCATTATTTAAGTACTCTGCTACAGTATTTAAGGACTTAGCTGGATTATTTAAGGACTCTGCTGCATTATTTAAGGAATGTGCTGCATTATTTAATGACTCTGCTGCATTATTTAAGGACTTTGTTGCATTATTTAAGGACTCTGCTGCATTATTTAAGGACTTTGCTGCATTATTTAAGGACTTTATTGCATTATTTAAGGACTGTTCTGCATTATTTAAGGACTTTATTGCATTATTTAAGGACTCTGCTGCATTATTTAAGGATCCTGCTGCGGTATTTCAGTACTCTGCTGCATTATTTAAGGACTTTGCTGCATTATTTAAGGACTTGGCTGGATTATTTAAGGACTCTGCTGCATTATTTAAGGACTTTGCTGCATTATTTAAGGACTCTGCTGCATTATTTAAGGACTTTGTTGCATTATTTAAGGACCCTGCTGCATTATTTAAGGACTTTGTTGCATTATTTAAGGACTCTGCTGCATTACTTAAGGACCCTGCTGCGGTATTTCAGTACTCTGCTGCATTATTTAAGGACTTTGCTGCATTATTTATGGACTTTATTGCATTATTTAAAGACTTTGCTGCATTATTTAAGGAATTTGCTGCATTATTTAAGGACTCTGCAGCATTATTTAATGACTTTGCTGCATTATTTAAGGACTCTGCTGCATTATTTAAGGACTTTGTTGCATTATTTAAGGACTCTTATGCATTATTTAAGGACTTTGTTGCATTATTTAAGGACTCTGCTGCATTATTCAAGAACTTTGCTGCAGTATTTAAGGACTTGGCTGGATTATTTAAGGACTCTACTGCATTATTTAAGGAATGTGCTGCATTATTTAAGGAATGTGCTGCATTATTTAAGGACTCTGCTGCATTATTTAAGGACTTTGTTGCATTATTTAAGGACTTTGTTGCATTACTTAAGGACTCTGCTGCATTATTTAAGGACTTTGCTGCATTATTTAAGGACTTTATTGCATTATTTAAGGACTCTGCTGCATTATTTAAGGATGATGCTGCGGTATTTCAGTACTCTGCTGCATTATTTAAGGACTTTGCTGCATTATTTAAGGACTTGGCTGGATTATTTAAGGACTCTGCTGCATTATTTAAGGACTTTGCTGCATTATTTAAGGACTCTGCTGCATTATTTAAGGACTTTGTTGCATTATTTAAGGACTTGGCTGGATTATTTAAGGACTCTGCTGCATTATTTAAGGACTTTGCTGCATTATTTAAGGACTCTGCTGCATTATTTAAGGACTTTGTTGCATTATTTAAGGACCCTGCTGCATTATTTAAGGACTTTGTTGCATTATTTAAGGACTCTGCTGCATTACTTAAGGACCCTGCTGCGGTATTTCAGTACTCTGCTGCATTATTTAAGGACTTTGCTGCATTATTTATGGACTTTATTGCATTATTTAAAGACTTTGCTGCATTATTTAAGGAATTTGCTGCATTATTTAAGGACTCTGCAGCATTATTTAATGACTTTGCTGCATTATTTAAGGACTCTGCTGCATTATTTAAGGACTTTGTTGCATTATTTAAGGACTCTTATGCATTATTTAAGGACTTTGTTGCATTATTTAAGGACTCTGCTGCATTATTCAAGAACTTTGCTGCAGTATTTAAGGACTTGGCTGGATTATTTAAGGACTCTACTGCATTATTTAAGGAATGTGCTGCATTATTTAAGGAATGTGCTGCATTATTTAAGGACTCTGCTGCATTATTTAAGGACTTTGTTGCATTATTTAAGGACTTTGTTGCATTACTTAAGGACTCTGCTGCATTATTTAAGGACTTTGCTGCATTATTTAAGGACTTTATTGCATTATTTAAGGACTCTGCTGCATTATTTAAGGATCCTGCTGCGGTATTTCAGTACTCTGCTGCATTATTTAAGGACTTTGCTGCATTATTTAAGGACTTGGCTGGATTATTTAAGGACTCTGCTGCATTATTTAAGGACTTTGCTGCATTATTTAAGGACTCTGCTGCATTATTTAAGGACTTTGTTGCATTATTTAAGGACCCTGCTGCATTATTTAAGGACTTTGTTGCATTATTTAAGGACTCTGCTGCATTATTTAAGGACCCTGCTGCGGTATTTCAGCACTCTGCTGAATTATTTAAGGACTTTGCTGCATTATTTATGGACTTTATTGCATTATTTAAGGACTCTGCTGCATTATTTAAGGAATTTGTTGCATTATTAAATGACTCTGCTGCATTATTTAATGATTTTGCTGCATTATTTAAGTACTCTGCTACTTTACTTAAGGACTCTGCTGCATTATTTAAGTACTTTGTTGCATTATTTAAGGACTCTGCTGCATTATTTAAGGTCTTGGTTGCATTATTTAAGGACTCTTCTGCATTATTTAAGGACTCTGCTGCATTGTTTAAGGACTTTGTTGCATTATTTAAGGACTCTGCTGCATCATTTAAGGACTTTTTTGCATTATTTAAGGACTCTACTTCATTATATAACGACTTTGCTGCATTATTTATGGACCCTGCTGCGGTATTTTAGTACTCTGCTGCATTATTTAAGGACTCTGCTGCATTATTTATGGACTTTGTTGCATTATTTAAGGACTCTGCTGCATCATTTAAAGACGTTGTTGCATTATTTAAGGACTCTACTTCATTATTTAATGACTTTGCTGCATTATTTAAGGACCCTGCTGCGGTATTTCAGTACTCTGCTGCATTATTTAAGGACTTTGCTGCATTATTTATGGACTTTATTGCATTATTTAAAGACTTTGCTGCATTATTTAAGGAATTTGCTGCATTATTTAAGGACTCTGCAGCATTATTTAATGACTTTGCTGCATTATTTAAGGACTCTGCTGCATTATTTAAGGACTTTGTTGCATTATTTAAGGACTCTGCTGCATTATTTAAGGACCCTGCTGCAGTATTTCAGTAATCTGCATTATTTAAGGACTTTGTTGCATTATTTAAGGACTTGGCTGGATTATTTAGGGACTCTGCTGCATTATTTACGGACTTTGCTGCATTTTTTAAGGACTCTGCTGCATTATTTAAGGACTTTGTTGCATTATTTAAGGACCCTGCAGCAGTATTTCAGTAATCTGCTGCATTATTTAAGGACTTTGTTGCATTATTTAAGGACTTGGCTGGATTATTTAAGGACTTTGCTGCATTATTTAAGGAGGGGGGGGATCTCCGCAAAACAGAGAAAAGGATGGTCACACTAGTTCATATGTAGAAAATATTTTTAAACTTTATTGAAAAAGATAGGTCACATGTATATACACACACGAAGATATCCAAAAAGACAGAGTACTGAGACCAAGATATATACATAAAAAGGCCATGATCACAAAACAAAGATAAAATTATGGCGCATCCGCGGGAAATGGTAGGCAAACAAAATACATAGGTAGAGGGGAAAATGTCTATTAGATATACCAAAATGACTCAGAGATTAGAAAATATAAAAAATTCTCAATCCCCATGTATACCCATATAACATCTACATCTCTATATGGCATCTAGGATACCTATTAGACCGAATGTGGTCACTCCCCACATATACATATACATGGTATTATTTAATTAGTAACCAAATATTGGGGAAAGAAAGGTATACCTGGATCGTTGCTAAACCAACAAATGTACCGCGGCAAGCGTCACCCCGACGCACGTTTCGGTAGAAATCCTTCTTCAAGGGGTGATCACATCTACCAGCCACCCCCTATTTATACCCCTTTGTCCAAAGATATCATGTGCATGTGCTATACCGGCATGCGGAAGTGGAAAATGCGGCCCGCCCCACCAGCTGCTAGAGAAACACATGATCAGATCACGTCATGTGATCACAAAAACCTGACTCATTATGGGTATAACCCGGTAACCACAGAGACGCGTCACCTGATCACAACACATGATCGGGAAGTCCCGCCTCCATCGTCAAGGACGCTACAAACACTGTCTATCCAGCCGTGGAATGACGCGGACACACCGCCGCCACCGAGACGCACAACAGCGTCGGCATTCAAAGATTGCCAAAAGCCGATGCGCGTGTCAGGGATGCGGAGGGACCGCGTACCAGCTGGACAGCCCAGGTATGCGTCAATGCCATGCATGGATGCTATGATAAAGCCCAACATAGTCAGTGCATATAACTATACGGAGATGAAAACATTGGCATTATAATATGCACTGGCCTTATATATGTCGAGTATGGAGGAAGGCTACGAAATACATACATAAATCATCATTCGTTGTCACATGATAATAGACTGAGGGGGGGAGGAAAAAAAGGGAAAGGAGAGGAGAAACAGGAAGAGAAAAAGAGAAGAAGAAATGGGGACAAAGTACTACCACTCTATTTTCCATACATTGTACATATGATGTATCTATACACGTCCCAAGTTACAACATACTGAAGGAAATAAAATTCCATATATATATACAGTAAACTCAACAATGGTGATAATCATACATAGACATATTCACATACATGCACATATATTAATAACCATAACCATTATTTAAGGACTCTGCTGCATTATTTAAGGACTCTGATACGGTACTTAAGGACTCTGCTGCATTATTTAAGTACTTTGTTGCATTATTTAAGTACTCAGCTGCACTATTTAAGGACTTTGTTGCATTATTTAAGGACTCTTCTGCATTATTTAAGTACTTTGTTGCATTATTTAAGGACTCTGCTGCATTATTTAAGGACTTTGCTGCATTATTTAAGGACTCTGCTGCAGTATTTAAGGACTTGGCTGGATTATTTAAGGACTCTGCTGCATTATTTAAGGAATGTGCTGCATTATTTAAGGACTCTGCTGCATTATTTATGGACTTTGTTGCATTATTTAAGGACTCTGCTGCATCATTTAAGGACGTTGTTGCATTATTTAAGGACTCTACTTCATTATTTAACGACTTTGCTGCATTATTTAAGGACCCTGCTGCGGTATTTCAGTACTCTGCTGCATTATTTAAGGACTTTGCTGCATTATTTATAGACTTTATTGCATTATTTAAAGACTTTGCTGCATTATTTAAGGAATTTGCTGCATTATTTAAGGACTCTGCAGCATTATTTAATGACTTTGCTGCATTATTTAAGGACTCTGCTGCATTATTTAAGTACTTTGTTGCATTATTTAAGGACTCTGCTGCATTATTTAAGGACTTTGTTGCATTATTTAAGGACTCTGCTGCATTATTTAAGGATTTGGCTGGATTATTTAAGGACTCTTCTGCATTATTTAAGGACTCTGCTGCATTATTTAAGGACTTTGTTGCATTATTTAAAGACTTTGCTGCATTATTTAAGGACTCTGCTGTGGTATTTAAGGACTCTGCTGCATTATTTAAGAACTTTGCTGCATTATTTATTGACTTTATTGCATTATTTAAAGACTTTGCTGCATTATTTAAGGAATTTGCTGCATTATTTAAGGACTCTTCTGCATTATTTAAGGACTTTGTTGCATTATTTAAGGACTCTGCTGCATTATTCAAGGACTTTGCTGCATTATTTAAGGACTCTGCTGCAGTATTTAAGGACTCTGCTGCATTATTTAAGGACTTTTCTGCATTATTTAAGGACTCTGCTGCAATATTTAAGGACTTGGCTGGATTATTTAAGGACTCTGCTGCATTATTTAAGGAATGTGCTGCATTATTTAAGGACTCTGCTGCATTATTAAAGGACTTTCTTGCATTATTTAAGGACTCTGCTGCATTATTTAAGGACTTTGTTGCATTATTTAAGGACTCTGCTGCATTATATAAGGACTTTGCTGCATTATTTAAGGACTTTATTGCATTATTTAAGGACTGTTCTGCATTATTTAAGGACTTTGTTGCATTATTTAACGACTCTGCTGCATTATTTAAGGATCCTGCTGCGGTATTTCAGTACTCTGCTGCATTATTTAAGGAATTTGCTGCATTATTTATGGACTTTATTGCATTATTTAAAGACTTTGCTGCATTATTTAAGGACTTGGCTGGATTATTTAAGGACTGTGCTGCATTATTTAAGGACTTTGCTGCATTATTTAAGGACTCTGCTGCATTATTTAAGGACTTTGTTGCATTATTTAAGGACTCTGCTGCATTATTTAAGGACTTTGTTGCATTATTTAAGGACTCTGCTGCATTATTTAAGGACCCTGCTGCAGTATTTCAGTAATCTGCTGCATTATCTAAGGACTTTGTTGCATTATTTAAGGACTTGGCTGGATTATTTAAGGACTCTGCTGCATTATTTAAGGACTTTGCTGCATTATTTAAGGACTCTGCTGCATTATTTAAGGACTTTGTTGCATTATTTAAGGACCGTGCTGCATTATTTAAGGACTTTGTTGCATTATTTAAGGACTCTGCTGCATTATTTAAGGACCCTGCTGCGGTATTTCAGCACTCTGCTGAATTATTTAAGGACTTTGCTGCATTATTTATGTACTTTATTGCATTATTTAAGGACTCTGCTGCATTATTTAAGGACTTTGTTGCATTATTTAAGGACTCTGCTGCATCATTTAAGGACTTTGTTGCATTATTTAAGGACTCTACTTCATTATTTAACGACTTTGCTGCATTATTTAAGGACCCTGCTGCGGTATTTCAGTACTCTGCTGCATTATTTAAGGACTCTGCTGCATTATTTAAGGACTTTGTTGCATTATTTAAGGACTCTGCTGCATTATTTAAGGACTTTGTTGCATTATTTAAGGACTCTGCTGCATTATTTAAGGACCCTGCTGCAGTATTTCAGTAATCTGCTGCATTATTTAAGGACTTTGTTGCATTATTTAAGGACTTGGCTGGATTATTTAGGGACTTTGCTGCATTATTTAAGGACTCTGCTGCATTATTTAAGGACTTTGCTGCATTATTTAAGGACTCTGATACGGTACTTAAGGACTCTGCTGCATTATTTAAGTACTTTGTTGCATTATTTAAGTACACAGCTGCATTATTTAAGGACTTTGCTGCATTATTTAAGTACTCTGCTGCAGTATTTAAGGACTTGGCTGGATTATTTAAGGACTCTGCTGCATTATTTAAGGAATGTGCTGCATTATTTAAGGACTTTATTGCATTATTTAAGGACTGTTCTGCATTATTTAAGGACTTTGTTGCATTATTTAAGGACTTTGCTGCATTATTTAAGGATCCTGCTGCGGTATTTCAGTACTCTGCTGCATTATTTAAGGACTTTGCTGCATTATTTAAGGACTTGGCTGGATTATTTAAGGACTCTGCTGCATTATTTAAGGACTTTGCTGCATTATTTAAGGACTCTGCTGCATTATTTAATGACTTTGTTGCATTATTTAAGGACCCTGCTGCATTATTTAAGGACTTTGTTGCATTATTTAAGGACTCTGCTGCATTATTTAAGAACCCTGCTGCGGTATTTCAGCACTCTGCTGAATTATTTAAGGACTTTGCTGCATTATTTAAGGACTTGGCTGGATTATTTAAGGACTCTGCTGCATTATTTAAGGACTTTGCTGCATTATTTAAGGACTCTGCTGCATTATTTAAGGACTTTGTTGCATTATTTAAGGACCCTGCTGCATTATTTAAGGACTTTGTTGCATTATTTAAGGACTCTGCTGCATTATTTAAGGACCCTGCTGCGGTATTTCAGTACTCTGCTGCATTATTTAAGGACTTTGCTGCATTATTTATGGACTGTATTGCATTATTTAAAGACTTTGCTGCATTATTTAAGGAATTTGCTGCATTATTTAAGGACTCTGCAGCATTATTTAATGACTTTGCTGCATTATTTAAGGACTCTGCTGCATTATTTAAGTACTTTGTTGCATTATTTAAGGACTCTGCTGCATTATTTAAGGACTTTGTTGCATTATTTAAGGACTCTTCTGCATTATTTAAGGACTTGGCTGGATTATTTAAGGACCCTGCTGCATGATTTAAGGACTTGGCTGGATTATTTAAGGACTCTTCTGCATTATTTAAGGATTTTGTTGCATTATTTAAGGACTCTGCTGTATTATTTAAGGACTTGGCTGGATTATTTAAGGACTCTTCTGCATTATTTAAGGACTCTGCTGCATTATTTAAGGACTTTGTTGCATTATTTAAAGACTTTGCTGCATTATTTAAGGACTCTGCTGTGGTATTTAAGGACTCTGATGCATTATTTAAGAACTTTGCTGCATTATTTATGGACTTTATTGCATTATTTAAAGACTTTGCTGCATTATTTAAGGAATTTGCTGCATTATTTAAGGACTCTTCTGCATTATTTAAGGACTTTGTTGCATTATTTAAGGACTCTGCTGCATTATTCAAGGACTTTGCTGCATTATTTAAGGACTCTGCTGCAGTATTTAAGGACTCTGCTGCATTATTTAAGGACTTTTCTGCAATATTTAAGGACTCTGCTGCAATTTTTAAGGACTTGGCTGGATTATTTAAGGACTCTGCTGCATTATTTAAGGAGTGTGCTGCATTATTTAAGGACTCTGCTGCATTATTTAAGGACTTTCTTGCATTATTTAAGGACTCTGCTGCATTATTTAAGGACTTTGTTGCATTATTTAAGGACTCTGCTGCATTATATAAGGACTTTGCTGCATTATTTAAGGACTTTATTGCATTATTTAAGGACTGTTCTGCATTATTTAAGGACTTTGTTGCATTATTTAAGGACTCTGCTGCATTATTTAAGGATCCTGCTGCGGTATTTCAGTACTCTGCTGCATTATTTAAGGAATTTGCTGCATTATTTATGGACTTTATTGCATTATTTAAAGACTTTGCTGCATTATTTAAGGACTTGGCTGGATTATTTAAGGACTGTGCTGCATTATTTAAGGACTTTGCTGCATTATTTAAGGACTCTGCTGCATTATTTAAGGACTTTGTTGCATTATTTAAGGACTCTGCTGCATTATTTAAGGACTTTGTTGCATTATTTAAGGACTCTGATGCATTATTTAAGGACCCTGCTGCAGTATTTCAGTAATCTGCTGCATTATCTAAGGACTTTGTTGCATTATTTAAAGACTTGGCTGGATTATTTAAGGACTCTGCTGCATTATTTAAGGACTTTGCTGCATTATTTAAGGACTCTGCTGCATTATTTAAGGACTTTGTTGCATTATTTAAGGACCGTGCTGCATTATTTAAGGACTTTGTTGCATTATTTAAGGACTCTGCTGCATTATTTAAGGACCCTGCTGCGGTATTTCAGCACTCTGCTGAATTATTTAAGGACTTTGCTGCATTATTTATGTACTTTATTGCATTATTTAAGAACTCTGCTGCATTATTTAAGGACTTTGTTGCATTATTTAAGGACTCTGCTGCATCATTTAAGGACTTTGTTGCATTATTTAAGGACTCTACTTCATTATTTAACGACTTTGCTGCATTATTTAAGGACCCTGCTGCGATATTTCAGTACTCTGCTGCATTATTTAAGGACTCTGCTGCATTATTTAAGGACTTTGTTGCATTATTTAAGGACTCTGCTGCATTATTTAAGGACTTTGTTGCATTATTTAAGGACTCTGCTGCATTATTTAAGGACCCTGCTGCAGTATTTCAGTAATCTGCTGCATTATTTAAGGACTTTGTTGCATTATTTAAGGACTTGTCTGGATTATTTAGGGACTTTGCTGCATTATTTAAGGACTCTGCTGCATTATTTAAGGACTTTGCTGCATTATTTAAGGACTCTGATACGGTACTTAAGGACTCTGCTGCATTGTTTAAGTACTTTGTTGCATTATTTAAGTACTCAGCTGCATTATTTAAGGACTTTGCTGCATTATTTAAGTACTCTGCTGCAGTATTTAAGGACTTAGCTGGATTATTTAAGGACTCTGCTGCATTATTTAAGGAATGTGCTGCATTATTTAATGACTCTGCTGCATTATTTAAGGACTTTGTTGCATTATTTAAGGACTTTGTTGCATTATTTAAGGACTCTGCTGCATTATTTAAGGACTTTGCTGCATTATTTAAGGACTTTATTGCATTATTTAAGGACTGTTCTGCATTATTTAAGGACTTTATTGCATTATTTAAGGACTCTGCTGCATTATTTAAGGATCCTGCTGCGGTATTTCAGTACTCTGCTGCATTATTTAAGGACTTTGCTGCATTATTTAAGGACTTGGCTGGATTATTTAAGGACTCTGCTGCATTATTTAAGGACTTTGCTGCATTATTTAAGGACTCTGCTGCATTATTTAAGGACTTTGTTGCATTATTTAAGGACCCTGCTGCATTATTTAAGGACTTTGTTGCATTATTTAAGGACTCTGCTGCATTACTTAAGGACCCTGCTGCGGTATTTCAGCACTCTGCTGAATTATTTAAGGACTTTGCTGCATTATTTATGGACTTTATTGCATTATTTAAGGACTCTGCTGCATTATTTAAGGAATTTGTTGCATTATTAAATGACTCTGCTGCATTATTTAATGATTTTGCTGCATTATTTAAGTACTCTGCTACTTTACTTAAGGACTCTGCTGCATTATTTAAGTACTTTGTTGCATTATTTAAGGACTCTGCTGCATTATTTAAGGTCTTGGTTGCATTATTTAAGGACTCTTCTGCATTATTTAAGGACTCTGCTGCATTGTTTAAGGACTTTGTTGCATTATTTAAGGACTCTGCTGCATTATTTAAGGACTTTGTTGCATTATTTAAGGACTCTGCTGCATCATTTAAGGACTTTTTTGCATTATTTAAGGACTCTGCTGCATCATTTAAGGACGTTGTTGCATTATTTAAGGACTCTACTTCATTATTTAATGACTTTGCTGCATTATTTAAGGACCCTGCTGCGGTATTTCAGTACTCTGCTGCATTATTTAAGGACTTTGCTGCATTATTTATGGACTTTATTGCATTATTTAAAGACTTTGCTGCATTATTTAAGGAATTTGCTGCATTATTTAAGGACTCTGCAGCATTATTTAATGACTTTGCTGCATTATTTAAGGACTCTGCTGCATTATTTAAGGACTTTGTTGCATTATTTAAGGACTCTTCTGCATTATTTAAGGACTTTGTTGCATTATTTAAGGACTCTGCTGCATTATTCAAGAACTTTGCTGCAGTATTTAAGGACTTGGCTGGATTATTTAAGGACTCTGCTGCATTATTTAAGGAATGTGCTGCATTATTTAAGGACTCTGCTGCATTATTTAAGGACTTTGTTGCATTATTTAAGGACTTTGTTGCATTACTTAAGGACTCTGCTGCATTATTTAAGGACTTTGCTGCATTATTTAAGGACTTTATTGCATTATTTAAGGACTCTGCTGCATTATTTAAGGATCCTGCTGCGGTATTTCAGTACTCTGCTGCATTATTTAAGGACTTTGCTGCATTATTTAAGGACTTGGCTGGATTATTTAAGGACTCTGCTGCATTATTTAAGGACTTTGCTGCATTATTTAAGGACTCTGCTGCATTATTTAAGGACTTTGTTGCATTATTTAAGGACCCTGCTGCATTATTTAAGGACTTTGTTGCATTATTTAAGGACTCTGCTGCATTATTTAAGGACCCTGCTGCGGTATTTCAGCACTCTGCTGAATTATTTTACGACTTTGCTGCATTATTTATGGACTTTATTGCATTATTTAAGGACTCTGCTGCATTATTTAAGGAATTTGTTGCATTATTAAATGACTCTGCTGCATTATTTAATGATTTTGCTGCATTATTTAAGTACTCTGCTACTTTACTTAAGGACTCTGCTGCATTATTTAAGTACTTTGTTGCATTATTTAAGGACTCTGCTGCATTATTTAAGGTCTTGGTTGCATTATTTAAGGACTCTTCTGCATTATTTAAGGACTCTGCTGCATTGTTTAAGGACTTTGTTGCATTATTTAAGGACTCTGCTGCATCATTTAAGGACTTTTTTGCATTATTTAAGGACTCTACTTCATTATATAACGACTTTGCTGCATTATTTATGGACCCTGCTGCGGTATTTTAGTACTCTGCTGCATTATTTAAGGACTCTGCTGCATTATTTATGGACTTTGTTGCATTATTTAAGGACTCTGCTGCATCATTTAACGACGTTGTTGCATTATTTAAGGACTCTACTTCATTATTTAATGACTTTGCTGCATTATTTAAGGACCCTGCTGCGGTATTTCAGTACTCTGCTGCATTATTTAAGGACTTTGCTGCATTATTTATGGACTTTATTGCATTATTTAAAGACTTTGCTGCATTATTTAAGGAATTTGCTGCATTATTTAAGGACTCTGCAGCATTATTTAATGACTTTGCTGCATTATTTAAGGACTCTGCTGCATTATTTAAGGACTTTGTTGCATTATTTAAGGACTCTGCTGCATTATTTAAGGACCCTGCTGCAGTATTTCAGTAATCTGCATTATTTAAGGACTTTGTTGCATTATTTAAGGACTTGGCTGGATTATTTAGGGACTCTGCTGCATTATTTACGGACTTTGCTGCATTTTTTAAGGACTCTGCTGCATTATTTAAGGACTTTGTTGCATTATTTAAGGACCCTGCAGCAGTATTTCAGTAATCTGCTGCATTATTTAAGGACTTTGTTGCATTATTTAAGGACTTGGCTGGATTATTTAAGGACTTTGCTGCATTATTTAAGGAGGGGGGGGGGATCTCCGCAAAACAGAGAAAAGGATGGTCACACTAGTTCATATGTAGAAAATATTTTTAAACTTTATTGAAAAAGATAGGTCACATGTATATACACACACGAAGATATCCAAAAAGACAGAGTACTGAGACCAAGACATATACATAAAAAGGCCATGATCACAAAACAAAGATAAAATTATGGCGCATCCGCGGGAAATGGTAGGCAAACAAAATACATAGGTAGAGGGGAAAATGTCTATTAGATATACCAAAATGACTCAGAGATTAGAAAATATAAAAAATTCTCAATCCCCATGTATACCCATATAACATCTACATCTCTATATGGCATCTAGGATACCTATTAGACCGAATGTGGTCACTCCCCACATATACATATACATGGTATTATTTAATTAGTAACCGAATATTGGGGAAAGAAAGGTATACCTGGATCGTTGCTAAACCAACAAATGTACCGCGGCAAGCGTCACCCCGACGCACGTTTCGGTAGAAATCCTTCTTCAAGGGGTGATCACATCTACCAGCCACCGCCTATTTATACCCCTATGTCCAAAGATATCATGTGCATGTGCTATACCGGCATGCGGAAGTGGAAAATGCGGCCCGCCCCACCAGCTGCTAGAGAAACACATGATCAGATCACGTCATGTGATCACAAAAACCTGACTCATTATGGGTATAACCCGGTAACCACAGAGACGCGTCACCTGATCACAACACATGATCGGGAAGTCCCGCCTCCATCGTCAAGGACGCTACAAACACTGTCTATCCAGCCGTGGAATGACGCGGACACACCGCCGCCACCGAGACGCACAACAGCGTCGGCATTCAAAGAATGCCAAAAGCCGATGCGCGTGTCAGGGATGCGGAGGGACCGCGTACCAGCTGGACAGCCCAGGTATGCGTCAATGCCATGCATGGATGCTATGATAAAGCCCAACATAGTCAGTGCATATAACTATACGGAGATGAAAACATTGGCATTATAATATGCACTGGCCTTATATATGTCGAGTATGGAGGAAGGCTACGAAATACATACATAAATCATCATTCGTTGTCACATGATAATAGACTGAGGGGGGGAGGAAAAAAAGGGAAAGGAGAGGAGAAACAGGAAGAGAAAAAGAGAAGAAGAAATGGGGACAAAGTACTACCACTCTATTTTCCATACATTGTACATATGATGTATCTATACACGTCCCAAGTTACACCATACTGAAGGAAATAAAATTCCATATATATATACAGTAAACTCAATAATGGTGATAATCATACATAGACATATTCACATACATGCACATATATTAATAACCATAACCATTATTTAAGGACTCTGCTGCATTATTTAAGGACTCTGATACGGTACTTAAGGACTCTGCTGCATTATTTAAGTACTTTGTTGCATTATTTAAGTACTCAGCTGCACTATTTAAGGACTTTGTTGCATTATTTAAGGACTCTTCTGCATTATTTAAGTACTTTGTTGCATTATTTAAGGACTCTGCTGCATTATTTAAGGACTTTGCTGCATTATTTAAGGACTCTGCTGCAGTATTTAAGGACTTGGCTGGATTATTTAAGGACTCTGCTGCATTATTTAAGGAATGTGCTGCATTATTTAAGGACTCTGCTGCATTATTTATGGACTTTGTTGCATTATTTAAGGACTCTGCTGCATCATTTAAGGACGTTGTTGCATTATTTAAGGACTCTACTTCATTATTTAACGACTTTGCTGCATTATTTAAGGACCCTGCTGCGGTATTTCAGTACTCTGCTGCATTATTTAAGGACTTTGCTGCATTATTTATGGACTTTATTGCATTATTTAAAGACTTTGCTGCATTATTTAAGGAATTTGCTGCATTATTTAAGGACTCTGCAGCATTATTTAATGACTTTGCTGCATTATTTAAGGACTCTGCTGCATTATTTAAGTACTTTGTTGCATTATTTAAGGACTCTGCTGCATTATTTAAGGACTTTGTTGCATTATTTAAGGACTCTGCTGCATTATTTAAGGATTTTGTTGCATTATTTAAGGACTCTGCTGCATTATTTAAGGATTTGGCTGGATTATTTAAGGACTCTTCTGCAGTATTTAAGGACTCTGCAGCATTATTTAATGACTTTGCTGCATTATTTAAGGACTCTGCTGCATTATTTAAGTACTTTGTTGCATTATTTAAGGACTCTGCTGCATTATTTAAGGACTTTGTTGCATTATTTAAAGACTTTGCTGCATTATTTAAGGACTCTGCTGTGGTATTTAAGGACTCTGCTGCATTATTTAAGAACTTTGCTGCATTATTTATTGACTTTATTGCATTATTTAAAGACTTTGCTGCATTATTTAAGGAATTTGCTGCATTATTTAAGGACTCTTCTGCATTATTTAAGGACTTTGTTGCATTATTTAAGGACTCTGCTGCATTATTCAAGGACTTTGCTGCATTATTTAAGGACTCTGCTGCAGTATTTAAGGACTCTGCTGCATTATTTAAGGACTTTTCTGCATTATTTAAGGACTCTGCTGCAATATTTAAGGACTTGGCTGGATTATTTAAGGACTCTGCTGCATTATTTAAGGAATGTGCTGCATTATTTAAGGACTCTGCTGCATTATTTAAGGACTTTCTTGCATTATTTAAGGACTCTGCTGCATTATTTAAGGACTTTGTTGCATTATTTAAGGACTCTGCTGCATTATATAAGGACTTTGCTGCATTATTTAAGGACTTTATTGCATTATTTAAGGACTGTTCTGCATTATTTAAGGACTTTGTTGCATTATTTAAGGACTCTGCTGCATGATTTAAGGATCCTGCTGCGGTATTTCAGTACTCTGCTGCATTATTTAAGGAATTTGCTGCATTATTTATGGACTTTATTGCATTATTTAAAGACTTTGCTGCATTATTTAAGGACTTGGCTGGATTATTTAAGGACTGTGCTGCATTATTTAAGGACTTTGCTGCATTATTTAAGGACTCTGCTGCATTATTTAAGGACTTTGTTGCATTATTTAAGGACTCTGCTGCATTATTTAAGGACTTTGTTGCATTATTTAAGGACTCTGCTGCATTATTTAAGGACCCTGCTGCAGTATTTCAGTAATCTGCTGCATTATCTAAGGACTTTGTTGCATTATTTAAGGACTTGGCTGGATTATTTAAGGACTCTGCATTATTTAAGGACTTTGCTGCATTATTTAAGGACTCTGCTGCATTATTTAAGGACTTTGTTGCATTATTTAAGGACCGTGCTGCATTATTTAAGGACTTTGTTGCATTATTTAAGGACTCTGCTGCATTATTTAAGGACCCTGCTGCGGTATTTCAGCACTCTGCTGAATTATTTAAGGACTTGGCTGCATTATTTATGTACTTTATTGCATTATTTAAGGACTCTGCTGCATTATTTAAGGACTTTGTTGCATTATTTAAGGACTCTGCTGCATCATTTAAGGACTTTGTTGCATTATTTAAGGACTCTACTTCATTATTTAATGACTTTGCTGCATTATTTAAGGACCCTGCTGCGGTATTTCAGTACTCTGCTGCATTATTTAAGGACTCTGCTGCATTATTTAAGGACTTTGTTGCATTATTTAAGGACTCTGCTGCATTATTTAAGGACTTTGTTGCATTATTTAAGGACTCTGCTGCATTATTTAAGGACCCTGCTGCAGTATTTCAGTAATCTGCTGCATTATTTAAGGACTTTGTTGCATTATTTAAGGACTTGGCTGGATTATTTAGGGACTTTGCTGCATTATTTAAGGACTCTGCTGCATTATTTAAGGACTTTGCTGCATTATTTAAGGACTCTGATACGGTACTTAAGGACTCTGCTGCATTATTTAAGTACTTTGTTGCATTATTTAAGTACACAGCTGCATTATTTAAGGACTTTGCTGCATTATTTAAGTACTCTGCTGCAGTATTTAAGGACTTGGCTGGATTATTTAAGGACTCTGCTGCATTATTTAAGGAATGTGCTGCATTATTTAAGGACTTTATTGCATTATTTAAGGACTGTTCTGCATTATTTAAGGACTTTGTTGCATTATTTAAGGACTTTGCTGCATTATTTAAGGATCCTGCTGCGGTATTTCAGTACTCTGCTGCATTATTTAAGGACTTTGCTGCATTATTTAAGGACTTGGCTGGATTATTTAAGGACTCTGCTGCATTATTTAAGGACTTTGCTGCATTATTTAAATACTCTGCTGCATTATTTAATGACTTTGTTGCATTATTTAAGGACCCTGCTGCATTATTTAAGGACTTTGTTGCATTATTTAAGGACTCTGCTGCATTATTTAAGGACCCTGCTGCGGTATTTCAGCACTCTGCTGAATTATTTAAGGACTTTGCTGCATTATTTAAGGACTTGGCTGGATTATTTAAGGACTCTGCTGCATTATTTAAGGACTTTGCTGCATTATTTAAGGACTCTGCTGCATTATTTAAGGACTTTGTTGCATTATTTAAGGACCCTGCTGCATTATTTAAGGACTTTGTTGCATTATTTAAGGACTCTGCTGCATTATTTAAGGACCCTGCTGCGGTATTTCAGCACTCTGCTGAATTATTTAAGGACTTTGCTGCATTATTTATGGACTTTATTGCATTATTTAAGGACTCTGCTGCATTATTTAAGGAATTTGTTGCATTATTAAATGACTCTGCTGCATTATTTAATGATTTTCCTGCATTATTTAAGTACTCTGCTACTTTACTTAAGGACTCTGCTGCATTATTTAAGTACTTTGTTGCATTATTTAAGGACTCTGCTGCATTATTTAAGGTCTTGGTTGCATTATTTAAGGACTCTTCTGCATTATTTAAGGACTCTGCTGCATTGTTTAAGGACTCTGCTGCATTGTTTAAGGACTTTGTTGCATTATTTAAGGACTCTGCTGCATTATTTAAGGACTTTGTTGCATTATTTAAGGACTCTGCTGCATCATTTAAGGACTTTTTTGCATTATTTAAGGACTCTACTTCATTATATAACGACTTTGCTGCATTATTTATGGACCCTGCTGCGGTATTTCAGTACTCTGCTGCATTATTTAAGGACTCTGCTGCATTATTTATGGACTTTGTTGCATTATTTAAGGACTCTGCTGCATCATTTAAGGACGTTGTTGCATTATTTAAGGACTCTACTTCATTATTTAATGACTTTGCTGCATTATTTAAGGACCCTGCTGCGGTATTTCAGTACTCTGCTGCATTATTTAAGGACTTTGCTGCATTATTTATGGACTTTATTGCATTATTTAAAGACTTTGCTGCATTATTTAAGGAATTTGTTGCATTATTTAAGGACTCTGCTGCATCATTTAAGGACTTTGTTGCATTATTTAAGGACTCTACTTCATTATTTAACGACTTTGCTGCATTTTTTAAGGACCCTGCTGCGGTATTTCAGTACTCTGCTGCATTATTTAAGGACTCTGCTGCATTATTTAAGGACTTTGTTGCATTATTTAAGGACTCTGCTGCATTATTTAAGGACTTTGTTGCATTATATAAGGACTCTGCTGCATTATTTAAGGACCCTGCTGCAGTATTTCAGTAATCTGCTGCATTATTTAAGGACTTTGTTGCATTATTTAAGGACTTGTCTGGATTATTTAGGGACTTTGCTGCATTATTTAAGGACTCTGCTGCATTATTTAAGGACTTTGCTGCATTATTTAAGGACTCTGATACGGTACTTAAGGACTCTGCTGCATTATTTAAGTACTCAGCTGCATTATTTAAGGACTTTGCTGCATTATTTAAGTACTCTGCTGCAGTATTTAAGGACTTGGCTGGATAATTTAAGGACTCTGCTGCATTATTTAAGGAATGTGCTGCATTATTTAAGGACTCTGCTGCATTATTTAAGGACTTTGTTGCATTATTTAAGGACTTTGTTGCATTATTTAAGGACTCTGCTGCATTATTTAAGGACTTTGCTGCATTATTTAAGGACTTTATTGCATTATTTAAGGACTGTTCTGCATTATTTAAGGACTTTGTTGCATTATTTAAGGACTCTGCTGCATTATTTAAGGATCCTGCTGCGGTATTTCAGTACTCTGCTGCATTATTTAAGGACTTTGCTGCATTATTTAAGGACTTGGCTGGATTATTTAAGGACTCTGCTGCATTATTTAAGGACTTTGCTGCATTATTTAAGGACTCTGCTGCATTATTTAAGGACTTTGTTGCATTATTTAAGGACCCTGCTGCATTATTTAAGGACTTTGTTGCATTATTTAAGGACTCTGCTGCATTACTTAAGGACCCTGCTGCGGTATTTCAGCACTCTGCTGAATTATTTAAGGACTTTGCTGCATTATTTATGGACTTTATTGCATTATTTAAGGACTCTGCTGCATTATTTAAGGAATTTGTTGCATTATTAAATGACTCTGCTGCATTATTTAATGATTTTGCTGCATTAGTTAAGTACTCTGCTACTTTACTTAAGGACTCTGCTGCATTATTTAAGTACTTTGTTGCATTATTTAAGGACTCTGCTGCATTATTTAAGGTCTTGGTTGCATTATTTAAGGACTCTTCTGCATTATTTAAGGACTCTGCTGCATTGTTTAAGGACTTTGTTGCATTATTTAAGGACTCTGCTGCATTATTTAAGGACTTTGTTGCATTATTTAAGGACTCTGCTGCATTATTTAAGGACTTTGCTGCATTATTTAAGGACTCTGCTGCAGTATTTAAGGACTTGGCTGGATTATTTAAGGACTCTGCTGCATTATTTAAGGAATGTGCTGCATTATTTAAGGACTCTGCTGCATTATTTATGGACTTTGTTGCATTATTTAAGGACTCTGCTGCATCATTTAAGGACGTTGTTGCATTATTTAAGGACTCTACTTCATTATTTAACGACTTTGCTGCATTATTTAAGGACCCTGCTGCGGTATTTCAGTACTCTGCTGCATTATTTAAGGACTTTGCTGCATTATTTATGGACTTTATTGCATTATTTAAAGACTTTGCTGCATTATTTAAGGAATTTGCTGCATTATTTAAGGACTCTGCAGCATTATTTAATGACTTTGCTGCATTATTTAAGGACTCTGCTGCATTATTCAAGGACTTTGCTGCATTATTTAAGGACTCTGCTGCAGTATTTAAGGACTCTGCTGCATTATTTAAGGACTTTTCTGCATTATTTAAGGACTCTGCTGCAATATTTAAGGACTTGGCTGGATTATTTAAGGACTCTGCTGCATTATTTAAGGAATGTGCTGCATTATTTAAGGACTCTGCTGCATTATTTAAGGACTTTCTTGCATTATTTAAGGACTCTGCTGCATTATTTAAGGACTTTGTTGCATTATTTAAGGACTCTGCTGCATTATATAAGGACTTTGCTGCATTATTTAAGGACTTTATTGCATTATTTAAGGACTGTTCTGCATTATTTAAGGACTTTGTTGCATTATTTAAGGACTCTGCTGCATGATTTAAGGATCCTGCTGCGGTATTTCAGTACTCTGCTGCATTATTTAAGGAATTTGCTGCATTATTTATGGACTTTATTGCATTATTTAAAGACTTTGCTGCATTATTTAAGGACTTGGCTGGATTATTTAAGGACTGTGCTGCATTATTTAAGGACTTTGCTGCATTATTTAAGGACTCTGCTGCATTATTTAAGGACTTTGTTGCATTATTTAAGGACTCTGCTGCATTATTTAAGGACTTTGTTGCATTATTTAAGGACTCTGCTGCATTATTTAAGGACCCTGCTGCAGTATTTCAGTAATCTGCTGCATTATCTAAGGACTTTGTTGCATTATTTAAGGACTTGGCTGGATTATTTAAGGACTCTGCATTATTTAAGGACTTTGCTGCATTATTTAAGGACTCTGCTGCATTATTTAAGGACTTTGTTGCATTATTTAAGGACCGTGCTGCATTATTTAAGGACTTTGTTGCATTATTTAAGGACTCTGCTGCATTATTTAAGGACCCTGCTGCGGTATTTCAGCACTCTGCTGAATTATTTAAGGACTTGGCTGCATTATTTATGTACTTTATTGCATTATTTAAGGACTCTGCTGCATTATTTAAGGACTTTGTTGCATTATTTAAGGACTCTGCTGCATCATTTAAGGACTTTGTTGCATTATTTAAGGACTCTACTTCATTATTTAATGACTTTGCTGCATTATTTAAGGACCCTGCTGCGGTATTTCAGTACTCTGCTGCATTATTTAAGGACTCTGCTGCATTATTTAAGGACTTTGTTGCATTATTTAAGGACTCTGCTGCATTATTTAAGGACTTTGTTGCATTATTTAAGGACTCTGCTGCATTATTTAAGGACCCTGCTGCAGTATTTCAGTAATCTGCTGCATTATTTAAGGACTTTGTTGCATTATTTAAGGACTTGGCTGGATTATTTAGGGACTTTGCTGCATTATTTAAGGACTCTGCTGCATTATTTAAGGACTTTGCTGCATTATTTAAGGACTCTGATACGGTACTTAAGGACTCTGCTGCATTATTTAAGTACTTTGTTGCATTATTTAAGTACACAGCTGCATTATTTAAGGACTTTGCTGCATTATTTAAGTACTCTGCTGCAGTATTTAAGGACTTGGCTGGATTATTTAAGGACTCTGCTGCATTATTTAAGGAATGTGCTGCATTATTTAAGGACTTTATTGCATTATTTAAGGACTGTTCTGCATTATTTAAGGACTTTGTTGCATTATTTAAGGACTTTGCTGCATTATTTAAGGATCCTGCTGCGGTATTTCAGTACTCTGCTGCATTATTTAAGGACTTTGCTGCATTATTTAAGGACTTGGCTGGATTATTTAAGGACTCTGCTGCATTATTTAAGGACTTTGCTGCATTATTTAAATACTCTGCTGCATTATTTAATGACTTTGTTGCATTATTTAAGGACCCTGCTGCATTATTTAAGGACTTTGTTGCATTATTTAAGGACTCTGCTGCATTATTTAAGGACCCTGCTGCGGTATTTCAGCACTCTGCTGAATTATTTAAGGACTTTGCTGCATTATTTAAGGACTTGGCTGGATTATTTAAGGACTCTGCTGCATTATTTAAGGACTTTGCTGCATTATTTAAGGACTCTGCTGCATTATTTAAGGACTTTGTTGCATTATTTAAGGACCCTGCTGCATTATTTAAGGACTTTGTTGCATTATTTAAGGACTCTGCTGCATTATTTAAGGACCCTGCTGCGGTATTTCAGCACTCTGCTGAATTATTTAAGGACTTTGCTGCATTATTTATGGACTTTATTGCATTATTTAAGGACTCTGCTGCATTATTTAAGGAATTTGTTGCATTATTAAATGACTCTGCTGCATTATTTAATGATTTTCCTGCATTATTTAAGTACTCTGCTACTTTACTTAAGGACTCTGCTGCATTATTTAAGTACTTTGTTGCATTATTTAAGGACTCTGCTGCATTATTTAAGGTCTTGGTTGCATTATTTAAGGACTCTTCTGCATTATTTAAGGACTCTGCTGCATTGTTTAAGGACTCTGCTGCATTGTTTAAGGACTTTGTTGCATTATTTAAGGACTCTGCTGCATTATTTAAGGACTTTGTTGCATTATTTAAGGACTCTGCTGCATCATTTAAGGACTTTTTTGCATTATTTAAGGACTCTACTTCATTATATAACGACTTTGCTGCATTATTTATGGACCCTGCTGCGGTATTTCAGTACTCTGCTGCATTATTTAAGGACTCTGCTGCATTATTTATGGACTTTGTTGCATTATTTAAGGACTCTGCTGCATCATTTAAGGACGTTGTTGCATTATTTAAGGACTCTACTTCATTATTTAATGACTTTGCTGCATTATTTAAGGACCCTGCTGCGGTATTTCAGTACTCTGCTGCATTATTTAAGGACTTTGCTGCATTATTTATGGACTTTATTGCATTATTTAAAGACTTTGCTGCATTATTTAAGGAATTTGTTGCATTATTTAAGGACTCTGCTGCATCATTTAAGGACTTTGTTGCATTATTTAAGGACTCTACTTCATTATTTAACGACTTTGCTGCATTTTTTAAGGACCCTGCTGCGGTATTTCAGTACTCTGCTGCATTATTTAAGGACTCTGCTGCATTATTTAAGGACTTTGTTGCATTATTTAAGGACTCTGCTGCATTATTTAAGGACTTTGTTGCATTATATAAGGACTCTGCTGCATTATTTAAGGACCCTGCTGCAGTATTTCAGTAATCTGCTGCATTATTTAAGGACTTTGTTGCATTATTTAAGGACTTGTCTGGATTATTTAGGGACTTTGCTGCATTATTTAAGGACTCTGCTGCATTATTTAAGGACTTTGCTGCATTATTTAAGGACTCTGATACGGTACTTAAGGACTCTGCTGCATTATTTAAGTACTCAGCTGCATTATTTAAGGACTTTGCTGCATTATTTAAGTACTCTGCTGCAGTATTTAAGGACTTGGCTGGATAATTTAAGGACTCTGCTGCATTATTTAAGGAATGTGCTGCATTATTTAAGGACTCTGCTGCATTATTTAAGGACTTTGTTGCATTATTTAAGGACTTTGTTGCATTATTTAAGGACTCTGCTGCATTATTTAAGGACTTTGCTGCATTATTTAAGGACTTTATTGCATTATTTAAGGACTGTTCTGCATTATTTAAGGACTTTGTTGCATTATTTAAGGACTCTGCTGCATTATTTAAGGATCCTGCTGCGGTATTTCAGTACTCTGCTGCATTATTTAAGGACTTTGCTGCATTATTTAAGGACTTGGCTGGATTATTTAAGGACTCTGCTGCATTATTTAAGGACTTTGCTGCATTATTTAAGGACTCTGCTGCATTATTTAAGGACTTTGTTGCATTATTTAAGGACCCTGCTGCATTATTTAAGGACTTTGTTGCATTATTTAAGGACTCTGCTGCATTACTTAAGGACCCTGCTGCGGTATTTCAGCACTCTGCTGAATTATTTAAGGACTTTGCTGCATTATTTATGGACTTTATTGCATTATTTAAGGACTCTGCTGCATTATTTAAGGAATTTGTTGCATTATTAAATGACTCTGCTGCATTATTTAATGATTTTGCTGCATTAGTTAAGTACTCTGCTACTTTACTTAAGGACTCTGCTGCATTATTTAAGTACTTTGTTGCATTATTTAAGGACTCTGCTGCATTATTTAAGGTCTTGGTTGCATTATTTAAGGACTCTTCTGCATTATTTAAGGACTCTGCTGCATTGTTTAAGGACTTTGTTGCATTATTTAAGGACTCTGCTGCATTATTTAAGGACTTTGTTGCATTATTTAAGGACTCTGCTGCATTATTTAAGGACTTTGCTGCATTATTTAAGGACTCTGCTGCAGTATTTAAGGACTTGGCTGGATTATTTAAGGACTCTGCTGCATTATTTAAGGAATGTGCTGCATTATTTAAGGACTCTGCTGCATTATTTATGGACTTTGTTGCATTATTTAAGGACTCTGCTGCATCATTTAAGGACGTTGTTGCATTATTTAAGGACTCTACTTCATTATTTAACGACTTTGCTGCATTATTTAAGGACCCTGCTGCGGTATTTCAGTACTCTGCTGCATTATTTAAGGACTTTGCTGCATTATTTATGGACTTTATTGCATTATTTAAAGACTTTGCTGCATTATTTAAGGAATTTGCTGCATTATTTAAGGACTCTGCAGCATTATTTAATGACTTTGCTGCATTATTTAAGGACTCTGCTGCATTATTCAAGGACTTTGCTGCATTATTTAAGGACTCTGCTGCAGTATTTAAGGACTCTGCTGCATTATTTAAGGACTTTTCTGCATTATTTAAGGACTCTGCTGCAATATTTAAGGACTTGGCTGGATTATTTAAGGACTCTGCTGCATTATTTAAGGAATGTGCTGCATTATTTAAGGACTCTGCTGCATTATTTAAGGACTTTCTTGCATTATTTAAGGACTCTGCTGCATTATTTAAGGACTTTGTTGCATTATTTAAGGACTCTGCTGCATTATATAAGGACTTTGCTGCATTATTTAAGGACTTTATTGCATTATTTAAGGACTGTTCTGCATTATTTAAGGACTTTGTTGCATTATTTAAGGACTCTGCTGCATGATTTAAGGATCCTGCTGCGGTATTTCAGTACTCTGCTGCATTATTTAAGGAATTTGCTGCATTATTTATGGACTTTATTGCATTATTTAAAGACTTTGCTGCATTATTTAAGGACTTGGCTGGATTATTTAAGGACTGTGCTGCATTATTTAAGGACTTTGCTGCATTATTTAAGGACTCTGCTGCATTATTTAAGGACTTTGTTGCATTATTTAAGGACTCTGCTGCATTATTTAAGGACTTTGTTGCATTATTTAAGGACTCTGCTGCATTATTTAAGGACCCTGCTGCAGTATTTCAGTAATCTGCTGCATTATCTAAGGACTTTGTTGCATTATTTAAGGACTTGGCTGGATTATTTAAGGACTCTGCATTATTTAAGGACTTTGCTGCATTATTTAAGGACTCTGCTGCATTATTTAAGGACTTTGTTGCATTATTTAAGGACCGTGCTGCATTATTTAAGGACTTTGTTGCATTATTTAAGGACTCTGCTGCATTATTTAAGGACCCTGCTGCGGTATTTCAGCACTCTGCTGAATTATTTAAGGACTTGGCTGCATTATTTATGTACTTTATTGCATTATTTAAGGACTCTGCTGCATTATTTAAGGACTTTGTTGCATTATTTAAGGACTCTGCTGCATCATTTAAGGACTTTGTTGCATTATTTAAGGACTCTACTTCATTATTTAATGACTTTGCTGCATTATTTAAGGACCCTGCTGCGGTATTTCAGTACTCTGCTGCATTATTTAAGGACTCTGCTGCATTATTTAAGGACTTTGTTGCATTATTTAAGGACTCTGCTGCATTATTTAAGGACTTTGTTGCATTATTTAAGGACTCTGCTGCATTATTTAAGGACCCTGCTGCAGTATTTCAGTAATCTGCTGCATTATTTAAGGACTTTGTTGCATTATTTAAGGACTTGGCTGGATTATTTAGGGACTTTGCTGCATTATTTAAGGACTCTGCTGCATTATTTAAGGACTTTGCTGCATTATTTAAGGACTCTGATACGGTACTTAAGGACTCTGCTGCATTATTTAAGTACTTTGTTGCATTATTTAAGTACACAGCTGCATTATTTAAGGACTTTGCTGCATTATTTAAGTACTCTGCTGCAGTATTTAAGGACTTGGCTGGATTATTTAAGGACTCTGCTGCATTATTTAAGGAATGTGCTGCATTATTTAAGGACTTTATTGCATTATTTAAGGACTGTTCTGCATTATTTAAGGACTTTGTTGCATTATTTAAGGACTTTGCTGCATTATTTAAGGATCCTGCTGCGGTATTTCAGTACTCTGCTGCATTATTTAAGGACTTTGCTGCATTATTTAAGGACTTGGCTGGATTATTTAAGGACTCTGCTGCATTATTTAAGGACTTTGCTGCATTATTTAAATACTCTGCTGCATTATTTAATGACTTTGTTGCATTATTTAAGGACCCTGCTGCATTATTTAAGGACTTTGTTGCATTATTTAAGGACTCTGCTGCATTATTTAAGGACCCTGCTGCGGTATTTCAGCACTCTGCTGAATTATTTAAGGACTTTGCTGCATTATTTAAGGACTTGGCTGGATTATTTAAGGACTCTGCTGCATTATTTAAGGACTTTGCTGCATTATTTAAGGACTCTGCTGCATTATTTAAGGACTTTGTTGCATTATTTAAGGACCCTGCTGCATTATTTAAGGACTTTGTTGCATTATTTAAGGACTCTGCTGCATTATTTAAGGACCCTGCTGCGGTATTTCAGCACTCTGCTGAATTATTTAAGGACTTTGCTGCATTATTTATGGACTTTATTGCATTATTTAAGGACTCTGCTGCATTATTTAAGGAATTTGTTGCATTATTAAATGACTCTGCTGCATTATTTAATGATTTTCCTGCATTATTTAAGTACTCTGCTACTTTACTTAAGGACTCTGCTGCATTATTTAAGTACTTTGTTGCATTATTTAAGGACTCTGCTGCATTATTTAAGGTCTTGGTTGCATTATTTAAGGACTCTTCTGCATTATTTAAGGACTCTGCTGCATTGTTTAAGGACTCTGCTGCATTGTTTAAGGACTTTGTTGCATTATTTAAGGACTCTGCTGCATTATTTAAGGACTTTGTTGCATTATTTAAGGACTCTGCTGCATCATTTAAGGACTTTTTTGCATTATTTAAGGACTCTACTTCATTATATAACGACTTTGCTGCATTATTTATGGACCCTGCTGCGGTATTTCAGTACTCTGCTGCATTATTTAAGGACTCTGCTGCATTATTTATGGACTTTGTTGCATTATTTAAGGACTCTGCTGCATCATTTAAGGACGTTGTTGCATTATTTAAGGACTCTACTTCATTATTTAATGACTTTGCTGCATTATTTAAGGACCCTGCTGCGGTATTTCAGTACTCTGCTGCATTATTTAAGGACTTTGCTGCATTATTTATGGACTTTATTGCATTATTTAAAGACTTTGCTGCATTATTTAAGGAATTTGTTGCATTATTTAAGGACTCTGCTGCATCATTTAAGGACTTTGTTGCATTATTTAAGGACTCTACTTCATTATTTAACGACTTTGCTGCATTTTTTAAGGACCCTGCTGCGGTATTTCAGTACTCTGCTGCATTATTTAAGGACTCTGCTGCATTATTTAAGGACTTTGTTGCATTATTTAAGGACTCTGCTGCATTATTTAAGGACTTTGTTGCATTATATAAGGACTCTGCTGCATTATTTAAGGACCCTGCTGCAGTATTTCAGTAATCTGCTGCATTATTTAAGGACTTTGTTGCATTATTTAAGGACTTGTCTGGATTATTTAGGGACTTTGCTGCATTATTTAAGGACTCTGCTGCATTATTTAAGGACTTTGCTGCATTATTTAAGGACTCTGATACGGTACTTAAGGACTCTGCTGCATTATTTAAGTACTCAGCTGCATTATTTAAGGACTTTGCTGCATTATTTAAGTACTCTGCTGCAGTATTTAAGGACTTGGCTGGATAATTTAAGGACTCTGCTGCATTATTTAAGGAATGTGCTGCATTATTTAAGGACTCTGCTGCATTATTTAAGGACTTTGTTGCATTATTTAAGGACTTTGTTGCATTATTTAAGGACTCTGCTGCATTATTTAAGGACTTTGCTGCATTATTTAAGGACTTTATTGCATTATTTAAGGACTGTTCTGCATTATTTAAGGACTTTGTTGCATTATTTAAGGACTCTGCTGCATTATTTAAGGATCCTGCTGCGGTATTTCAGTACTCTGCTGCATTATTTAAGGACTTTGCTGCATTATTTAAGGACTTGGCTGGATTATTTAAGGACTCTGCTGCATTATTTAAGGACTTTGCTGCATTATTTAAGGACTCTGCTGCATTATTTAAGGACTTTGTTGCATTATTTAAGGACCCTGCTGCATTATTTAAGGACTTTGTTGCATTATTTAAGGACTCTGCTGCATTACTTAAGGACCCTGCTGCGGTATTTCAGCACTCTGCTGAATTATTTAAGGACTTTGCTGCATTATTTATGGACTTTATTGCATTATTTAAGGACTCTGCTGCATTATTTAAGGAATTTGTTGCATTATTAAATGACTCTGCTGCATTATTTAATGATTTTGCTGCATTAGTTAAGTACTCTGCTACTTTACTTAAGGACTCTGCTGCATTATTTAAGTACTTTGTTGCATTATTTAAGGACTCTGCTGCATTATTTAAGGTCTTGGTTGCATTATTTAAGGACTCTTCTGCATTATTTAAGGACTCTGCTGCATTGTTTAAGGACTTTGTTGCATTATTTAAGGACTCTGCTGCATTATTTAAGGACTTTGTTGCATTATTTAAGGACTCTGCTGCATTATTTAAGGACTTTGCTGCATTATTTAAGGACTCTGCTGCAGTATTTAAGGACTTGGCTGGATTATTTAAGGACTCTGCTGCATTATTTAAGGAATGTGCTGCATTATTTAAGGACTCTGCTGCATTATTTATGGACTTTGTTGCATTATTTAAGGACTCTGCTGCATCATTTAAGGACGTTGTTGCATTATTTAAGGACTCTACTTCATTATTTAACGACTTTGCTGCATTATTTAAGGACCCTGCTGCGGTATTTCAGTACTCTGCTGCATTATTTAAGGACTTTGCTGCATTATTTATGGACTTTATTGCATTATTTAAAGACTTTGCTGCATTATTTAAGGAATTTGCTGCATTATTTAAGGACTCTGCAGCATTATTTAATGACTTTGCTGCATTATTTAAGGACTCTGCTGCATTATTCAAGGACTTTGCTGCATTATTTAAGGACTCTGCTGCAGTATTTAAGGACTCTGCTGCATTATTTAAGGACTTTTCTGCATTATTTAAGGACTCTGCTGCAATATTTAAGGACTTGGCTGGATTATTTAAGGACTCTGCTGCATTATTTAAGGAATGTGCTGCATTATTTAAGGACTCTGCTGCATTATTTAAGGACTTTCTTGCATTATTTAAGGACTCTGCTGCATTATTTAAGGACTTTGTTGCATTATTTAAGGACTCTGCTGCATTATATAAGGACTTTGCTGCATTATTTAAGGACTTTATTGCATTATTTAAGGACTGTTCTGCATTATTTAAGGACTTTGTTGCAT
This sequence comes from Phyllobates terribilis, assembly GCF_046119375.1. Lineage (NCBI taxonomy): Eukaryota > Metazoa > Chordata > Amphibia > Anura > Dendrobatidae > Phyllobates > Phyllobates terribilis. Next base: position 78,592 of record NW_027363896.1, on the reverse strand, counting down.
TATTTAAGGACTCTGCTGCATGATTTAAGGATCCTGCTGCGGTATTTCAGTACTCTGCTGCATTATTTAAGGAATTTGCTGCATTATTTATGGACTTTATTGCATTATTTAAAGACTTTGCTGCATTATTTAAGGACTTGGCTGGATTATTTAAGGACTGTGCTGCATTATTTAAGGACTTTGCTGCATTATTTAAGGACTCTGCTGCATTATTTAAGGACTTTGTTGCATTATTTAAGGACTCTGCTGCATTATTTAAGGACTTTGTTGCATTATTTAAGGACTCTGCTGCATTATTTAAGGACCCTGCTGCAGTATTTCAGTAATCTGCTGCATTATCTAAGGACTTTGTTGCATTATTTAAGGACTTGGCTGGATTATTTAAGGACTCTGCATTATTTAAGGACTTTGCTGCATTATTTAAGGACTCTGCTGCATTATTTAAGGACTTTGTTGCATTATTTAAGGACCGTGCTGCATTATTTAAGGACTTTGTTGCATTATTTAAGGACTCTGCTGCATTATTTAAGGACCCTGCTGCGGTATTTCAGCACTCTGCTGAATTATTTAAGGACTTGGCTGCATTATTTATGTACTTTATTGCATTATTTAAGGACTCTGCTGCATTATTTAAGGACTTTGTTGCATTATTTAAGGACTCTGCTGCATCATTTAAGGACTTTGTTGCATTATTTAAGGACTCTACTTCATTATTTAATGACTTTGCTGCATTATTTAAGGACCCTGCTGCGGTATTTCAGTACTCTGCTGCATTATTTAAGGACTCTGCTGCATTATTTAAGGACTTTGTTGCATTATTTAAGGACTCTGCTGCATTATTTAAGGACTTTGTTGCATTATTTAAGGACTCTGCTGCATTATTTAAGGACCCTGCTGCAGTATTTCAGTAATCTGCTGCATTATTTAAGGACTTTGTTGCATTATTTAAGGACTTGGCTGGATTATTTAGGGACTTTGCTGCATTATTTAAGGACTCTGCTGCATTATTTAAGGACTTTGCTGCATTATTTAAGGACTCTGATACGGTACTTAAGGACTCTGCTGCATTATTTAAGTACTTTGTTGCATTATTTAAGTACACAGCTGCATTATTTAAGGACTTTGCTGCATTATTTAAGTACTCTGCTGCAGTATTTAAGGACTTGGCTGGATTATTTAAGGACTCTGCTGCATTATTTAAGGAATGTGCTGCATTATTTAAGGACTTTATTGCATTATTTAAGGACTGTTCTGCATTATTTAAGGACTTTGTTGCATTATTTAAGGACTTTGCTGCATTATTTAAGGATCCTGCTGCGGTATTTCAGTACTCTGCTGCATTATTTAAGGACTTTGCTGCATTATTTAAGGACTTGGCTGGATTATTTAAGGACTCTGCTGCATTATTTAAGGACTTTGCTGCATTATTTAAGGACTCTGCTGCATTATTTAATGACTTTGTTGCATTATTTAAGGACCCTGCTGCATTATTTAAGGACTTTGTTGCATTATTTAAGGACTCTGCTGCATTATTTAAGGACCCTGCTGCGGTATTTCAGCACTCTGCTGAATTATTTAAGGACTTTGCTGCATTATTTAAGGACTTGGCTGGATTATTTAAGGACTCTGCTGCATTATTTAAGGACTTTGCTGCATTATTTAAGGACTCTGCTGCATTATTTAAGGACTTTGTTGCATTATTTAAGGACCCTGCTGCATTATTTAAGGACTTTGTTGCATTATTTAAGGACTCTGCTGCATTATTTAAGGACCCTGCTGCGGTATTTCAGCACTCTGCTGAATTATTTAAGGACTTTGCTGCATTATTTATGGACTTTATTGCATTATTTAAGGACTCTGCTGCATTATTTAAGGAATTTGTTGCATTATTAAATGACTCTGCTGCATTATTTAATGATTTTCCTGCATTATTTAAGTACTCTGCTACTTTACTTAAGGACTCTGCTGCATTATTTAAGTACTTTGTTGCATTATTTAAGGACTCTGCTGCATTATTTAAGGTCTTGGTTGCATTATTTAAGGACTCTTCTGCATTATTTAAGGACTCTGCTGCATTGTTTAAGGACTCTGCTGCATTGTTTAAGGACTTTGTTGCATTATTTAAGGACTCTGCTGCATTATTTAAGGACTTTGTTGCATTATTTAAGGACTCTGCTGCATCATTTAAGGACTTTTTTGCATTATTTAAGGACTCTACTTCATTATATAACGACTTTGCTGCATTATTTATGGACCCTGCTGCGGTATTTCAGTACTCTGCTGCATTATTTAAGGACTCTGCTGCATTATTTATGGACTTTGTTGCATTATTTAAGGACTCTGCTGCATCATTTAAGGACGTTGTTGCATTATTTAAGGACTCTACTTCATTATTTAATGACTTTGCTGCATTATTTAAGGACCCTGCTGCGGTATTTCAGTACTCTGCTGCATTATTTAAGGACTTTGCTGCATTATTTATGGACTTTATTGCATTATTTAAAGACTTTGCTGCATTATTTAAGGAATTTGTTGCATTATTTAAGGACTCTGCTGCATCATTTAAGGACTTTGTTGCATTATTTAAGGACTCTACTTCATTATTTAACGACTTTGCTGCATTTTTTAAGGACCCTGCTGCGGTATTTCAGTACTCTGCTGCATTATTTAAGGACTCTGCTGCATTATTTAAGGACTTTGTTGCATTATTTAAGGACTCTGCTGCATTATTTAAGGACTTTGTTGCATTATATAAGGACTCTGCTGCATTATTTAAGGACCCTGCTGCAGTATTTCAGTAATCTGCTGCATTATTTAAGGACTTTGTTGCATTATTTAAGGACTTGTCTGGATTATTTAGGGACTTTGCTGCATTATTTAAGGACTCTGCTGCATTATTTAAGGACTTTGCTGCATTATTTAAGGACTCTGATACGGTACTTAAGGACTCTGCTGCATTATTTAAGTACTCAGCTGCATTATTTAAGGACTTTGCTGCATTATTTAAGTACTCTGCTGCAGTATTTAAGGACTTGGCTGGATAATTTAAGGACTCTGCTGCATTATTTAAGGAATGTGCTGCATTATTTAAGGACTCTGCTGCATTATTTAAGGACTTTGTTGCATTATTTAAGGACTTTGTTGCATTATTTAAGGACTCTGCTGCATTATTTAAGGACTTTGCTGCATTATTTAAGGACTTTATTGCATTATTTAAGGACTGTTCTGCATTATTTAAGGACTTTGTTGCATTATTTAAGGACTCTGCTGCATTATTTAAGGATCCTGCTGCGGTATTTCAGTACTCTGCTGCATTATTTAAGGACTTTGCTGCATTATTTAAGGACTTGGCTGGATTATTTAAGGACTCTGCTGCATTATTTAAGGACTTTGCTGCATTATTTAAGGACTCTGCTGCATTATTTAAGGACTTTGTTGCATTATTTAAGGACCCTGCTGCATTATTTAAGGACTTTGTTGCATTATTTAAGGACTCTGCTGCATTACTTAAGGACCCTGCTGCGGTATTTCAGCACTCTGCTGAATTATTTAAGGACTTTGCTGCATTATTTATGGACTTTATTGCATTATTTAAGGACTCTGCTGCATTATTTAAGGAATTTGTTGCATTATTAAATGACTCTGCTGCATTATTTAATGATTTTGCTGCATTAGTTAAGTACTCTGCTACTTTACTTAAGGACTCTGCTGCATTATTTAAGTACTTTGTTGCATTATTTAAGGACTCTGCTGCATTATTTAAGGTCTTGGTTGCATTATTTAAGGACTCTTCTGCATTATTTAAGGACTCTGCTGCATTGTTTAAGGACTTTGTTGCATTATTTAAGGACTCTGCTGCATTATTTAAGGACTTTGTTGCATTATTTAAGGACTCTGCTGCATTATTTAAGGACTTTGCTGCATTATTTAAGGACTCTGCTGCAGTATTTAAGGACTTGGCTGGATTATTTAAGGACTCTGCTGCATTATTTAAGGAATGTGCTGCATTATTTAAGGACTCTGCTGCATTATTTATGGACTTTGTTGCATTATTTAAGGACTCTGCTGCATCATTTAAGGACGTTGTTGCATTATTTAAGGACTTTACTTCATTATTTAACGACTTTGCTGCATTATTTAAGGACCCTGCTGCGGTATTTCAGTACTCTGCTGCATTATTTAAGGACTTTGCTGCATTATTTATGGACTTTATTGCATTATTTAAAGACTTTGCTGCATTATTTAAGGAATTTGCTGCATTATTTAAGGACTCTGCAGCATTATTTAATGACTTTGCTGCATTATTTAAGGACTCTGCTGCATTATTCAAGGACTTTGCTGCATTATTTAAGGACTCTGCTGCAGTATTTAAGGACTCTGCTGCATTATTTAAGGACTTTTCTGCATTATTTAAGGACTCTGCTGCAATATTTAAGGACTTGGCTGGATTATTTAAGGACTCTGCTGCATTATTTAAGGAATGTGCTGCATTATTTAAGGACTCTGCTGCATTATTTAAGGACTTTCTTGCATTATTTAAGGACTCTGCTGCATTATTTAAGGACTTTGTTGCATTATTTAAGGACTCTGCTGCATTATATAAGGACTTTGCTGCATTATTTAAGGACTTTATTGCATTATTTAAGGACTGTTCTGCATTATTTAAGGACTTTGTTGCATTATTTAAGGACTCTGCTGCATGATTTAAGGATCCTGCTGCGGTATTTCAGTACTCTGCTGCATTATTTAAGGAATTTGCTGCATTATTTATGGACTTTATTGCATTATTTAAAGACTTTGCTGCATTATTTAAGGACTTGGCTGGATTATTTAAGGACTGTGCTGCATTATTTAAGGACTTTGCTGCATTATTTAAGGACTCTGCTGCATTATTTAAGGACTTTGTTGCATTATTTAAGGACTCTGCTGCATTATTTAAGGACTTTGTTGCATTATTTAAGGACTCTGCTGCATTATTTAAGGACCCTGCTGCAGTATTTCAGTAATCTGCTGCATTATCTAAGGACTTTGTTGCATTATTTAAGGACTTGGCTGGATTATTTAAGGACTCTGCATTATTTAAGGACTTTGCTGCATTATTTAAGGTCTCTGCTGCATTATTTAAGGACTTTGTTGCATTATTTAAGGACCGTGCTGCATTATTTAAGGACTTTGTTGCATTATTTAAGGACTCTGCTGCATTATTTAAGGACCCTGCTGCGGTATTTCAGCACTCTGCTGAATTATTTAAGGACTTGGCTGCATTATTTATGTACTTTATTGCATTATTTAAGGACTCTGCTGCATTATTTAAGGACTTTGTTGCATTATTTAAGGACTCTGCTGCATCATTTAAGGACTTTGTTGCATTATTTAAGGACTCTACTTCATTATTTAATGACTTTGCTGCATTATTTAAGGACCCTGCTGCGGTATTTCAGTACTCTGCTGCATTATTTAAGGACTCTGCTGCATTATTTAAGGACTTTGTTGCATTATTTAAGGACTCTGCTGCATTATTTAAGGACTTTGTTGCATTATTTAAGGACTCTGCTGCATTATTTAAGGACCCTGCTGCAGTATTTCAGTAATCTGCTGCATTATTTAAGGACTTTGTTGCATTATTTAAGGACTTGGCTGGATTATTTAGGGACTTTGCTGCATTATTTAAGGACTCTGCTGCATTATTTAAGGACTTTGCTGCATTATTTAAGGACTCTGATACGGTACTTAAGGACTCTGCTGCATTATTTAAGTACTTTGTTGCATTATTTAAGTACACAGCTGCATTATTTAAGGACTTTGCTGCATTATTTAAGTACTCTGCTGCAGTATTTAAGGACTTGGCTGGATTATTTAAGGACTCTGCTGCATTATTTAAGGAATGTGCTGCATTATTTAAGGACTTTATTGCATTATTTAAGGACTGTTCTGCATTATTTAAGGACTTTGTTGCATTATTTAAGGACTTTGCTGCATTATTTAAGGATCCTGCTGCGGTATTTCAGTACTCTGCTGCATTATTTAAGGACTTTGCTGCATTATTTAAGGACTTGGCTGGATTATTTAAGGACTCTGCTGCATTATTTAAGGACTTTGCTGCATTATTTAAGGACTCTGCTGCATTATTTAATGACTTTGTTGCATTATTTAAGGACCCTGCTGCATTATTTAAGGACTTTGTTGCATTATTTAAGGACTCTGCTGCATTATTTAAGGACCCTGCTGCGGTATTTCAGCACTCTGCTGAATTATTTAAGGACTTTGCTGCATTATTTAAGGACTTGGCTGGATTATTTAAGGACTCTGCTGCATTATTTAAGGACTTTGCTGCATTATTTAAGGACTCTGCTGCATTATTTAAGGACTTTGTTGCATTATTTAAGGACCCTGCTGCATTATTTAAGGACTTTGTTGCATTATTTAAGGACTCTGCTGCATTATTTAAGGACCCTGCTGCGGTATTTCAGCACTCTGCTGAATTATTTAAGGACTTTGCTGCATTATTTATGGACTTTATTGCATTATTTAAGGACTCTGCTGCATTATTTAAGGAATTTGTTGCATTATTAAATGACTCTGCTGCATTATTTAATGATTTTCCTGCATTATTTAAGTACTCTGCTACTTTACTTAAGGACTCTGCTGCATTATTTAAGTACTTTGTTGCATTATTTAAGGACTCTGCTGCATTATTTAAGGTCTTGGTTGCATTATTTAAGGACTCTTCTGCATTATTTAAGGACTCTGCTGCATTGTTTAAGGACTCTGCTGCATTGTTTAAGGACTTTGTTGCATTATTTAAGGACTCTGCTGCATTATTTAAGGACTTTGTTGCATTATTTAAGGACTCTGCTGCATCATTTAAGGACTTTTTTGCATTATTTAAGGACTCTACTTCATTATATAACGACTTTGCTGCATTATTTATGGACCCTGCTGCGGTATTTCAGTACTCTGCTGCATTATTTAAGGACTCTGCTGCATTATTTATGGACTTTGTTGCATTATTTAAGGACTCTGCTGCATCATTTAAGGACGTTGTTGCATTATTTAAGGACTCTACTTCATTATTTAATGACTTTGCTGCATTATTTAAGGACCCTGCTGCGGTATTTCAGTACTCTGCTGCATTATTTAAGGACTTTGCTGCATTATTTATGGACTTTATTGCATTATTTAAAGACTTTGCTGCATTATTTAAGGAATTTGTTGCATTATTTAAGGACTCTGCTGCATCATTTAAGGACTTTGTTGCATTATTTAAGGACTCTACTTCATTATTTAACGACTTTGCTGCATTTTTTAAGGACCCTGCTGCGGTATTTCAGTACTCTGCTGCATTATTTAAGGACTCTGCTGCATTATTTAAGGACTTTGTTGCATTATTTAAGGACTCTGCTGCATTATTTAAGGACTTTGTTGCATTATATAAGGACTCTGCTGCATTATTTAAGGACCCTGCTGCAGTATTTCAGTAATCTGCTGCATTATTTAAGGACTTTGTTGCATTATTTAAGGACTTGTCTGGATTATTTAGGGACTTTGCTGCATTATTTAAGGACTCTGCTGCATTATTTAAGGACTTTGCTGCATTATTTAAGGACTCTGATACGGTACTTAAGGACTCTGCTGCATTATTTAAGTACTCAGCTGCATTATTTAAGGACTTTGCTGCATTATTTAAGTACTCTGCTGCAGTATTTAAGGACTTGGCTGGATAATTTAAGGACTCTGCTGCATTATTTAAGGAATGTGCTGCATTATTTAAGGACTCTGCTGCATTATTTAAGGACTTTGTTGCATTATTTAAGGACTTTGTTGCATTATTTAAGGACTCTGCTGCATTATTTAAGGACTTTGCTGCATTATTTAAGGACTTTATTGCATTATTTAAGGACTGTTCTGCATTATTTAAGGACTTTGTTGCATTATTTAAGGACTCTGCTGCATTATTTAAGGATCCTGCTGCGGTATTTCAGTACTCTGCTGCATTATTTAAGGACTTTGCTGCATTATTTAAGGACTTGGCTGGATTATTTAAGGACTCTGCTGCATTATTTAAGGACTTTGCTGCATTATTTAAGGACTCTGCTGCATTATTTAAGGACTTTGTTGCATTATTTAAGGACCCTGCTGCATTATTTAAGGACTTTGTTGCATTATTTAAGGACTCTGCTGCATTACTTAAGGACCCTGCTGCGGTATTTCAGCACTCTGCTGAATTATTTAAGGACTTTGCTGCATTATTTATGGACTTTATTGCATTATTTAAGGACTCTGCTGCATTATTTAAGGAATTTGTTGCATTATTAAATGACTCTGCTGCATTATTTAATGATTTTGCTGCATTAGTTAAGTACTCTGCTACTTTACTTAAGGACTCTGCTGCATTATTTAAGTACTTTGTTGCATTATTTAAGGACTCTGCTGCATTATTTAAGGTCTTGGTTGCATTATTTAAGGACTCTTCTGCATTATTTAAGGACTCTGCTGCATTGTTTAAGGACTTTGTTGCATTATTTAAGGACTCTGCTGCATTATTTAAGGACTTTGTTGCATTATTTAAGGACTCTGCTGCATTATTTAAGGACTTTGCTGCATTATTTAAGGACTCTGCTGCAGTATTTAAGGACTTGGCTGGATTATTTAAGGACTCTGCTGCATTATTTAAGGAATGTGCTGCATTATTTAAGGACTCTGCTGCATTATTTATGGACTTTGTTGCATTATTTAAGGACTCTGCTGCATCATTTAAGGACGTTGTTGCATTATTTAAGGACTCTACTTCATTATTTAACGACTTTGCTGCATTATTTAAGGACCCTGCTGCGGTATTTCAGTACTCTGCTGCATTATTTAAGGACTTTGCTGCATTATTTATGGACTTTATTGCATTATTTAAAGACTTTGCTGCATTATTTAAGGAATTTGCTGCATTATTTAAGGACTCTGCAGCATTATTTAATGACTTTGCTGCATTATTTAAGGACTCTGCTGCATTATTTAAGTACTTTGTTGCATTATTTAAGGACTCTGCTGCATTATTTAAGGACTTTGTTGCATTATTTAAGGACTCTGCTGCATTATTTAAGGATTTTGTTGCATTATTTAAGGACTCTGCTGCATTATTTAAGGATTTGGCTGGATTATTTAAGGACTCTTCTGCATTATTTAAGGACTCTGCTGCATTATTTAAGGACTTTGTTGCATTATTTAAAGACTTTGCTGCATTATTTAAGGACTCTGCTGTGGTATTTAAGGACTCTGCTGCATTATTTAAGAACTTTGCTGCATTATTTATGGACTTTATTGCATTATTTAAAGACTTTGCTGCATTATTTAAGGAATTTGCTGCATTATTTAAGGACTCTTCTGCATTATTTAAGGACTTTGTTGCATTATTTAAGGACTCTGCTGCATTATTCAAGGACTTTGCTGCATTATTTAAGGACTCTGCTGCAGTATTTAAGGACTCTGCTGCATTATTTAAGGACTTTTCTGCATTATTTAAGGACTCTGCTGCAATATTTAAGGACTTGGCTGGATTATTTAAGGACTCTGCTGCATTATTTAAGGAATGTGCTGCATTATTTAAGGACTCTGCTGCATTATTTAAGGACTTTCTTGCATTATTTAAGGACTCTGCTGCATTATTTAAGGACTTTGTTGCATTATTTAAGGACTCTGCTGCATTATATAAGGACTTTGCTGCATTATTTAAGGACTTTATTGCATTATTTAAGGACTGTTCTGCATTATTTAAGGACTTTGTTGCATTATTTAAGGACTCTGCTGCATTATTTAAGGATCCTGCTGCGGTATTTCAGTACTCTGCTGCATTATTTAAGGAATTTGCTGCATTATTTATGGACTTTATTGCATTATTTAAAGACTTTGCTGCATTATTTAAGGACTTGGCTGGATTATTTAAGGACTGTGCTGCATTATTTAAGGACTTTGCTGCATTATTTAAGGACTCTGCTGCATTATTTAAGGACTTTGTTGCATTATTTAAGGACTCTGCTGCATTATTTAAGGACTTTGTTGCATTATTTAAGGACTCTGCTGCATTATTTAAGGACCCTGCTGCAGTATTTCAGTAATCTGCTGCATTATCTAAGGACTTTGTTGCATTATTTAAGGACTTGGCTGGATTATTTAAGGACTCTGCTGCATTATTTAAGGACTTTGCTGCATTATTTAAGGACTCTGCTGCATTATTTAAGGACTTTGTTGCATTATTTAAGGACCGTGCTGCATTATTTAAGGACTTTGTTGCATTATTTAAGGACTCTGCTGCATTATTTAAGGACCCTGCTGCGGTATTTCAGCACTCTGCTGAATTATTTAAGGACTTTGCTGCATTATTTATGTACTTTATTGCATTATTTAAGGACTCTGCTGCATTATTTAAGGACTTTGTTGCATTATTTAAGGACTCTGCTGCATCATTTAAGGACTTTGTTGCATTATTTAAGGACTCTACTTCATTATTTAACGACTTTGCTGCATTTTTTAAGGACCCTGCTGCGGTATTTCAGTACTCTGCTGCATTATTTAAGGACTCTGCTGCATTATTTAAGGACTTTGTTGCATTATTTAAGGACTCTGCTGCATTATTTAAGGACTTTGTTGCATTATATAAGGACTCTGCTGCATTATTTAAGGACCCTGCTGCAGTATTTCAGTAATCTGCTGCATTATTTAAGGACTTTGTTGCATTATTTAAGGACTTGTCTGGATTATTTAGGGACTTTGCTGCATTATTTAAGGACTCTGCTGCATTATTTAAGGACTTTGCTGCATTATTTAAGGACTCTGATACGGTACTTAAGGACTCTGCTGCATTATTTAAGTACTCAGCTGCATTATTTAAGGACTTTGCTGCATTATTTAAGTACTCTGCTGCAGTATTTAAGGACTTGGCTGGATAATTTAAGGACTCTGCTGCATTATTTAAGGAATGTGCTGCATTATTTAAGGACTCTGCTGCATTATTTAAGGACTTTGTTGCATTATTTAAGGACTTTGTTGCATTATTTAAGGACTCTGCTGCATTATTTAAGGACTTTGCTGCATTATTTAAGGACTTTATTGCATTATTTAAGGACTGTTCTGCATTATTTAAGGACTTTGTTGCATTATTTAAGGACTCTGCTGCATTATTTAAGGATCCTGCTGCGGTATTTCAGTACTCTGCTGCATTATTTAAGGACTTTGCTGCATTATTTAAGGACTTGGCTGGATTATTTAAGGACTCTGCTGCATTATTTAAGGACTTTGCTGCATTATTTAAGGACTCTGCTGCATTATTTAAGGACTTTGTTGCATTATTTAAGGACCCTGCTGCATTATTTAAGGACTTTGTTGCATTATTTAAGGACTCTGCTGCATTACTTAAGGACCCTGCTGCGGTATTTCAGCACTCTGCTGAATTATTTAAGGACTTTGCTGCATTATTTATGGACTTTATTGCATTATTTAAGGACTCTGCTGCATTATTTAAGGAATTTGTTGCATTATTAAATGACTCTGCTGCATTATTTAATGATTTTGCTGCATTAGTTAAGTACTCTGCTACTTTACTTAAGGACTCTGCTGCATTATTTAAGTACTTTGTTGCATTATTTAAGGACTCTGCTGCATTATTTAAGGTCTTGGTTGCATTATTTAAGGACTCTTCTGCATTATTTAAGGACTCTGCTGCATTGTTTAACGACTTTGTTGCATTATTTAAGGACTCTGCTGCATTATTTAAGGACTTTGTTGCATTATTTAAGGACTCTGCTGCATTATTTAAGGACTTTGCTGCATTATTTAAGGACTCTGCTGCAGTATTTAAGGACTTGGCTGGATTATTTAAGGACTCTGCTGCCTTATTTAAGGAATGTGCTGCATTATTTAAGGACTCTGCTGCATTATTTATGGACTTTGTTGCATTATTTAAGGACTCTGCTGCATCATTTAAGGACGTTGTTGCATTATTTAAGGACTCTACTTCATTATTTAACGACTTTGCTGCATTATTTAAGGACCCTGCTGCGGTATTTCAGTACTCTGCTGCATTATTTAAGGACTTTGCTGCATTATTTATGGACTTTATTGCATTATTTAAAGACTTTGCTGCATTATTTAAGGAATTTGCTGCATTATTTAAGGACTCTGCAGCATTATTTAATGACTTTGCTGCATTATTTAAGGACTCTGCTGCATTATTTAAGTACTTTGTTGCATTATTTAAGGACTCTGCTGCATTATTTAAGGACTTTGTTGCATTATTTAAGGACTCTGCTGCATTATTTAAGGATTTTGTTGCATTATTTAAGGACTCTGCTGCATTATTTAAGGATTTGGCTGGATTATTTAAGGACTCTTCTGCATTATTTAAGGACTCTGCTGCATTATTTAAGGACTTTGTTGCATTATTTAAAGACTTTGCTGCATTATTTAAGGACTCTGCTGTGGTATTTAAGGACTCTGCTGCATTATTTAAGAACTTTGCTGCATTATTTATGGACTTTATTGCATTATTTAAAGACTTTGCTGCATTATTTAAGGAATTTGCTGCATTATTTAAGGACTCTTCTGCATTATTTAAGGACTTTGTTGCATTATTTAAGGACTCTGCTGCATTATTCAAGGACTTTGCTGCATTATTTAAGGACTCTGCTGCAGTATTTAAGGACTCTGCTGCATTATTTAAGGACTTTTCTGCATTATTTAAGGACTCTGCTGCAATATTTAAGGACTTGGCTGGATTATTTAAGGACTCTGCTGCATTATTTAAGGAATGTGCTGCATTATTTAAGGACTCTGCTGCATTATTTAAGGACTTTCTTGCATTATTTAAGGACTCTGCTGCATTATTTAAGGACTTTGTTGCATTATTTAAGGACTCTGCTGCATTATATAAGGACTTTGCTGCATTATTTAAGGACTTTATTGCATTATTTAAGGACTGTTCTGCATTATTTAAGGACTTTGTTGCATTATTTAAGGACTCTGCTGCATTATTTAAGGATCCTGCTGCGGTATTTCAGTACTCTGCTGCATTATTTAAGGAATTTGCTGCATTATTTATGGACTTTATTGCATTATTTAAAGACTTTGCTGCATTATTTAAGGACTTGGCTGGATTATTTAAGGACTGTGCTGCATTATTTAAGGACTTTGCTGCATTATTTAAGGACTCTGCTGCATTATTTAAGGACTTTGTTGCATTATTTAAGGACTCTGCTGCATTATTTAAGGACTTTGTTGCATTATTTAAGGACTCTGCTGCATTATTTAAGGACCCTGCTGCAGTATTTCAGTAATCTGCTGCATTATCTAAGGACTTTGTTGCATTATTTAAGGACTTGGCTGGATTATTTAAGGACTCTGCTGCATTATTTAAGGACTTTGCTGCATTATTTAAGGACTCTGCTGCATTATTTAAGGACTTTGTTGCATTATTTAAGGACCGTGCTGCATTATTTAAGGACTTTGTTGCATTATTTAAGGACTCTGCTGCATTATTTAAGGACCCTGCTGCGGTATTTCAGCACTCTGCTGAATTATTTAAGGACTTTGCTGCATTATTTATGTACTTTATTGCATTATTTAAGGACTCTGCTGCATTATTTAAGGACTTTGTTGCATTATTTAAGGACTCTGCTGCATCATTTAAGGACTTTGTTGCATTATTTAAGGACTCTACTTCATTATTTAACGACTTTGCTGCATTATTTAAGGACCCTGCTGCGGTATTTCAGTACTCTGCTGCATTATTTAAGGACTCTGCTGCATTATTTAAGGACTTTGTTGCATTATTTAACGACTCTGCTGCATTATTTAAGGACTTTGTTGCATTATTTAAGGACTCTGCTGCATTATTTAAGGACCCTGCTGCAGTATTTCAGTAATCTGCTGCATTATTTAAGGACTTTGTTGCATTATTTAAGGACTTGGCTGGATTATTTAGGGACTTTGCTGCATTATTTAAGGACTCTGCTGCATTATTTAAGGACTTTGCTGCATTATTTAAGGACTCTGATACGGTACTTAAGGACTCTGCTGCATTATTTAAGTACTTTGTTGCATTATTTAAGTACACAGCTGCATTATTTAAGGACTTTGCTGCATTATTTAAGTACTCTGCTGCAGTATTTAAGGACTTGGCTGGATTATTTAAGGACTCTGCTGCATTATTTAAGGAATGTGCTGCATTATTTAAGGACTTTATTGCATTATTTAAGGACTGTTCTGCATTATTTAAGGACTTTGTTGCATTATTTAAGGACTTTGCTGCATTATTTAAGGATCCTGCTGCGGTATTTCAGTACTCTGCTGCATTATTTAAGGACTTTGCTGCATTATTTAAGGACTTGGCTGGATTATTTAAGGACTCTGCTGCATTATTTAAGGACTTTGCTGCATTATTTAAGGACTCTGCTGCATTATTTAATGACTTTGTTGCATTATTTAAGGACCCTGCTGCATTATTTAAGGACTTTGTTGCATTATTTAAGGACTCTGCTGCATTATTTAAGGACCCTGCTGCGGTATTTCAGCACTCTGCTGAATTATTTAAGGACTTTGCTGCATTATTTAAGGACTTGGCTGGATTATTTAAGGACTCTGCTGCATTATTTAAGGACTTTGCTGCATTATTTAAGGACTCTGCTGCATTATTTAAGGACTTTGTTGCATTATTTAAGGACCCTGCTGCATTATTTAAGGACTTTGTTGCATTATTTAAGGACTCTGCTGCATTATTTAAGGACCCTGCTGCGGTATTTCAGCACTCTGCTGAATTATTTAAGGACTTTGCTGCATTATTTATGGACTTTATTGCATTATTTAAGGACTCTGCTGCATTATTTAAGGAATTTGTTGCATTATTAAATGACTCTGCTGCATTATTTAATGATTTTCCTGCATTATTTAAGTACTCTGCTACTTTACTTAAGGACTCTGCTGCATTATTTAAGTACTTTGTTGCATTATTTAAGGACTCTGCTGCATTATTTAAGGTCTTGGTTGCATTATTTAAGGACTCTTCTGCATTATTTAAGGACTCTGCTGCATTGTTTAAGGACTCTGCTGCATTGTTTAAGGACTTTGTTGCATTATTTAAGGACTCTGCTGCATTATTTAAGGACTTTGTTGCATTATTTAAGGACTCTGCTGCATCATTTAAGGACTTTTTTGCATTATTTAAGGACTCTACTTCATTATATAACGACTTTGCTGCATTATTTATGGACCCTGCTGCGGTATTTCAGTACTCTGCTGCATTATTTAAGGACTCTGCTGCATTATTTATGGACTTTGTTGCATTATTTAAGGACTCTGCTGCATCATTTAAGGACGTTGTTGCATTATTTAAGGACTCTACTTCATTATTTAATGACTTTGCTGCATTATTTAAGGACCCTGCTGCGGTATTTCAGTACTCTGCTGCATTATTTAAGGACTTTGCTGCATTATTTATGGACTTTATTGCATTATTTAAAGACTTTGCTGCATTATTTAAGGAATTTGTTGCATTATTTAAGGACTCTGCTGCATCATTTAATGACTTTGTTGCATTATTTAAGGACTCTACTTCATTATTTAATGACTTTGCTGCATTATTTAAGGACCCTGCTGCGGTATTTCAGTACTCTGCTGCATTATTTAAGGACTCTGCTGCATTATTTAAGGACTTTGTTGCATTATTTAAGGACTCTGCTGCATTATTTAAGGACTTTGTTGCATTATATAAGGACTCTGCTGCATTATTTAAGGACCCTGCTGCAGTATTTCAGTAATCTGCTGCATTATTTAAGGACTTTGTTGCATTATTTAAGGACTTGTCTGGATTATTTAGGGACTTTGCTGCATTATTTAAGGACTCTGCTGCATTATTTAAGGACTTTGCTGCATTATTTAAGGACTCTGATACGGTACTTATGGACTCTGCTGCATTATTTAAGTACTCTGCTGCATTATTTAAGGACTTTGCTGCATTATTTAAGTACTCTGCTGCAGTATTTAAGGACTTGGCTGGATAATTTAAGGACTCTGCTGCATTATTTAAGGAATGTGCTGCATTATTTAAGGACTCTGCTGCATTATTTAAGGACTTTGTTGCATTATTTAAGGACTTTGTTGCATTATTTAAGGACTCTGCTGCATTATTTAAGGACTTTGCTGCATTATTTAAGGACTTTATTGCATTATTTAAGGACTGTTCTGCATTATTTAAGGACTTTGTTGCATTATTTAAGGACTCTGCTGCATTATTTAAGGATCCTGCTGCGGTATTTCAGTACTCTGCTGCATTATTTAAGGACTTTGCTGCATTATTTAACGACTTGGCTGGATTATTTAAGGACTCTGCTGCATTATTTAAGGACTTTGCTGCATTATTTAAGGACTCTGCTGCATTATTTAAGGACTTTGTTGCATTATTTAAGGACCCTGCTGCATTATTTAAGGACTTTGTTGCATTATTTAAGGACTCTGCTGCATTACTTAAGGACCCTGCTGCGGTATTTCAGCACTCTGCTGAATTATTTAAGGACTTTGCTGCATTATTTATGGACTTTATTGCATTATTTAAGGACTCTGCTGCATTATTTAAGGAATTTGTTGCATTATTAAATGACTCTGCTGCATTATTTAATGATTTTGCTGCATTATTTAAGTACTCTGCTACTTTACTTAAGGACTCTGCTGCATTATTTAAGTACTTTGTTGCATTATTTAAGGACTCTGCTGCATTATTTAAGGACTTGGTTGCATTATTAAATGACTCTGCTGCATTATTTAATGATTTTGCTGCATTAGTTAAGTACTCTGCTACTTTACTTAAGGACTCTGCTGCATTATTTAAGTACTTTGTTGCATTATTTAAGGACTCTGCTGCATTATTTAAGGTCTTGGTTGCATTATTTAAGGACTCTTCTGCATTATTTAAGGACTCTGCTGCATTGTTTAAGGACTTTGTTGCATTATTTAAGGACTCTGCTGCATTATTTAAGGACTTTGTTGCATTATTTAAGGACTCTGCTGCATCATTTAAGGACTTTTTTGCATTATTTAAGGACTCTGCTGCATCATTTAAGGACGTTGTTGCATTATTTAAGGACTCTACTTCATTATTTAATGACTTTACTGCATTATTTAAGGACCCTGCTGCGGTATTTCAGTACTCTGCTGCATTATTTAAGGACTTTGCTGCATTATTTATGGACTTTATTGCATTATTTAAAGACTTTGCTGCATTATTTAAGGACTCTGCAGCATTATTTAATGACTTTGCTGCATTATTTAAGGACTCTGCTGCATTATTTAAGGACTTTGTTGCATTATTTAAGGACTCTTCTGCATTATTTAAGGACTTTGTTGCATTATTTAAGGACTCTGCTGCATTATTCAAGAACTTTGCTGCAGTATTTAAGGACTTGGCTGGATTATTTAAGGACTCTGCTGCATTATTTAAGGAATGTGCTGCATTATTTAAGGACTCTGCTGCATTATTTAAGGACTTTGTTGCATTATTTAAGGACTTTGTTGCATTACTTAAGGACTCTGCTGCATTATTTAAGGACTTTGCTGCATTATTTAAGGACTTTATTGCATTATTTAAGGACTCTGCTGCATTATTTAAGGATCCTGCTGCGGTATTTCAGTACTCTGCTGCATTATTTAAGGACTTTGCTGCATTATTTAAGGACTTGGCTGGATTATTTAAGGACTCTGCTGCATTATTTAAGGACTTTGCTGCATTATTTAAGGACTCTGCTGCATTATTTAAGGATTTTGTTGCATTATTTAAGGACCCTGCTGCATTATTTAAGGACTTTGTTGCATTATTTAAGGACTCTGCTGCATTATTTAAGGACCCTGCTGCGGTATTTCAGCACTCTGCTGAATTATTTAAGGACTTTGCTGCATTATTTATGGACTTTATTGCATTATTTAAGGACTCTGCTGCATTATTTAAGGAATTTGTTGCATTATTAAATGACTCTGCTGCATTATTTAATGATTTTGCTGCATTATTTAAGTACTCTGCTACTTTTCTTAAGGACTCTGCTGCATTATTTAAGTACTTTGTTGCATTATTTAAGGACTCTGCTGCATTATTTAAGGTCTTGGTTGCATTATTTAAGGACTCTTCTGCATTATTTAAGGACTCTGCTGCATTGTTTAAGGACTTTGTTGCATTATTTAAGGACTCTGCTGCATAATTTAAGGACTTTTTTGCATTATTTAAGGACTCTACTTCATTATATAACGACTTTGCTGCATTATTTATGGACCCTGCTGCGGTATTTCAGTACTCTGCTGCATTATTTAAGGACTCTGCTGCATTATTTATGGACTTTGTTGCATTATTTAAGGACTCTGCTGCATCATTTAAGGACGTTGTTGCATTATTTAAGGACTCTACTTCATTATTTAATGACTTTGCTGCATTATTTAAGGACCCTGCTGCGGTATTTCAGTACTCTGCTGCATTATTTAAGGACTTTGCTGCATTATTTAAGGAATTTGCTGCATTATTTAAGGACTCTGCAGCATTATTTAATGACTTTGCTGCATTATTTAAGGACTCTGCTGCATTATGTAAGGACTTTGTTGCATTATTTAAGGACTCTGCTGCATTATTTAAGGACCCTGCTGCAGTATTTCAGTAATCTGCATTATTTAAGGACTTTGTTGCATTATTTAAGGACTTGGCTGGATTATTTAGGGACTCTGCTGCATTATTTACGGACTTTGCTGCATTTTTTAAGGACTCTGCTGCATTATTTAAGGACTTTGTTGCATTATTTAAGGACCCTGCAGCAGTATTTCAGTAATCTGCTGCATTATTTAAGGACTTTGTTGCATTATTTAAGGACTTGGCTGGATTATTTAAGGACTTTGCTGCATTATTTAAGGACTCTGCTGCATTATTTAAGGACTCTGATACGGTACTTAAGGACTCTGCTGCATTATTTAAGTACTTTGTTGCATTATTTAAGTACTCAGCTGCATTTTTTAAGGACTTTGTTGCATTATTTAAGGACTCTTCTGCATTATTTAAGTACTTTGTTGCATTATTTAAGGACTCTGCTGCATTATTTAAGGACTTTGCTGCATTATTTAAGTACTCTGCTGCAGTATTTAAGGACTTGGCTGGATTATTTAAGGACTCTGCTGCATTATTTAAGGAATGTGCTGCATTATTTAAGGACTCTGCTGCATTATTTATGGACTTTGTTGCATTATTTAAGGACTCTGCTGCATCATTTAAGGACGTTGTTGCATTATTTAAGGACTCTACTTCATTATTTAACGACTTTGCTGCATTATTTAAGGACCCTGCTGCGGTATTTCAGTACTCTGCTGCATTATTTAAGGACTTTGCTGCATTATTTATGGACTTTATTGCATTATTTAAAGACTTTGCTGCATTATTTAAGGAATTTTCTGCATTATTTAAGGACTCTGCAGCATTATTTAATGACTTTGCTGCATTATTTAAGGACTCTGCTGCATTATTTAAGTACTTTGTTGCATTATTTAAGGACTCTGCTGCATTATTTAAGGACTTTGTTGCATTATTTAAGGACTATTCTGCATTATTTAAGGACTTGGCTGGATTATTTAAGGACCCTGCAGCATGATTTAAGGACTTGGCTGGATTATTTAAGGACTCTTCTGCATTATTTAAGGATTTTGTTGCATTATTTAAGGACTCTGCTGCATTATTTAAGGACTTGGCTGGATTATTTAAGGACTCTTCTGCATTATTTAAGGACTCTGCTGCATTATTTAAGGACTTTGTTGCATTATTTAAAGACTTTGCTGCATTATTTAAGGACTCTGCTGTGGTATTTAAGGACTCTGCTGCATTATTTAAGAACTTTGCTGCATTATTTATGGACTTTATTGCATTATTTAAAGACTTTGCTGCATTATTTAAGGAATTTGCTGCATTATTTAAGGACTCTTCTGCATTATTTAAGGACTTTGTTGCATTATTTAAGGACTCTGCTGCATTATTCAAGGACTTTGCTGCATTATTTAAGGACTCTGCTGCAGTATTTAAGGACTCTGCTGCATTATTTAAGGACTTTTCTGCATTATTTAAGGACTCTGCTGCAATATTTAAGGACTTGGCTGGATTATTTAAGGACTCTGCTGCATTATTTAAGGAATGTGCTGCATTATTTAAGGACTCTGCTGCATTATTTAAGGACTTTCTTGCATTATTTAAGGACTCTGCTGCATTATTTAACGACTTTGTTGCATTATTTAAGGACTCTGCTGCATTATATAAGGACTTTGCTGCATTATTTAAGGACTTTATTGCATTATTTAAGGACTGTTCTGCATTATTTAAGGACTTTGTTGCATTATTTAAGGACTCTGCTGCATTATTTAAGGATCCTGCTGCGGTATTTCAGTACTCTGCTGCATTATTTAAGGAATTTGCTGCATTATTTATGGACTTTATTGCATTATTTAAAGACTTTGCTGCATTATTTAAGGACTTGGCTGGATTATTTAAGGACTGTGCTGCATTATTTAAGGACTTTGCTGCATTATTTAAGGACTCTGCTGCATTATTTAAGGACTTTGTTGCATTATTTAAGGACTCTGCTGCATTATTTAAGGACTTTGTTGCATTATTTAAGGACTCTGCTGCATTATTTAAGGACCCTGCTGCAGTATTTCAGTAATCTGCTGCATTATCTAAGGACTTTGTTGCATTATTTAAGGACTTGGCTGGATTATTTAAGGACTCTGCTGCATTATTTAAGGACTTTGCTGCATTATTTAAGGACTCTGCTGCATTATTTAAGGACTTTGCTGCATTATTTAAGGACTCTGATACGGTACTTAAGGACTCTGCTGCATTATTTAAGTACTTTGTTGCATTATTTAAGTTCTCAGCTGCATTATTTAAGGACTTTGCTGCATTATTTAAGTACTCTGCTGCAGTATTTAAGGACTTGGCTGGATTATTTAAGGACTCTGCTGCATTATTTAAGGAATGTGCTGCATTATTTAAGGACTCTGCTGCATTATTTAAGGACTTTGTTGCATTATTTAAAGACTTTATTGCATTATTTAAGGACTGTTCTGCATTATTTAAGGACTTTGTTGCATTATTTAACGACTCTGCTGCATTATTTAAGGATCCTGCTGCGGTATTTCAGTACTCTGCTGCATTATTTAAGGACTTTGCTGCATTATTTAAGGACTTGGCTGGATTATTTAAGGACTCTGCTGCATTATTTAAGGACTTTGCTGCATTATTTAAGGACTCTGCTGCATTATTTAAGGACTTTGTTGCATTATTTAAGGACCCTGCTGCATTATTTAAGGACTTTGTTGCATTATTTAAGGACTCTGCTGCATTATTTAAGGACCCTGCTGCGGTATTTCAGCACTCTGCTGAATTATTTAAGGACTTTGCTGCATTATTTATGGACTTTATTGCATTATTTAAGGACTCTGCTGCATTATTTAAGGAATTGGTTGCATTATTAAATGACTCTGCTGCATTATTTAATGATTTTGCTGCATTATTTAAGTACTCTGCTACTTTACTTAAGGACTCTGCTGCATTATTTAAGTACTTTGTTGCATTATTTAAGGACTCTGCTGCATTATTTAAGGTCTTGGTTGCATTATTTAAGGACTCTTCTGCATTATTTAAGGACTCTGCTGCATTGTTTAAGGACTTTGTTGCATTATTTAAGGACTCTGCTGCATTATTTAAGGACTTTGTTGCATTATTTAAGGACTCTGCTGCATCATTTAAGGACTTTTTTGCATTATTTAAGGACTCTACTTCATTATATAACGACTTTGCTGCATTATTTAAGGACTCTGCTGCATTATTTATGGACTTTGTTGCATTATTTAAGGACTCTGCTGCATCATTTAAGGACGTTGTTGCATTATTTAAGGACTCTACTTCATTATTTAATGACTTTGCTGCATTATTTAAGGACCCTGCTGCGGTATTTCAGTACTCTGCTGCATTATTTAAGGACTTTGCTGCATTATTTATGGACTTTATTGCATTATTTAAAGACTTTGCTGCATTATTTAAGGAATTTGTTGCATTATTTAAGGACTCTGCTGCATCATTTAAGGACTTTGTTGCATTATTTAAGGACTCTACTTCATTATTTAACGACTTTGCTGCATTATTTAAGGACCCTGCTGCGGTATTTCAGTACTCTGCTGCATTATTTAAGGACTCTGCTGCATTATTTAAGGACTTTGTTGCATTATTTAAGGACTCTGCTGCATTATTTAAGGACTTTGTTGCATTATTTAAGGACTCTGCTGCATTATTTAAGGACACTGCTGCAGTATTTCAGTAATCTGCTGCATTATCTAAGGACTTTGTTGCATTATTTAAGGACTTGGCTGGATTATTTAAGGACTCTGCTGCATTATTTAAGGACTTTGCTGCATTATTTAAGGACTCTGCTGCATTATTTAAGGACTTTGCTGCATTATTTAAGGACTCTGATACGGTACTTAAGGACTCTGCTGCATTATTTAAGTACTTTGTTGCATTATTTAAGTACTCAGCTGCATTATTTAAGGACTTTTCTGCATTATTTAAGTACTCTGCTGCAGTATTTAAGGACTTGGCTGGATTATTTAAGGACTCTGCTGCATTATTTAAGGAATGTGCTGCATTATTTAAGGACTCTGCTGCATTATTTAAGGACTTTGTTGCATTATTTAAGGACTTTGTTGCATTATTTAAGGACTCTGCTGCATTATTTAAGGACTTTGCTGCATTATTTAAGGACTTTATTGCATTATTTAAGGACTGTTCTGCATTATTTAAGGACTTTGTTGCATTATTTAAGGACTCTGCTGCATTATTTAAGGATCCTGCTGCGGTATTTCAGTACTCTGCTGCATTATTTAAGGACTTTGCTGCATTATTTAAGGACTTGGCTCGATTATTTAAGGACTCTGCTGCATTATTTAAGGACTTTGCTGCATTATTTAAGGACTCTGCTGCATTATTTAAGGACTTTGTTGCATTATTTAAGGACCCTGCTGCATTATTTAAGGACTTTGTTGCATTATTTAAGGACTCTGCTGCATTATTTAAGGACCCTGCTGCGGTATTTCAGCACTCTGCTGAATTATTTAAGGACTTTGCTGCATTATTTATGGACTTTATTGCATTATTTAAGGACTCTGCTGCATTATTTAAGGAATTTGTTGCATTATTAAATGACTCTGCTGCATTATTTAATGATTTTGCTGCATTATTTAAGTACTCTGCTACTTTACTTAAGGACTCTGCTGCATTATTTAAGTACTTTGTTGCATTATTTAAGGACTCTGCTGCATTATTTAAGGTCTTGGTTGCATTATTTAAGGACTCTTCTGCATTATTTAAGGACTCTGCTGCATTGTTTAAGGACTTTGTTGCATTATTTAAGGACTCTGCTGCATTATTTAAGGACTTTGTTGCATTATTTAAGGACTCTGCTGCATCATTTAAGGACTTTTTTGCATTATTTAAGGACTCTACTTCATTATATAACGACTTTGCTGCATTATTTAAGGACTCTGCTGCATTATTTATGGACTTTGTTGCATTATTTAAGGACTCTGCTGCATCATTTAAGGACGTTGTTGCATTATTTAAGGACTCTACTTCATTATTTAATGACTTTGCTGCATTATTTAAGGACCCTGCTGCGGTATTTCAGTACTCTGCTGCATTATTTAAGGACTTTGCTGCATTATTTATGGACTTTATTGCATTATTTAAAGACTTTGCTGCATTATTTAAGGAATTTGTTGCATTATTTAAGGACTCTGCTGCATCATTTAAGGACTTTGTTGCATTATTTAAGGACTCTACTTCATTATTTAACGACTTTGCTGCATTATTTAAGGACCCTGCTGCGGTATTTCAGTACTCTGCTGCATTATTTAAGGACTCTGCTGCATTATTTAAGGACTTTGTTGCATTATTTAAGGACTCTGCTGCATTATTTAAGGACTTTGTTGCATTATTTAAGGACTCTGCTGCATTATTTAAGGACCCTGCTGCAGTATTTCAGTAATCTGCTGCATTATTTAAGGACTTTGTTGCATTATTTAAGGACTTGTCTGGATTATTTAGGGACTTTGCTGCATTATTTAAGGACTCTGCTGCATTATTTAAGGACTTTGCTGCATTATTTAAGGACTCTGATACGGTACTTAAGGACTCTGCTGCATTATTTAAGTACTTTGTTGCATTATTTAAGTACTCAGCTGCATTATTTAAGGACTTTGCTGCATTATTTAAGTACTCTGCTGCAGTATTTAAGGACTTGGCTGGATTATTTAAGGACTCTGCTGCATTATTTAAGGAATGTGCTGCATTATTTAAGGACTCTGCTGCATTACTTAAGGACTTTGTTGCATTATTTAAGGACTTTGTTGCATTATTTAAGGACTCTGCTGCATTATTTAAGGACTTTGCTGCATTATTTAAGGACTTTATTGCATTATTTAAGGACTGTTCTGCATTATTTAAGGACTTTGTTGCAATATTTAAGGACTCTGCTGCATTATTTAAGGATCCTGCTGCGGTATTTCAGTACTCTGCTGCATTATTTAAGGACTTTGCTGCATTATTTAAGGACTTGGCTGGATTATTTAAGGACTCTGCTGCATTATTTAAGGACTTTGCTGCATTATTTAAGGACTCTGCTGCATTATTTAAGGACTTTGTTGCATTATTTAAGGATCCTGCTGCATTATTTAACGACTTTGTTGCATTATTTAAGGACTCTGCTGCATTACTTAAGGACCCTGCTGCGGTATTTCAGCACTCTGCTGAATTATTTAAGGACTTTGCTGCATTATTTATGGACTTTATTGCATTATTTAAGGACTCTGCTGCATTATTTAAGGAATTTGTTGCATTATTAAATGACTCTGCTGCATTATTTAATGATTTTGCTGCATTATTTAAGTACTCTGCTACTTTACTTAAGGACTCTGCTGCATTATTTAAGTACTTTGTTGCATTATTTAAGGACTCTGCTGCATTATTTAAGGACTTGGTTGCATTATTTAAGGACTCTTCTGCATTATTTAAGGACTCTGCTGCATTGTTTAAGGACTTTGTTGCATTATTTAAGGACTCTGCTGCATTATTTAAGGACTTTGTTGCATTATTTAAGGACTCTGCTGCATCATTTAAGGACTTTTTTGCATTATTTAAGGACTCTACTTCATTATATAACGACTTTGCTGCATTATTTATGGACCCTGCTGCGGTATTTCAGTACTCTGCTGCATTATTTAAGGACTCTGCTGCATTATTTATGGACTTTGTTGCATTATTTAAGGAGTCTGCTGCATCATTTAAGGACGTTGTTGCATTATTTAAGGACTCTACTTCATTATTTAATGACTTTGCTGCATTATTTAAGGACCCTGCTGCGGTATTTCAGTACTCTGCTGCATTATTTAAGGACTTTGCTGCATTATTTATGGACTTTATTGCATTATTTAAAGACTTTGCTGCATTATTTAAGGAATTTGCTGCATTATTTAAGGACTCTGCAGCATTATTTAATGACTTTGCTGCATTATTTAAGGACTCTGCTGCATTATTTAAGGACTTTGTTGCATTATTTAAGGACTCTTCTGCATTATTTAAGGACTTTGTTGCATTATTTAAGGACTCTGCTGCATTATTCAAGAACTTTGCTGCAGTATTTAAGGACTTGGCTGGATTATTTAAGGACTCTGCTGTATTATTTAAGGAATGTGCTGCATTATTTAAGGACTCTGCTGCATTATTTAAGGACTTTGTTGCATTATTTAAGGACTTTGTTGCATTATTTAAGGACTCTGCTGCATTATTTAAGGACTTTGCTGCATTATTTAAGGACTTTATTGCATTATTTAAGGACTCTGCTGCATTATTTAAGGATCCTGCTGCGGTATTTCAGTACTCTGCTGCATTATTTAAGGACTTTGCTGCATTATTTAAGGACTTGGCTGGATTATTTAAGGACTCTGCTGCATTATTTAATGACTTTGCTGCATTATTTAAGGACTCTGCTGCATTATTTAAGGACTTTGTTGCATTATTTAAGGACCCTGCTGCATTATTTAAGGACTTTGTTGCATTATTTAAGGACTCTGCTGCATTATTTAAGGACCCTGCTGCGGTATTTCAGCACTCTGCTGAATTATTTAAGGACTTTGCTGCATTATTTATGGACTTTATTGCATTATTTAAGGACTCTGCTGCATTATTAAAGGAATTTGTTGCATTATTAAATGACTCTGCTGCATTATTTAATGATTTTGCTGCATTATTTAAGTACTCTGCTACTTTACTTAAGGACTCTGCTGCATTATTTAAGTACTTTGTTGCATTATTTAAGGACTCTGCTGCATTATTTAAGGTCTTGGTTGCATTATTTAAGGACTCTTCTGCATTATTTAAGGACTCTGCTGCATTGTTTAAGGACTTTGTTGCATTATTTAAGGACTCTGCTGCATAATTTAAGGACTTTTTTGCATTATTTAAGGACTCTACATCATTATATAACGACTTTGCTGCATTATTTATGGACCCTGCTGCGGTATTTCAGTACTCTGCTGCATTATTTAAGGACTCTGCTGCATTATTTATGTACTTTGTTGCATTATTTAAGGACTCTGCTGCATCATTTAAGGACTTTGTTGCATTATTTAAGGACTCTGCTGCATTATTTAAGGACTTTGTTGCATTATATAAGGACTCTGCTGCATTATTTAAGGACCCTGCTGCAGTATTTCAGTAATCTGCTGCATTATTTAAGGACTTTGTTGCATTATTTAAGGACTTGTCTGGATTATTTAGGGACTTTGCTGCATTATTTAAGGACTCTGCTGCATTATTTAAGGACTTTGCTGCATTATTTAAGGACTCTGATACGGTACTTATGGACTCTGCTGCATTATTTAAGTACTCTGCTGCATTATTTAAGGACTTTGCTGCATTATTTAAGTACTCTGCTGCAGTATTTAAGGACTTGGCTGGATAATTTAAGGACTCTGCTGCATTATTTAAGGAATGTGCTGCATTATTTAAGGACTCTGCTGCATTATTTAAGGACTTTGTTGCATTATTTAAGGACTTTGTTGCATTATTTAAGGACTCTGCTGCATTATTTAAGGACTTTGCTGCATTATTTAAGGACTTTATTGCATTATTTAAGGACTGTTCTGCATTATTTAAGGACTTTGTTGCATTATTTAAGGACTCTGCTGCATTATTTAAGGATCCTGCTGCGGTATTTCAGTACTCTGCTGCATTATTTAAGGACTTTGCTGCATTATTTAACGACTTGGCTGGATTATTTAAGGACTCTGCTGCATTATTTAAGGACTTTGCTGCATTATTTAAGGACTCTGCTGCATTATTTAAGGACTTTGTTGCATTATTTAAGGACCCTGCTGCATTATTTAAGGACTTTGTTGCATTATTTAAGGACTCTGCTGCATTACTTAAGGACCCTGCTGCGGTATTTCAGCACTCTGCTGAATTATTTAAGGACTTTGCTGCATTATTTATGGACTTTATTGCATTATTTAAGGACTCTGCTGCATTATTTAAGGAATTTGTTGCATTATTAAATGACTCTGCTGCATTATTTAATGATTTTGCTGCATTATTTAAGTACTCTGCTACTTTACTTAAGGACTCTGCTGCATTATTTAAGTACTTTGTTGCATTATTTAAGGACTCTGCTGCATTATTTAAGGACTTGGTTGCATTATTAAATGACTCTGCTGCATTATTTAATGATTTTGCTGCATTAGTTAAGTACTCTGCTACTTTACTTAAGGACTCTGCTGCATTATTTAAGTACTTTGTTGCATTATTTAAGGACTCTGCTGCATTATTTAAGGTCTTGGTTGCATTATTTAAGGACTCTTCTGCATTATTTAAGGACTCTGCTGCATTGTTTAAGGACTTTGTTGCATTATTTAAGGACTCTGCTGCATTATTTAAGGACTTTGTTGCATTATTTAAGGACTCTGCTGCATCATTTAAGGACTTTTTTGCATTATTTAAGGACTCTGCTGCATCATTTAAGGACGTTGTTGCATTATTTAAGGACTCTACTTCATTATTTAATGACTTTACTGCATTATTTAAGGACCCTGCTGCGGTATTTCAGTACTCTGCTGCATTATTTAAGGACTTTGCTGCATTATTTATGGACTTTATTGCATTATTTAAAGACTTTGCTGCATTATTTAAGGACTCTGCAGCATTATTTAATGACTTTGCTGCATTATTTAAGGACTCTGCTGCATTATTTAAGGACTTTGTTGCATTATTTAAGGACTCTTCTGCATTATTTAAGGACTTTGTTGCATTATTTAAGGACTCTGCTGCATTATTCAAGAACTTTGCTGCAGTATTTAAGGACTTGGCTGGATTATTTAAGGACTCTGCTGCATTATTTAAGGAATGTGCTGCATTATTTAAGGACTCTGCTGCATTATTTAAGGACTTTGTTGCATTATTTAAGGACTTTGTTGCATTACTTAAGGACTCTGCTGCATTATTTAAGGACTTTGCTGCATTATTTAAGGACTTTATTGCATTATTTAAGGACTCTGCTGCATTATTTAAGGATCCTGCTGCGGTATTTCAGTACTCTGCTGCATTATTTAAGGACTCTGCTGCATTATTTAAGGAATGTGCTGCATTATTTAAGGACTCTGCTGCATTATTTAAGGACTTTGTTGCATTATTTAAGGACTCTGCTGCATTATTTAAGGAATTTGTTGCATTATTAAATGACTCTGCTGCATTATTTAATGATTTTGCTGCATTATTTAAGTACTCTGCTACTTTTCTTAAGGACTCTGCTGCATTATTTAAGTACTTTGTTGCATTATTTAAGGACTCTGCTGCATTATTTAAGGTCTTGGTTGCATTATTTAAGGACTCTTCTGCATTATTTAAGGACTCTGCTGCATTGTTTAAGGACTTTGTTGCATTATTTAAGGACTCTGCTGCATAATTTAAGGACTTTTTTGCATTATTTAAGGACTCTACTTCATTATATAACGACTTTGCTGCATTATTTATGGACCCTGCTGCGGTATTTCAGTACTCTGCTGCATTATTTAAGGACTCTGCTGCATTATTTATGGACTTTGTTGCATTATTTAAGGACTCTGCTGCATCATTTAAGGACGTTGTTGCATTATTTAAGGACTCTACTTCATTATTTAATGACTTTGCTGCATTATTTAAGGACCCTGCTGCGGTATTTCAGTACTCTGCTGCATTATTTAAGGACTTTGCTGCATTATTTAAGGAATTTGCTGCATTATTTAAGGACTCTGCAGCATTATTTAATGACTTTGCTGCATTATTTAAGGACTCTGCTGCATTATGTAAGGACTTTGTTGCATTATTTAAGGACTCTGCTGCATTATTTAAGGACCCTGCTGCAGTATTTCAGTAATCTGCATTATTTAAGGACTTTGTTGCATTATTTAAGGACTTGGCTGGATTATTTAGGGACTCTGCTGCATTATTTACGGACTTTGCTGCATTTTTTAAGGACTCTGCTGCATTATTTAAGGACTTTGTTGCATTATTTAAGGACCCTGCAGCAGTATTTCAGTAATCTGCTGCATTATTTAAGGACTTTGTTGCATTATTTAAGGACTTGGCTGGATTATTTAAGGACTTTGCTGCATTATTTAAGGACTCTGCTGCATTATTTAAGGACTCTGATACGGTACTTAAGGACTCTGCTGCATTATTTAAGTACTTTGTTGCATTATTTAAGTACTCAGCTGCATTTTTTAAGGACTTTGTTGCATTATTTAAGGACTCTTCTGCATTATTTAAGTACTTTGTTGCATTATTTAAGGACTCTGCTGCATTATTTAAGGACTTTGCTGCATTATTTAAGTACTCTGCTGCAGTATTTAAGGACTTGGCTGGATTATTTAAGGACTCTGCTGCATTATTTAAGGAATGTGCTGCATTATTTAAGGACTCTGCTGCATTATTTATGGACTTTGTTGCATTATTTAAGGACTCTGCTGCATCATTTAAGGACGTTGTTGCATTATTTAAGGACTCTACTTCATTATTTAACGACTTTGCTGCATTATTTAAGGACCCTGCTGCGGTATTTCAGTACTCTGCTGCATTATTTAAGGTCTTTGCTGCATTATTTATGGACTTTATTGCATTATTTAAAGACTTTGCTGCATTATTTAAGGAATTTTCTGCATTATTTAAGGACTCTGCAGCATTATTTAATGACTTTGCTGCATTATTTAAGGACTCTGCTGCATTATTTAAGTACTTTGTTGCATTATTTAAGGACTCTGCTGCATTATTTAAGGACTTTGTTGCATTATTTAAGGACTATTCTGCATTATTTAAGGACTTGGCTGGATTATTTAAGGACCCTGCAGCATGATTTAAGGACTTGGCTGGATTATTTAAGGACTCTTCTGCATTATTTAAGGATTTTGTTGCATTATTTAAGGACTCTGCTGCATTATTTAAGGACTTGGCTGGATTATTTAAGGACTCTTCTGCATTATTTAAGGACTCTGCTGCATTATTTAAGGACTTTGTTGCATTATTTAAAGACTTTGCTGCATTATTTAAGGACTCTGCTGTGGTATTTAAGGACTCTGCTGCATTATTTAAGAACTTTGCTGCATTATTTATGGACTTTATTGCATTATTTAAAGACTTTGCTGCATTATTTAAGGAATTTGCTGCATTATTTAAGGACTCTTCTGCATTATTTAAGGACTTTGTTGCATTATTTAAGGACTCTGCTGCATTATTCAAGGACTTTGCTGCATTATTTAAGGACTCTGCTGCAGTATTTAAGGACTCTGCTGCATTATTTAAGGACTTTTCTGCATTATTTAAGGACTCTGCTGCAATATTTAAGGACTTGGCTGGATTATTTAAGGACTCTGCTGCATTATTTAAGGAATGTGCTGCATTATTTAAGGACTCTGCTGCATTATTTAAGGACTTTCTTGCATTATTTAAGGACTCTGCTGCATTATTTAACGACTTTGTTGCATTATTTAAGGACTCTGCTGCATTATATAAGGACTTTGCTGCATTATTTAAGGACTTTATTGCATTATTTAAGGACTGTTCTGCATTATTTAAGGACTTTGTTGCATTATTTAAGGACTCTGCTGCATTATTTAAGGATCCTGCTGCGGTATTTCAGTACTCTGCTGCATTATTTAAGGAATTTGCTGCATTATTTATGGACTTTATTGCATTATTTAAAGACTTTGCTGCATTATTTAAGGACTTGGCTGGATTATTTAAGGACTGTGCTGCATTATTTAAGGACTTTGCTGCATTATTTAAGGACTCTGCTGCATTATTTAAGGACTTTGTTGCATTATTTAAGGACTCTGCTGCATTATTTAAGGACTTTGTTGCATTATTTAAGGACTCTGCTGCATTATTTAAGGACCCTGCTGCAGTATTTCAGTAATCTGCTGCATTATCTAAGGACTTTGTTGCATTATTTAAGGACTTGGCTGGATTATTTAAGGACTCTGCTGCATTATTTAAGGACTTTGCTGCATTATTTAAGGACTCTGCTGCATTATTTAAGGACTTTGCTGCATTATTTAAGGACTCTGATACGGTACTTAAGGACTCTGCTGCATTATTTAAGTACTTTGTTGCATTATTTAAGTACTCAGCTGCATTATTTAAGGACTTTGCTGCATTATTTAAGTACTCTGCTGCAGTATTTAAGGACTTGGCTGGATTATTTAAGGACTCTGCTGCATTATTTAAGGAATGTGCTGCATTATTTAAGGACTCTGCTGCATTATTTAAGGACTTTGTTGCATTATTTAAGGACTTTATTGCATTATTTAAGGACTGTTCTGCATTATTTAAGGACTTTGTTGCATTATTTAACGACTCTGCTGCATTATTTAAGGATCCTGCTGCGGTATTTCAGTACTCTGCTGCATTATTTAAGGACTTTGCTGCATTATTTAAGGACTTGGCTGGATTATTTAAGGACTCTGCTGCATTATTTAAGGACTTTGCTGCATTATTTAAGGACTCTGCTGCATTATTTAAGGACTTTGTTGCATTATTTAAGGACCCTGCTGCATTATTTAAGGACTTTGTTGCATTATTTAAGGACTCTGCTGCATTATTTAAGGACCCTGCTGCGGTATTTCAGCACTCTGCTGAATTATTTAAGGACTTTGCTGCATTATTTATGGACTTTATTGCATTATTTAAGGACTCTGCTGCATTATTTAAGGAATTTGTTGCATTATTAAATGACTCTGCTGCATTATTTAATGATTTTGCTGCATTATTTAATGATTTTGCTGCATTATTTAAGTACTCTGCTACTTTACTTAAGGACTCTGCTGCATTATTTAAGTACTTTGTTGCATTATTTAAGGACTCTGCTGCATTATTTAAGGTCTTGGTTGCATTATTTAAGGACTCTTCTGCATTATTTAAGGACTCTGCTGCATTGTTTAAGGACTTTGTTGCATTATTTAAGGACTCTGCTGCATTATTTAAGGACTTTGTTGCATTATTTAAGGACTCTGCTGCATCATTTAAGGACTTTTTTGCATTATTTAAGGACTCTACTTCATTATATAATGACTTTGCTGCATTATTTAAGGACTCTGCTGCATTATTTATGGACTTTGTTGCATTATTTAAGGACTCTGCTGCATCATTTAAGGACGTTGTTGCATTATTTAAGGACTCTACTTCATTATTTAATGACTTTGCTGCATTATTTAAGGACCCTGCTGCGGTATTTCAGTACTCTGCTGCATTATTTAAGGACTTTGCTGCATTATTTATGGACTTTATTGCATTATTTAAAGACTTTGCTGCATTATTTAAGGAATTTGTTGCATTATTTAAGGACTCTGCTGCATCATTTAAGGACTTTGTTGCATTATTTAAGGACTCTACTTCATTATTTAACGACTTTGCTGCATTATTTAAGGACCCTGCTGCGGTATTTCAGTACTCTGCTGCATTATTTAAGGACTCTGCTGCATTATTTAAGGACTTTGTTGCATTATTTAAGGACTCTGCTGCATTATTTAAGGACTTTGTTGCATTATTTAAGGACTCTGCTGCATTATTTAAGGACACTGCTGCAGTATTTCAGTAATCTGCTGCATTATCTAAGGACTTTGTTGCATTATTTAAGGACTTGGCTGGATTATTTAAGGACTCTGCTGCATTATTTAAGGACTTTGCTGCATTATTTAAGGACTCTGCTGCATTATTTAAGGACTTTGCTGCATTATTTAAGGACTCTGATACGGTACTTAAGGACTCTGCTGCATTATTTAAGTACTTTGTTGCATTATTTAAGTACTCAGCTGCATTATTTAAGGACTTTGCTGCATTATTTAAGTACTCTGCTGCAGTATTTAAGGACTTGGCTGGATTATTTAAGGACTCTGCTGCATTATTTAAGGAATGTGCTGCATTATTTAAGGACTCTGCTGCATTATTTAAGGACTTTGTTGCATTATTTAAGGACTTTGTTGCATTATTTAAGGACTCTGCTGCATTATTTAAGGACTTTGCTGCATTATTTAAGGACTTTATTGCATTATTTAAGGACTGTTCTGCATTATTTAAGGACTTTGTTGCATTATTTAAGGACTCTGCTGCATTATTTAAGGATCCTGCTGCGGTATTTCAGTACTCTGCTGCATTATTTAAGGACTTTGCTGCATTATTTAAGGACCCTGCTGCGGTATTTCAGTACTCTGCTGCATTATTTAAGGACTTTGCTGCATTATTTATGGACTTTATTGCATTATTTAAAGACTTTGCTGCATTATTTAAGGAATTTGCTGCATTATTTAAGGACTCTGCAGCATTATTTAATGACTTTGCTGCATTATTTAAGGACTCTGCTGCATTATTTAAGGACTTTGTTGCATTATTTAAGGACTCTTCTGCATTATTTAAGGACTTTGTTGCATTATTTAAGGACTCTGCTGCATTATTCAAGAACTTTGCTGCAGTATTTAAGGACTTGGCTGGATTATTTAAGGACTCTGCTGTATTATTTAAGGAATGTGCTGCATTATTTAAGGACTCTGCTGCATTATTTAAGGACTTTGTTGCATTATTTAAGGACTTTGTTGCATTATTTAAGGACTCTGCTGCATTATTTAAGGACTTTGCTGCATTATTTAAGGACTTTATTGCATTATTTAAGGACTCTGCTGCATTATTTAAGGATCCTGCTGCGGTATTTCAGTACTCTGCTGCATTATTTAAGGACTTTGCTGCATTATTTAAGGACTTGGCTGGATTATTTAAGGACTCTGCTGCATTATTTAATGACTTTGCTGCATTATTTAAGGACTCTGCTGCATTATTTAAGGACTTTGTTGCATTATTTAAGGACCCTGCTGCATTATTTAAGGACTTTGTTGCATTATTTAAGGACTCTGCTGCATTATTTAAGGACCCTGCTGCGGTATTTCAGCACTCTGCTGAATTATTTAAGGACTTTGCTGCATTATTTATGGACTTTATTGCATTATTTAAGGATTCTGCTGCATTATTAAAGGAATTTGTTGCATTATTAAATGACTCTGCTGCATTATTTAATGATTTTGCTGCATTATTTAAGTACTCTGCTACTTTACTTAAGGACTCTGCTGCATTATTTAAGTACTTTGTTGCATTATTTAAGGACTCTGCTGCATTATTTAAGGTCTTGGTTGCATTATTTAAGGACTCTTCTGCATTATTTAAGGACTCTGCTGCATTGTTTAAGGACTTTGTTGCATTATTTAAGGACTCTGCTGCATAATTTAAGGACTTTTTTGCATTATTTAAGGACTCTACATCATTATATAACGACTTTGCTGCATTATTTATGGACCCTGCTGCGGTATTTCAGTACTCTGCTGCATTATTTAAGGACTCTGCTGCATTATTTATGTACTTTGTTGCATTATTTAAGGACTCTGCTGCATCATTTAAGGACTTTGTTGCATTATTTAAGGACTCTGCTGCATTATTTAAGGACTTTGTTGCATTATATAAGGACTCTGCTGCATTATTTAAGGACCCTGCTGCAGTATTTCAGTAATCTGCTGCATTATTTAAGGACTTTGTTGCATTATTTAAGGACTTGTCTGGATTATTTAGGGACTTTGCTGCATTATTTAAGGACTCTGCTGCATTATTTAAGGACTTTGCTGCATTATTTAAGGACTCTGATACGGTACTTATGGACTCTGCTGCATTATTTAAGTACTCTGCTGCATTATTTAAGGACTTTGCTGCATTATTTAAGTACTCTGCTGCAGTATTTAAGGACTTGGCTGGATAATTTAAGGACTCTGCTGCATTATTTAAGGAATGTGCTGCATTATTTAAGGACTCTGCTGCATTATTTAAGGACTTTGTTGCATTATTTAAGGACTTTGTTGCATTATTTAAGGACTCTGCTGCATTATTTAAGGACTTTGCTGCATTATTTAAGGACTTTATTGCATTATTTAAGGACTGTTCTGCATTATTTAAGGACTTTGTTGCATTATTTAAGGACTCTGCTGCATTATTTAAGGATCCTGCTGCGGTATTTCAGTACTCTGCTGCATTATTTAAGGACTTTGCTGCATTATTTAACGACTTGGCTGGATTATTTAAGGACTCTGCTGCATTATTTAAGGACTTTGCTGCATTATTTAAGGACTCTGCTGCATTATTTAAGGACTTTGTTGCATTATTTAAGGACCCTGCTGCATTATTTAAGGACTTTGTTGCATTATTTAAGGACTCTGCTGCATTACTTAAGGACCCTGCTGCGGTATTTCAGCACTCTGCTGAATTATTTAAGGACTTTGCTGCATTATTTATGGACTTTATTGCATTATTTAAGGACTCTGCTGCATTATTTAAGGAATTTGTTGCATTATTAAATGACTCTGCTGCATTATTTAATGATTTTGCTGCATTATTTAAGTACTCTGCTACTTTACTTAAGGACTCTGCTGCATTATTTAAGTACTTTGTTGCATTATTTAAGGACTCTGCTGCATTATTTAAGGACTTGGTTGCATTATTAAATGACTCTGCTGCATTATTTAATGATTTTGCTGCATTAGTTAAGTACTCTGCTACTTTACTTAAGGACTCTGCTGCATTATTTAAGTACTTTGTTGCATTATTTAAGGACTCTGCTGCATTATTTAAGGTCTTGGTTGCATTATTTAAGGACTCTTCTGCATTATTTAAGGACTCTGCTGCATTGTTTAAGGACTTTGTTGCATTATTTAAGGACTCTGCTGCATTATTTAAGGACTTTGTTGCATTATTTAAGGACTCTGCTGCATCATTTAAGGACTTTTTTGCATTATTTAAGGACTCTGCTGCATCATTTAAGGACGTTGTTGCATTATTTAAGGACTCTACTTCATTATTTAATGACTTTACTGCATTATTTAAGGACCCTGCTGCGGTATTTCAGTACTCTGCTGCATTATTTAAGGACTTTGCTGCATTATTTATGGACTTTATTGCATTATTTAAAGACTTTGCTGCATTATTTAAGGACTCTGCAGCATTATTTAATGACTTTGCTGCATTATTTAAGGACTCTGCTGCATTATTTAAGGACTTTGTTGCATTATTTAAGGACTCTTCTGCATTATTTAAGGACTTTGTTGCATTATTTAAGGACTCTGCTGCATTATTCAAGAACTTTGCTGCAGTATTTAAGGACTTGGCTGGATTATTTAAGGACTCTGCTGCATTATTTAAGGAATGTGCTGCATTATTTAAGGACTCTGCTGCATTATTTAAGGACTTTGTTGCATTATTTAAGGACTTTGTTGCATTACTTAAGGACTCTGCTGCATTATTTAAGGACTTTGCTGCATTATTTAAGGACTTTATTGCATTATTTAAGGACTCTGCTGCATTATTTAAGGATCCTGCTGCGGTATTTCAGTACTCTGCTGCATTATTTAAGGACTTTGCTGCATTATTTAAGGACTTGGCTGGATTATTTAAGGACTCTGCTGCATTATTTAAGGACTTTGCTGCATTATTTAAGGACTCTGCTGCATTATTTAAGGACTTTGTTGCATTATTTAAGGACCCTGCTGCATTATTTAAGGACTTTGTTGCATTATTTAAGGACTCTGCTGCATTATTTAAGGACCCTGCTGCGGTATTTCAGCACTCTGCTGAATTATTTAAGGACTTTGCTGCATTATTTATGGACTTTATTGCATTATTTAAGGACTCTGCTGCATTATTTAAGGAATTTGTTGCATTATTAAATGACTCTGCTGCATTATTTAATGATTTTGCTGCATTATTTAAGTACTCTGCTACTTTTCTTAAGGACTCTGCTGCATTATTTAAGTACTTTGTTGCATTATTTAAGGACTCTGCTGCATTATTTAAGGTCTTGGTTGCATTATTTAAGGACTCTTCTGCATTATTTAAGGACTCTGCTGCATTGTTTAAGGACTTTGTTGCATTATTTAAGGACTCTGCTGCATAATTTAAGGACTTTTTTGCATTATTTAAGGACTCTACTTCATTATATAACGACTTTGCTGCATTATTTATGGACCCTGCTGCGGTATTTCAGTACTCTGCTGCATTATTTAAGGACTCTGCTGCATTATTTATGGACTTTGTTGCATTATTTAAGGACTCTGCTGCATCATTTAAGGACGTTGTTGCATTATTTAAGGACTCTACTTCATTATTTAATGACTTTGCTGCATTATTTAAGGACCCTGCTGCGGTATTTCAGTACTCTGCTGCATTATTTAAGGACTTTGCTGCATTATTTAAGGAATTTGCTGCATTATTTAAGGACTGTGCAGCATTATTTAATGACTTTGCTGCATTATTTAAGGACTCTGCTGCATTATGTAAGGACTTTGTTGCATTATTTAAGGACTCTGCTGCATTATTTAAGGACCCTGCTGCAGTATTTCAGTAATCTGAATTATTTAAGGACTTTGTTGCATTATTTAAGGACTTGGCTGGATTATTTAGGGACTCTGCTGCATTATTTACGGACTTTGCTGCATTTTTTAAGGACTCTGCTGCATTATTTAAGGACTTTGTTGCATTATTTAAGGACCCTGCAGCAGTATTTCAGTAATCTGCTGCATTATTTAAGGACTTTGTTGCATTATTTAAGGACTTGGCTGGATTATTTAAGGACTTTGCTGCATTATTTAAGGACTCTGCTGCATTATTTAAGGACTCTGATACGGTACTTAAGGACTCTGCTGCATTATTTAAGTACTTTGTTGCATTATTTAAGTACTCAGCTGCATTTTTTAAGGACTTTGTTGCATTATTTAAGGACTCTTCTGCATTATTTAAGTACTTTGTTGCATTATTTAAGGACTCTGCTGCATTATTTAAGGACTTTGCTGCATTATTTAAGTACTCTGCTGCAGTATTTAAGGACTTGGCTGGATTATTTAAGGACTCTGCTGCATTATTTAAGGAATGTGCTGCATTATTTAAGGACTCTGCTGCATTATTTATGGACTTTGTTGCATTATTTATGGACTCTGCTGCATCATTTAAGGACGTTGTTGCATTATTTAAGGACTCTACTTCATTATTTAACGACTTTGCTGCATTATTTAAGGACCCTGCTGCGGTATTTCAGTACTCTGCTGCATTATTTAAGGACTTTGCTGCATTATTTATGGACTTTATTGCATTATTTAAAGACTTTGCTGCATTATTTAAGGAATTTTCTGCATTATTTAAGGACTCTGCAGCATTATTTAATGACTTTGCTGCATTATTTAAGGACTCTGCTGCATTATTTAAGTACTTTGTTGCATTATTTAAGGACTCTGCTGCATTATTTAAGGACTTTGTTGCATTATTTAAGGACTATTCTGCATTATTTAAGGACTTGGCTGGATTATTTAAGGACCCTGCAGCATGATTTAAGGACTTGGCTGGATTATTTAAGGACTCTTCTGCATTATTTAAGGATTTTGTTGCATTATTTAAGGACTCTGCTGCATTATTTAAGGACTTGGCTGGATTATTTAAGGACTCTTCTGCATTATTTAAGGACTCTGCTGCATTATTTAAGGACTTTGTTGCATTATTTAAAGACTTTGCTGCATTATTTAAGGACTCTGCTGTGGTATTTAAGGACTCTGCTGCATTATTTAAGAACTTTGCTGCATTATTTATGGACTTTATTGCATTATTTAAAGACTTTGCTGCATTATTTAAGGAATTTGCTGCATTATTTAAGGACTCTTCTGCATTATTTAAGGACTTTGTTGCATTATTTAAGGACTCTGCTGCATTATTCAAGGACTTTGCTGCATTATTTAAGGACTCTGCTGCAGTATTTAAGGACTCTGCTGCATTATTTAAGGACTTTTCTGCATTATTTAAGGACTCTGCTGCAATATTTAAGGACTTGGCTGGATTATTTAAGGACTCTGCTGCATTATTTAAGGAATGTGCTGCATTATTTAAGGACTCTGCTGCATTATTTAAGGACTTTCTTGCATTATTTAAGGACTCTGCTGCATTATTTAACGACTTTGTTGCATTATTTAAGGACTCTGCTGCATTATATAAGGACTTTGCTGCATTATTTAAGGACTTTATTGCATTATTTAAGGACTGTTCTGCATTATTTAAGGACTTTGTTGCATTATTTAAGGACTCTGCTGCATTATTTAAGGATCCTGCTGCGGTATTTCAGTACTCTGCTGCATTATTTAAGGAATTTGCTGCATTATTTATGGACTTTATTGCATTATTTAAAGACTTTGCTGCATTATTTAAGGACTTGGCTGGATTATTTAAGGACTGTGCTGCATTATTTAAGGACTTTGCTGCATTATTTAAGGACTCTGCTGCATTATTTAAGGACTTTGTTGCATTATTTAAGGACTCTGCTGCATTATTTAAGGACTTTGTTGCATTATTTAAGGACTCTGCTGCATTATTTAAGGACCCTGCTGCAGTATTTCAGTAATCTGCTGCATTATCTAAGGACTTTGTTGCATTATTTAAGGACTTGGCTGGATTATTTAAGGACTCTGCTGCATTATTTAAGGACTTTGCTGCATTATTTAAGGACTCTGCTGCATTATTTAAGGACTTTGCTGCATTATTTAAGGACTCTGATACGGTACTTAAGGACTCTGCTGCATTATTTAAGTACTTTGTTGCATTATTTAAGTACTCAGCTGCATTATTTAAGGACTTTGCTGCATTATTTAAGTACTCTGCTGCAGTATTTAAGGACTTGGCTGGATTATTTAAGGACTCTGCTGCATTATTTAAGGAATGTGCTGCATTATTTAAGGACTCTGCTGCATTATTTAAGGACTTTGTTGCATTATTTAAGGACTTTATTGCATTATTTAAGGACTGTTCTGCATTATTTAAGGACTTTGTTGCATTATTTAACGACTCTGCTGCATTATTTAAGGATCCTGCTGTGGTATTTCAGTACTCTGCTGCATTATTTAAGGACTTTGCTGCATTATTTAAGGACTTGGCTGGATTATTTAAGGACTCTGCTGCATTATTTAAGGACTTTGCTGCATTATTTAAGGACTCTGCTGCATTATTTAAGGACTTTGTTGCATTATTTAAGGACCCTGCTGCATTATTTAAGGACTTTGTTGCATTATTTAAGGACTCTGCTGCATTATTTAAGGACCCTGCTGCGGTATTTCAGCACTCTGCTGAATTATTTAAGGACTTTGCTGCATTATTTATGGACTTTATTGCATTATTTAAGGACTCTGCTGCATTATTTAAGGAATTTGTTGCATTATTAAATGACTCTGCTGCATTATTTAATGATTTTGCTGCATTATTTAATGATTTTGCTGCATTATTTAAGTACTCTGCTACTTTACTTAAGGACTCTGCTGCATTATTTAAGTACTTTGTTGCATTATTTAAGGACTCTGCTGCATTATTTAAGGTCTTGGTTGCATTATTTAAGGACTCTTCTGCATTATTTAAGGACTCTGCTGCATTGTTTAAGGACTTTGTTGCATTATTTAAGGACTCTGCTGCATTATTTAAGGACTTTGTTGCATTATTTAAGGACTCTGCTGCATCATTTAAGGACTTTTTTGCATTATTTAAGGACTCTACTTCATTATATAACGACTTTGCTGCATTATTTAAGGACTCTGCTGCATTATTTATGGACTTTGTTGCATTATTTAAGGACTCTGCTGCATCATTTAAGGACGTTGTTGCATTATTTAAGGACTCTACTTCATTATTTAATGACTTTGCTGCATTATTTAAGGACCCTGCTGCGGTATTTCAGTACTCTGCTGCATTATTTAAGGACTTTGCTGCATTATTTATGGACTTTATTGCATTATTTAAAGACTTTGCTGCATTATTTAAGGAATTTGTTGCATTATTTAAGGACTCTGCTGCATCATTTAAGGACTTTGTTGCATTATTTAAGGACTCTACTTCATTATTTAACGACTTTGCTGCATTATTTAAGGACCCTGCTGCGGTATTTCAGTACTCTGCTGCATTATTTAAGGACTCTGCTGCATTATTTAAGGACTTTGTTGCATTATTTAAGGACTCTG
Source organism: Phyllobates terribilis (assembly GCF_046119375.1). Lineage (NCBI taxonomy): Eukaryota > Metazoa > Chordata > Amphibia > Anura > Dendrobatidae > Phyllobates > Phyllobates terribilis. The sequence continues at coordinate 36,907 of NW_027363896.1, read as the reverse complement.
CTGCATTATTTAAGGACTTTGTTGCATTATTTAAGGACTCTGCTGCATTATTTAAGGACACTGCTGCAGTATTTCAGTAATCTGCTGCATTATCTAAGGACTTTGTTGCATTATTTAAGGACTTGGCTGGATTATTTAAGGACTCTGCTGCATTATTTAAGGACTTTGCTGCATTATTTAAGGACTCTGCTGCATTATTTAAGGACTTTGCTGCATTATTTAAGGACTCTGATACGGTACTTAAGGACTCTGCTGCATTATTTAAGTACTTTGTTGCATTATTTAAGTACTCAGCTGCATTATTTAAGGACTTTGCTGCATTATTTAAGTACTCTGCTGCAGTATTTAAGGACTTGGCTGGATTATTTAAGGACTCTGCTGCATTATTTAAGGAATGTGCTGCATTATTTAAGGACTCTGCTGCATTATTTAAGGACTTTGTTGCATTATTTAAGGACTTTGTTGCATTATTTAAGGACTCTGCTGCATTATTTAAGGACTTTGCTGCATTATTTAAGGACTTTATTGCATTATTTAAGGACTGTTCTGCATTATTTAAGGACTTTGTTGCATTATTTAAGGACTCTGCTGCATTATTTAAGGATCCTGCTGCGGTATTTCAGTACTCTGCTGCATTATTTAAGGACTTTGCTGCATTATTTAAGGACTTGGCTCGATTATTTAAGGACTCTGCTGCATTATTTAAGGACTTTGCTGCATTATTTAAGGACTCTGCTGCATTATTTAAGGACTTTGTTGCATTATTTAAGGACCCTGCTGCATTATTTAAGGACTTTGTTGCATTATTTAAGGACTCTGCTGCATTATTTAAGGACCCTGCTGCGGTATTTCAGCACTCTGCTGAATTATTTAAGGACTTTGCTGCATTATTTATGGACTTTATTGCATTATTTAAGGACTCTGCTGCATTATTTAAGGAATTTGTTGCATTATTAAATGACTCTGCTGCATTATTTAATGATTTTGCTGCATTATTTAAGTACTCTGCTACTTTACTTAAGGACTCTGCTGCATTATTTAAGTACTTTGTTGCATTATTTAAGGACTCTGCTGCATTATTTAAGGTCTTGGTTGCATTATTTAAGGACTCTTCTGCATTATTTAAGGACTCTGCTGCATTGTTTAAGGACTTTGTTGCATTATTTAAGGACTCTGCTGCATTATTTAAGGACTTTGTTGCATTATTTAAGGACTCTGCTGCATCATTTAAGGACTTTTTTGCATTATTTAAGGACTCTACTTCATTATATAACGACTTTGCTGCATTATTTAAGGACTCTGCTGCATTATTTATGGACTTTGTTGCATTATTTAAGGACTCTGCTGCATCATTTAAGGACGTTGTTGCATTATTTAAGGACTCTACTTCATTATTTAATGACTTTGCTGCATTATTTAAGGACCCTGCTGCGGTATTTCAGTACTCTGCTGCATTATTTAAGGACTTTGCTGCATTATTTATGGACTTTATTGCATTATTTAAAGACTTTGCTGCATTATTTAAGGAATTTGTTGCATTATTTAAGGACTCTGCTGCATCATTTAAGGACTTTGTTGCATTATTTAAGGACTCTACTTCATTATTTAACGACTTTGCTGCATTATTTAAGGACCCTGCTGCGGTATTTCAGTACTCTGCTGCATTATTTAAGGACTCTGCTGCATTATTTAAGGACTTTGTTGCATTATTTAAGGACTCTGCTGCATTATTTAAGGACTTTGTTGCATTATTTAAGGACTCTGCTGCATTATTTAAGGACCCTGCTGCAGTATTTCAGTAATCTGCTGCATTATTTAAGGACTTTGTTGCATTATTTAAGGACTTGTCTGGATTATTTAGGGACTTTGCTGCATTATTTAAGGACTCTGCTGCATTATTTAAGGACTTTGCTGCATTATTTAAGGACTCTGATACGGTACTTAAGGACTCTGCTGCATTATTTAAGTACTTTGTTGCATTATTTAAGTACTCAGCTGCATTATTTAAGGACTTTGCTGCATTATTTAAGTACTCTGCTGCAGTATTTAAGGACTTGGCTGGATTATTTAAGGACTCTGCTGCATTATTTAAGGAATGTGCTGCATTATTTAAGGACTCTGCTGCATTACTTAAGGACTTTGTTGCATTATTTAAGGACTTTGTTGCATTATTTAAGGACTCTGCTGCATTATTTAAGGACTTTGCTGCATTATTTAAGGACTTTATTGCATTATTTAAGGACTGTTCTGCATTATTTAAGGACTTTGTTGCAATATTTAAGGACTCTGCTGCATTATTTAAGGATCCTGCTGCGGTATTTCAGTACTCTGCTGCATTATTTAAGGACTTTGCTGCATTATTTAAGGACTTGGCTGCATTATTTAATTACTCTGCTGCATTATTTAAGGACTTTGTTGCATTATTTAAGGATCCTGCTGCATTATTTAACGACTTTGTTGCATTATTTAAGGACTCTGCTGCATTACTTAAGGACCCTGCTGCGGTATTTCAGCACTCTGCTGAATTATTTAAGGACTTTGCTGCATTATTTATGGACTTTATTGCATTATTTAAGGACTCTGCTGCATTATTTAAGGAATTTGTTGCATTATTAAATGACTCTGCTGCATTATTTAATGATTTTGCTGCATTATTTAAGTACTCTGCTACTTTACTTAAGGACTCTGCTGCATTATTTAAGTACTTTGTTGCATTATTTAAGGACTCTGCTGCATTATTTAAGGACTTTGCTGCATTATTTAAGGAATTTGCTGCATTATTTAAGGACTCTGCAGCATTATTTAATGACTTTGCTGCATTATTTAAGGACTCTGCTGCATTATGTAAGGACTTTGTTGCATTATTTAAGGACTCTGCTGCATTATTTAAGGACCCTGCTGCAGTATTTCAGTAATCTGCATTATTTAAGGACTTTGTTGCATTATTTAAGGACTTGGCTGGATTATTTAGGGACTCTGCTGCATTATTTACGGACTTTGCTGCATTTTTTAAGGACTCTGCTGCATTATTTAAGGACTTTGTTGCATTATTTAAGGACCCTGCAGCAGTATTTCAGTAATCTGCTGCATTATTTAAGGACTTTGTTGCATTATTTAAGGACTTGGCTGGATTATTTAAGGACTTTGCTGCATTATTTAAGGACTCTGCTGCATTATTTAAGGACTCTGATACGGTACTTAAGGACTCTGCTGCATTATTTAAGTACTTTGTTGCATTATTTAAGTACTCAGCTGCATTTTTTAAGGACTTTGTTGCATTATTTAAGGACTCTTCTGCATTATTTAAGTACTTTGTTGCATTATTTAAGGACTCTGCTGCATTATTTAAGGACTTTGCTGCATTATTTAAGTACTCTGCTGCAGTATTTAAGGACTTGGCTGGATTATTTAAGGACTCTGCTGCATTATTTAAGGAATGTGCTGCATTATTTAAGGACTCTGCTGCATTATTTATGGACTTTGTTGCATTATTTAAGGACTCTGCTGCATCATTTAAGGACATTGTTGCATTATTTAAGGACTCTACTTCATTATTTAACGACTTTGCTGCATTATTTAAGGACCCTGCTGCGGTATTTCAGTACTCTGCTGCATTATTTAAGGACTTTGCTGCATTATTTATGGACTTTATTGCATTATTTAAAGACTTTGCTGCATTATTTAAGGAATTTTCTGCATTATTTAAGGACTCTGCAGCATTATTTAATGACTTTGCTGCATTATTTAAGGACTCTGCTGCATTATTTAAGTACTTTGTTGCATTATTTAAGGACTCTGCTGCATTATTTAAGGACTTTGTTGCATTATTTAAGGACTATTCTGCATTATTTAAGGACTTGGCTGGATTATTTAAGGACCCTGCAGCATGATTTAAGGACTTGGCTGGATTATTTAAGGACTCTTCTGCATTATTTAAGGATTTTGTTGCATTATTTAAGGACTCTGCTGCATTATTTAAGGACTTGGCTGGATTATTTAAGGACTCTTCTGCATTATTTAAGGACTCTGCTGCATTATTTAAGGACTTTGTTGCATTATTTAAAGACTTTGCTGCATTATTTAAGGACTCTGCTGTGGTATTTAAGGACTCTGCTGCATTATTTAAGAACTTTGCTGCATTATTTATGGACTTTATTGCATTATTTAAAGACTTTGCTGCATTATTTAAGGAATTTGCTGCATTATTTAAGGACTCTTCTGCATTATTTAAGGACTTTGTTGCATTATTTAAGGACTCTGCTGCATTATTCAAGGACTTTGCTGCATTATTTAAGGACTCTGCTGCAGTATTTAAGGACTCTGCTGCATTATTTAAGGACTCTGCTGCATTATTTAAGGAATGTGCTGCATTATTTAAGGACTCTGCTGCATTATTTAAGGACTTTCTTGCATTATTTAAGGACTCTGCTGCATTATTTAACGACTTTGTTGCATTATTTAAGGACTCTGCTGCATTATATAAGGACTTTGTTGCATTATTTAAGGACTCTGCTGCATCATTTAAGGACTTTTTTGCATTATTTAAGGACTCTGCTGCATCATTTAAGGACGTTGTTGCATTATTTAAGGACTCTACTTCATTATTTAATGACTTTACTGCATTATTTAAGGACCCTGCTGCGGTATTTCAGTACTCTGCTGCATTATTTAAGGACTTTGCTGCATTATTTATGGACTTTATTGCATTATTTAAAGACTTTGCTGCATTATTTAAGGACTCTGCAGCATTATTTAATGACTTTGCTGCATTATTTAAGGACTCTGCTGCATTATTTAAGGACTTTGTTGCATTATTTAAGGACTCTTCTGCATTATTTAAGGACTTTGTTGCATTATTTAAGGACTCTGCTGCATTATTCAAGAACTTTGCTGCAGTATTTAAGGAGTGGCTGGATTATTTAAGGACTCTGCTGCATTATTTAAGGAATGTGCTGCATTATTTAAGGACTCTGCTGCATTATTTAAGGACTTTGTTGCATTATTTAAGGACTTTGTTGCATTACTTAAGGACTCTGCTGCATTATTTAAGGACTTTGCTGCATTATTTAAGGACTTTATTGCATTATTTAAGGACTCTGCTGCATTATTTAAGGATCCTGCTGCGGTATTTCAGTACTCTGCTGCATTATTTAAGGACTTTGCTGCATTATTTAAGGACTTGGCTGGATTATTTAAGGACTCTGCTGCATTATTTAAGGACTTTGCTGCATTATTTAAGGACTCTGCTGCATTATTTAAGGACTTTGTTGCATTATTTAAGGACCCTGCTGCATTATTTAAGGACTTTGTTGCATTATTTAAGGACTCTGCTGCATTATTTAAGGACCCTGCTGCGGTATTTCAGCACTCTGCTGAATTATTTAAGGACTTTGCTGCATTATTTATGGACTTTATTGCATTATTTAAGGACTCTGCTGCATTATTTAAGGAATTTGTTGCATTATTAAATGACTCTGCTGCATTATTTAATGATTTTGCTGCATTATTTAAGTACTCTGCTACTTTTCTTAAGGACTCTGCTGCATTATTTAAGTACTTTGTTGCATTATTTAAGGACTCTGCTGCATTATTTAAGGTCTTGGTTGCATTATTTAAGGACTCTTCTGCATTATTTAAGGACTCTGCTGCATTGTTTAAGGATTTTATTGCATTATTTAAGGACTCTGCTGCATAATTTAAGGACTTTTTTGCATTATTTAAGGACTCTACTTCATTATATAACGACTTTGCTGCATTATTTATGGACCCTGCTGCGGTATTTCAGTACTCTGCTGCATTATTTAAGGACTCTGCTGCATTATTTATGGACTTTGTTGCATTATTTAAGGACTCTGCTGCATCATTTAAGGACGTTGTTGCATTATTTAAGGACTCTACTTCATTATTTAATGACTTTGCTGCATTATTTAAGGACCCTGCTGCGGTATTTCAGTACTCTGCTGCATTATTTAAGGACTTTGCTGCATTATTTAAGGAATTTGCTGCATTATTTAAGGACTCTGCAGCATTATTTAATGACTTTGCTGCATTATTTAAGGACTCTGCTGCATTATGTAAGGACTTTGTTGCATTATTTAAGGACTCTGCTGCATTATTTAAGGACCCTGCTGCAGTATTTCAGTAATCTGCATTATTTAAGGACTTTGTTGCATTATTTAAGGACTTGGCTGGATTATTTAGGGACTCTGCTGCATTATTTACGGACTTTGCTGCATTTTTTAAGGACTCTGCTGCATTATTTAAGGACTTTGTTGCATTATTTAAGGACCCTGCAGCAGTATTTCAGTAATCTGCTGCATTATTTAAGGACTTTGTTGCATTATTTAAGGACTTGGCTGGATTATTTAAGGACTTTGCTGCATTATTTAAGGACTCTGCTGCATTATTTAAGGACTCTGATACGGTACTTAAGGACTCTGCTGCATTATTTAAGTACTTTGTTGCATTATTTAAGTACTCAGCTGCATTTTTTAAGGACTTTGTTGCATTATTTAAGGACTCTTCTGCATTATTTAAGTACTTTGTTGCATTATTTAAGGACTCTGCTGCATTATTTAAGGACTTTGCTGCATTATTTAAGTACTCTGCTGCAGTATTTAAGGACTTGGCTGGATTATTTAAGGACTCTGCTGCATTATTTAAGGAATGTGCTGCATTATTTAAGGACTCTGCTGCATTATTTATGGACTTTGTTGCATTATTTAAGGACTCTGCTGCATCATTTAAGGACGTTGTTGCATTATTTAAGGACTCTACTTCATTATTTAACGACTTTGCTGCATTATTTAAGGACCCTGCTGCGGTATTTCAGTACTCTGCTGCATTATTTAAGGACTTTGCTGCATTATTTATGGACTTTATTGCATTATTTAAAGACTTTGCTGCATTATTTAAGGAATTTTCTGCATTATTTAAGGACTCTGCAGCATTATTTAATGACTTTGCTGCATTATTTAAGGACTCTGCTGCATTATTTAAGTACTTTGTTGCATTATTTAAGGACTCTGCTGCATTATTTAAGGACTTTGTTGCATTATTTAAGGACTATTCTGCATTATTTAAGGACTTGGCTGGATTATTTAAGGACCCTGCAGCATGATTTAAGGACTTGGCTGGATTATTTAAGGACTCTTCTGCATTATTTAAGGATTTTGTTGCATTATTTAAGGACTCTGCTGCATTATTTAAGGACTTGGCTGGATTATTTAAGGACTCTTCTGCATTATTTAAGGACTCTGCTGCATTATTTAAGGACTTTGTTGCATTATTTAAAGACTTTGCTGCATTATTTAAGGACTCTGCTGTGGTATTTAAGGACTCTGCTGCATTATTTAAGAACTTTGCTGCATTATTTATGGACTTTATTGCATTATTTAAAGACTTTGCTGCATTATTTAAGGAATTTGCTGCATTATTTAAGGACTCTTCTGCATTATTTAAGGACTTTGTTGCATTATTTAAGGACTCTGCTGCATTATTCAAGGACTTTGCTGCATTATTTAAGGACTCTGCTGCAGTATTTAAGGACTCTGCTGCATTATTTAAGGACTTTTCTGCATTATTTAAGGACTCTGCTGCAATATTTAAGGACTTGGCTGGATTATTTAAGGACTCTGCTGCATTATTTAAGGAATGTGCTGCATTATTTAAGGACTCTGCTGCATTATTTAAGGACTTTCTTGCATTATTTAAGGACTCTGCTGCATTATTTAACGACTTTGTTGCATTATTTAAGGACTCTGCTGCATTATATAAGGACTTTGCTGCATTATTTAAGGACTTTATTGCATTATTTAAGGACTGTTCTGCATTATTTAAGGACTTTGTTGCATTATTTAAGGACTCTGCTGCATTATTTAAGGATCCTGCTGCGGTATTTCAGTACTCTGCTGCATTATTTAAGGAATTTGCTGCATTATTTATGGACTTTATTGCATTATTTAAAGACTTTGCTGCATTATTTAAGGACTTGGCTGGATTATTTAAGGACTGTGCTGCATTATTTAAGGACTTTGCTGCATTATTTAAGGACTCTGCTGCATTATTTAAGGACTTTGTTGCATTATTTAAGGACTCTGCTGCATTATTTAAGGACTTTGTTGCATTATTTAAGGACTCTGCTGCATTATTTAAGGACCCTGCTGCAGTATTTCAGTAATCTGCTGCATTATCTAAGGACTTTGTTGCATTATTTAAGGACTTCGCTGGATTATTTAAGGACTCTGCTGCATTATTTAAGGACTTTGCTGCATTATTTAAGGACTCTGCTGCATTATTTAAGGACTTTGCTGCATTATTTAAGGACTCTGATACGGTACTTAAGGACTCTGCTGCATTATTTAAGTACTTTGTTGCATTATTTAAGTACTCAGCTGCATTATTTAAGGACTTTGCTGCATTATTTAAGTACTCTGCTGCAGTATTTAAGGACTTGGCTGGATTATTTAAGGACTCTGCTGCATTATTTAAGGAATGTGCTGCATTATTTAAGGACTCTGCTGCATTATTTAAGGACTTTGTTGCATTATTTAAGGACTTTATTGCATTATTTAAGGACTGTTCTGCATTATTTAAGGACTTTGTTGCATTATTTAACGACTCTGCTGCATTATTTAAGGATCCTGCTGCGGTATTTCAGTACTCTGCTGCATTATTTAAGGACTTTGCTGCATTATTTAAGGACTTGGCTGGATTATTTAAGGACTCTGCTGCATTATTTAAGGACTTTGCTGCATTATTTAAGGACTCTGCTGCATTATTTAAGGACTTTGTTGCATTATTTAAGGACCCTGCTGCATTATTTAAGGACTTTGTTGCATTATTTAAGGACTCTGCTGCATTATTTAAGGACCCTGCTGCGGTATTTCAGCACTCTGCTGAATTATTTAAGGACTTTGCTGCATTATTTATGGACTTTATTGCATTATTTAAGGACTCTGCTGCATTATTTAAGGAATTTGTTGCATTATTAAATGACTCTGCTGCATTATTTAATGATTTTGCTGCATTATTTAATGATTTTGCTGCATTATTTAAGTACTCTGCTACTTTACTTAAGGACTCTGCTGCATTATTTAAGTACTTTGTTGCATTATTTAAGGACTCTGCTGCATTATTTAAGGTCTTGGTTGCATTATTTAAGGACTCTTCTGCATTATTTAAGGACTCTGCTGCATTGTTTAAGGACTTTGTTGCATTATTTAAGGACTCTGCTGCATTATTTAAGGACTTTGTTGCATTATTTAAGGACTCTGCTGCATCATTTAAGGACTTTTTTGCATTATTTAAGGACTCTACTTCATTATATAACGACTTTGCTGCATTATTTAAGGACTCTGCTGCATTATTTATGGACTTTGTTGCATTATTTAAGGACTCTGCTGCATCATTTAAGGACGTTGTTGCATTATTTAAGGACTCTACTTCATTATTTAATGACTTTGCTGCATTATTTAAGGACCCTGCTGCGGTATTTCAGTACTCTGCTGCATTATTTAAGGACTTTGCTGCATTATTTATGGACTTTATTGCATTATTTAAAGACTTTGCTGCATTATTTAAGGAATTTGTTGCATTATTTAAGGACTCTGCTGCATCATTTAAGGACTTTGTTGCATTATTTAAGGACTCTACTTCATTATTTAACGACTTTGCTGCATTATTTAAGGACCCTGCTGCGGTATTTCAGTACTCTGCTGCATTATTTAAGGACTCTGCTGCATTATTTAAGGACTTTGTTGCATTATTTAAGGACTCTGCTGCATTATTTAAGGACTTTGTTGCATTATTTAAGGACTCTGCTGCATTATTTAAGGACACTGCTGCAGTATTTCAGTAATCTGCTGCATTATCTAAGGACTTTGTTGCATTATTTAAGGACTTGGCTGGATTATTTAAGGACTCTGCTGCATTATTTAAGGACTTTGCTGCATTATTTAAGGACTCTGCTGCATTATTTAAGGACTTTGCTGCATTATTTAAGGACTCTGATACGGTACTTAAGGACTCTGCTGCATTATTTAAGTACTTTGTTGCATTATTTAAGTACTCAGCTGCATTATTTAAGGACTTTGCTGCATTATTTAAGTACTCTGCTGCAGTATTTAAGGACTTGGCTGGATTATTTAAGGACTCTGCTGCATTATTTAAGGAATGTGCTGCATTATTTAAGGACTCTGCTGCATTATTTAAGGACTTTGTTGCATTATTTAAGGACTTTGTTGCATTATTTAAGGACTCTGCTGCATTATTTAAGGACTTTGCTGCATTATTTAAGGACTTTATTGCATTATTTAAGGACTGTTCTGCATTATTTAAGGACTTTGTTGCATTATTTAAGGACTCTGCTGCATTATTTAAGGATCCTGCTGCGGTATTTCAGTACTCTGCTGCATTATTTAAGGACTTTGCTGCATTATTTAAGGACTTGGCTCGATTATTTAAGGACTCTGCTGCATTATTTAAGGACTTTGCTGCATTATTTAAGGACTCTGCTGCATTATTTAAGGACTTTGTTGCATTATTTAAGGACCCTGCTGCATTATTTAAGGACTTTGTTGCATTATTTAAGGACTCTGCTGCATTATTTAAGGACCCTGCTGCGGTATTTCAGCACTCTGCTGAATTATTTAAGGACTTTGCTGCATTATTTATGGACTTTATTGCATTATTTAAGGACTCTGCTGCATTATTTAAGGAATTTGTTGCATTATTAAATGACTCTGCTGCATTATTTAATGATTTTGCTGCATTATTTAAGTACTCTGCTACTTTACTTAAGGACTCTGCTGCATTATTTAAGTACTTTGTTGCATTATTTAAGGACTCTGCTGCATTATTTAAGGTCTTGGTTGCATTATTTAAGGACTCTTCTGCATTATTTAAGGACTCTGCTGCATTGTTTAAGGACTTTGTTGCATTATTTAAGGACTCTGCTGCATTATTTAAGGACTTTGTTGCATTATTTAAGGACTCTGCTGCATCATTTAAGGACTTTTTTGCATTATTTAAGGACTCTACTTCATTATATAACGACTTTGCTGCATTATTTAAGGACTCTGCTGCATTATTTATGGACTCTGCTGCATCATTTAAGGACGTTGTTGCATTATTTAAGGACTCTACTTCATTATTTAATGACTTTGCTGCATTATTTAAGGACCCTGCTGCGGTATTTCAGTACTCTGCTGCATTATTTAAGGACTTTGCTGCATTATTTATGGACTTTATTGCATTATTTAAAGACTTTGCTGCATTATTTAAGGAATTTGTTGCATTATTTAAGGACTCTGCTGCATCATTTAAGGACTTTGTTGCATTATTTAAGGACTCTACTTCATTATTTAACGACTTTGCTGCATTATTTAAGGACCCTGCTGCGGTATTTCAGTACTCTGCTGCATTATTTAAGGACTCTGCTGCATTATTTAAGGACTTTGTTGCATTATTTAAGGACTCTGCTGCATTATTTAAGGACTTTGTTGCATTATTTAAGGACTCTGCTGCATTATTTAAGGACCCTGCTGCAGTATTTCAGTAATCTGCTGCATTATTTAAGGACTTTGTTGCATTATTTAAGGACTTGTCTGGATTATTTAGGGACTTTGCTGCATTATTTAAGGACTCTGCTGCATTATTTAAGGACTTTGCTGCATTATTTAAGGACTCTGATACGGTACTTAAGGACTCTGCTGCATTATTTAAGTACTTTGTTGCATTATTTAAGTACTCAGCTGCATTATTTAAGGACTTTGCTGCATTATTTAAGTACTCTGCTGCAGTATTTAAGGACTTGGCTGGATTATTTAAGGACTCTGCTGCATTATTTAAGGAATGTGCTGCATTATTTAAGGACTCTGCTGCATTACTTAAGGACTTTGTTGCATTATTTAAGGACTTTGTTGCATTATTTAAGGACTCTGCTGCATTATTTAAGGACTTTGCTGCATTATTTAAGGACTTTATTGCATTATTTAAGGACTGTTCTGCATTATTTAAGGACTTTGTTGCAATATTTAAGGACTCTGCTGCATTATTTAAGGATCCTGCTGCGGTATTTCAGTACTCTGCTGCATTATTTAAGGACTTTGCTGCATTATTTAAGGACTTGGCTGGATTATTTAAGGACTCTGCTGCATTATTTAAGGACTTTGCTGCATTATTTAAGGACTCTGCTGCATTATTTAAGGACTTTGTTGCATTATTTAAGGATCCTGCTGCATTATTTAACGACTTTGTTGCATTATTTAAGGACTCTGCTGCATTACTTAAGGACCCTGCTGCGGTATTTCAGCACTCTGCTGAATTATTTAAGGACTTTGCTGCATTATTTATGGACTTTATTGCATTATTTAAGGACTCTGCTGCATTATTTAAGGAATTTGTTGCATTATTAAATGACTCTGCTGCATTATTTAATGATTTTGCTGCATTATTTAAGTACTCTGCTACTTTACTTAAGGACTCTGCTGCATTATTTAAGTACTTTGTTGCATTATTTAAGGACTCTGCTGCATTATTTAAGGACTTTGCTGCATTATTTAAGGAATTTGCTGCATTATTTAAGGACTCTGCAGCATTATTTAATGACTTTGCTGCATTATTTAAGGACTCTGCTGCATTATGTAAGGACTTTGTTGCATTATTTAAGGACTCTGCTGCATTATTTAAGGACCCTGCTGCAGTATTTCAGTAATCTGCATTATTTAAGGACTTTGTTGCATTATTTAAGGACTTGGCTGGATTATTTAGGGACTCTGCTGCATTATTTACGGACTTTGCTGCATTTTTTAAGGACTCTGCTGCATTATTTAAGGACTTTGTTGCATTATTTAAGGACCCTGCAGCAGTATTTCAGTAATCTGCTGCATTATTTAAGGACTTTGTTGCATTATTTAAGGACTTGGCTGGATTATTTAAGGACTTTATTGCATTATTTAAGGACTGTTCTGCATTATTTAAGGACTTTGTTGCATTATTTAAGGACTCTGCTGCATTATTTAAGGATCCTGCTGCGGTATTTCAGTACTCTGCTGCATTATTTAAGGACTTTGCTGCATTATTTAAGGACTTGGCTCGATTATTTAAGGACTCTGCTGCATTATTTAAGGACTTTGCTGCATTATTTAAGGACTCTGCTGCATTATTTAAGGACTTTGTTGCATTATTTAAGGACCCTGCTGCATTATTTAAGGACTTTGTTGCATTATTTAAGGACTCTGCTGCATTATTTAAGGACCCTGCTGCGGTATTTCAGCACTCTGCTGAATTATTTAAGGACTTTGCTGCATTATTTATGGACTTTATTGCATTATTTAAGGACTCTGCTGCATTATTTAAGGAATTTGTTGCATTATTAAATGACTCTGCTGCATTATTTAATGATTTTGCTGCATTATTTAAGTACTCTGCTACTTTACTTAAGGACTCTGCTGCATTATTTAAGTACTTTGTTGCATTATTTAAGGACTCTGCTGCATTATTTAAGGTCTTGGTTGCATTATTTAAGGACTCTTCTGCATTATTTAAGGACTCTGCTGCATTGTTTAAGGACTTTGTTGCATTATTTAAGGACTCTGCTGCATTATTTAAGGACTTTGTTGCATTATTTAAGGACTCTGCTGCATCATTTAAGGACTTTTTTGCATTATTTAAGGACTCTACTTCATTATATAACGACTTTGCTGCATTATTTAAGGACTCTGCTGCATTATTTATGGACTTTGTTGCATTATTTAAGGACTCTGCTGCATCATTTAAGGACGTTGTTGCATTATTTAAGGACTCTACTTCATTATTTAATGACTTTGCTGCATTATTTAAGGACCCTGCTGCGGTATTTCAGTACTCTGCTGCATTATTTAAGGACTTTGCTGCATTATTTATGGACTTTATTGCATTATTTAAAGACTTTGCTGCATTATTTAAGGAATTTGTTGCATTATTTAAGGACTCTGCTGCATCATTTAAGGACTTTGTTGCATTATTTAAGGACTCTACTTCATTATTTAACGACTTTGCTGCATTATTTAAGGACCCTGCTGCGGTATTTCAGTACTCTGCTGCATTATTTAAGGACTCTGCTGCATTATTTAAGGAATGTGCTGCATTATTTAAGGACTCTGCTGCATTATTTAAGGACTTTGTTGCATTATTTAAGGACTTTGTTGCATTACTTAAGGACTCTGCTGCATTATTTAAGGACTTTGCTGCATTATTTAAGGACTTTATTGCATTATTTAAGGACTCTGCTGCATTATTTAAGGATCCTGCTGCGGTATTTCAGTACTCTGCTGCATTATTTAAGGACTTTGCTGCATTATTTAAGGACTTGGCTGGATTATTTAAGGACTCTGCTGCATTATTTAAGGACTTTGCTGCATTATTTAAGGACTCTGCTGCATTATTTAAGGACTTTGTTGCATTATTTAAGGACCCTGCTGCATTATTTAAGGACTTTGTTGCATTATTTAAGGACTCTGCTGCATTATTTAAGGACCCTGCTGCGGTATTTCAGCACTCTGCTGAATTATTTAAGGACTTTGCTGCATTATTTATGGACTTTATTGCATTATTTAAGGACTCTGCTGCATTATTTAAGGAATTTGTTGCATTATTAAATGACTCTGCTGCATTATTTAATGATTTTGCTGCATTATTTAAGTACTCTGCTACTTTTCTTAAGGACTCTGCTGCATTATTTAAGTACTTTGTTGCATTATTTAAGGACTCTGCTGCATTATTTAAGGTCTTGGTTGCATTATTTAAGGACTCTTCTGCATTATTTAAGGACTCTGCTGCATTGTTTAAGGACTTTGTTGCATTATTTAAGGACTCTGCTGCATAATTTAAGGACTTTTTTGCATTATTTAAGGACTCTACTTCATTATATAACGACTTTGCTGCATTATTTATGGACCCTGCTGCGGTATTTCAGTACTCTGCTGCATTATTTAAGGACTCTGCTGCATTATTTATGGACTTTGTTGCATTATTTAAGGACTCTGCTGCATCATTTAAGGACGTTGTTGCATTATTTAAGGACTCT
Organism: Phyllobates terribilis; assembly: GCF_046119375.1. Taxonomy (NCBI): domain Eukaryota; kingdom Metazoa; phylum Chordata; class Amphibia; order Anura; family Dendrobatidae; genus Phyllobates; species Phyllobates terribilis. Next base: position 21,840 of record NW_027363896.1, on the reverse strand, counting down.
ACTTCATTATTTAATGACTTTGCTGCATTATTTAAGGACCCTGCTGCGGTATTTCAGTACTCTGCTGCATTATTTAAGGACTTTGCTGCATTATTTAAGGAATTTGCTGCATTATTTAAGGACTCTGCAGCATTATTTAATGACTTTGCTGCATTATTTAAGGACTCTGCTGCATTATGTAAGGACTTTGTTGCATTATTTAAGGACTCTGCTGCATTATTTAAGGACCCTGCTGCAGTATTTCAGTAATCTGCATTATTTAAGGACTTTGTTGCATTATTTAAGGACTTGGCTGGATTATTTAGGGACTCTGCTGCATTATTTACGGACTTTGCTGCATTTTTTAAGGACTCTGCTGCATTATTTAAGGACTTTGTTGCATTATTTAAGGACCCTGCAGCAGTATTTCAGTAATCTGCTGCATTATTTAAGGACTTTGTTGCATTATTTAAGGACTTGGCTGGATTATTTAAGGACTTTGCTGCATTATTTAAGGACTCTGCTGCATTATTTAAGGACTCTGATACGGTACTTAAGGACTCTGCTGCATTATTTAAGTACTTTGTTGCATTATTTAAGTACTCAGCTGCATTTTTTAAGGACTTTGTTGCATTATTTAAGGACTCTTCTGCATTATTTAAGTACTTTGTTGCATTATTTAAGGACTCTGCTGCATTATTTAAGGACTTTGCTGCATTATTTAAGTACTCTGCTGCAGTATTTAAGGACTTGGCTGGATTATTTAAGGACTCTGCTGCATTATTTAAGGAATGTGCTGCATTATTTAAGGACTCTGCTGCATTATTTATGGACTTTGTTGCATTATTTAAGGACTCTGCTGCATCATTTAAGGACGTTGTTGCATTATTTAAGGACTCTACTTCATTATTTAACGACTTTGCTGCATTATTTAAGGACCCTGCTTCGGTATTTCAGTACTCTGCTGCATTATTTAAGGACTTTGCTGCATTATTTATGGACTTTATTGCATTATTTAAAGACTTTGCTGCATTATTTAAGGAATTTTCTGCATTATTTAAGGACTCTGCAGCATTATTTAATGACTTTGCTGCATTATTTAAGGACTCTGCTGCATTATTTAAGTACTTTGTTGCATTATTTAAGGACTCTGCTGCATTATTTAAGGACTTTGTTGCATTATTTAAGGACTATTCTGCATTATTTAAGGACTTGGCTGGATTATTTAAGGACCCTGCAGCATGATTTAAGGACTTGGCTGGATTATTTAAGGACTCTTCTGCATTATTTAAGGATTTTGTTGCATTATTTAAGGACTCTGCTGCATTATTTAAGGACTTGGCTGGATTATTTAAGGACTTGGCTGGATTATTTAAGGACTCTTCTGCATTATTTAAGGACTCTGCTGCATTATTTAAGGACTTTGTTGCATTATTTAAAGACTTTGCTGCATTATTTAAGGACTCTGCTGTGGTATTTAAGGACTCTGCTGCATTATTTAAGAACTTTGCTGCATTATTTATGGACTTTATTGCATTATTTAAAGACTTTGCTGCATTATTTAAGGAATTTGCTGCATTATTTAAGGACTCTTCTGCATTATTTAAGGACTTTGTTGCATTATTTAAGGACTCTGCTGCATTATTCAAGGACTTTGCTGCATTATTTAAGGACTCTGCTGCAGTATTTAAGGACTCTGCTGCATTATTTAAGGACTTTTCTGCATTATTTAAGGACTCTGCTGCAATATTTAAGGACTTGGCTGGATTATTTAAGGACTCTGCTGCATTATTTAAGGAATGTGCTGCATTATTTAAGGACTCTGCTGCATTATTTAAGGACTTTCTTGCATTATTTAAGGACTCTGCTGCATTATTTAACGACTTTGTTGCATTATTTAAGGACTCTGCTGCATTATATAAGGACTTTGCTGCATTATTTAAGGACTTTATTGCATTATTTAAGGACTGTTCTGCATTATTTAAGGACTTTGTTGCATTATTTAAGGACTCTGCTGCATTATTTAAGGATCCTGCTGCGGTATTTCAGTACTCTGCTGCATTATTTAAGGAATTTGCTGCATTATTTATGGACTTTATTGCATTATTTAAAGACTTTGCTGCATTATTTAAGGACTTGGCTGGATTATTTAAGGACTGTGCTGCATTATTTAAGGACTTTGCTGCATTATTTAAGGACTCTGCTGCATTATTTAAGGACTTTGTTGCATTATTTAAGGACTCTGCTGCATTATTTAAGGACTTTGTTGCATTATGTAAGGACTCTGCTGCATTATTTAAGGACCCTGCTGCAGTATTTCAGTAATCTGCTGCATTATCTAAGGACTTTGTTGCATTATTTAAGGACTTGGCTGGATTATTTAAGGACTCTGCTGCATTATTTAAGGACTTTGCTGCATTATTTAAGGACTCTGCTGCATTATTTAAGGACTTTGCTGCATTATTTAAGGACTCTGATACGGTACTTAAGGACTCTGCTGCATTATTTAAGTACTTTGTTGCATTATTTAAGTACTCAGCTGCATTATTTAAGGACTTTGCTGCATTATTTAAGTACTCTGCTGCAGTATTTAAGGACTTGGCTGGATTATTTAAGGACTCTGCTGCATTATTTAAGGAATGTGCTGCATTATTTAAGGACTCTGCTGCATTATTTAAGGACTTTGTTGCATTATTTAAGGACTTTATTGCATTATTTAAGGACTGTTCTGCATTATTTAAGGACTTTGTTGCATTATTTAACGACTCTGCTGCATTATTTAAGGATCCTGCTGCGGTATTTCAGTACTCTGCTGCATTATTTAAGGACTTTGCTGCATTATTTAAGGACTTGGCTGGATTATTTAAGGACTCTGCTGCATTATTTAAGGACTTTGCTGCATTATTTAAGGACTCTGCTGCATTATTTAAGGACTTTGTTGCATTATTTAAGGACCCTGCTGCATTATTTAAGGACTTTGTTGCATTATTTAAGGACTCTGCTGCATTATTTAAGGACCCTGCTGCGGTATTTCAGCACTCTGCTGAATTATTTAAGGACTTTGCTGCATTATTTATGGACTTTATTGCATTATTTAAGGACTCTGCTGCATTATTTAAGGAATTTGTTGCATTATTAAATGACTCTGCTGCATTATTTAATGATTTTGCTGCATTATTTAATGATTTTGCTGCATTATTTAAGTACTCTGCTACTTTACTTAAGGACTCTGCTGCATTATTTAAGTACTTTGTTGCATTATTTAAGGACTCTGCTGCATTATTTAAGGTCTTGGTTGCATTATTTAAGGACTCTTCTGCATTATTTAAGGACTCTGCTGCATTGTTTAAGGACTTTGTTGCATTATTTAAGGACTCTGCTGCATTATTTAAGGACTTTGTTGCATTATTTAAGGACTCTGCTGCATCATTTAAGGACTTTTTTGCATTATTTAAGGACTCTACTTCATTATATAACGACTTTGCTGCATTATTTAAGGACTCTGCTGCATTATTTATGGACTTTGTTGCATTATTTAAGGACTCTGCTGCATCATTTAAGGACGTTGTTGCATTATTTAAGGACTCTACTTCATTATTTAATGACTTTGCTGCATTATTTAAGGACCCTGCTGCGGTATTTCAGTACTCTGCTGCATTATTTAAGGACTTTGCTGCATTATTTATGGACTTTATTGCATTATTTAAAGACTTTGCTGCATTATTTAAGGAATTTGTTGCATTATTTAAGGACTCTGCTGCATCATTTAAGGACTTTGTTGCATTATTTAAGGACTCTACTTCATTATTTAACGACTTTGCTGCATTATTTAAGGACCCTGCTGCGGTATTTCAGTACTCTGCTGCATTATTTAAGGACTCTGCTGCATTATTTAAGGACTTTGTTGCATTATTTAAGGACTCTGCTGCATTATTTAAGGACTTTGTTGCATTATTTAAGGACTCTGCTGCATTATTTAAGGACACTGCTGCAGTATTTCAGTAATCTGCTGCATTATCTAAGGACTTTGTTGCATTATTTAAGGACTTGGCTGGATTATTTAAGGACTCTGCTGCATTATTTAAGGACTTTGCTGCATTATTTAAGGACTCTGCTGCATTATTTAAGGACTTTGCTGCATTATTTAAGGACTCTGATACGGTACTTAAGGACTCTGCTGCATTATTTAAGTACTTTGTTGCATTATTTAAGTACTCAGCTGCATTATTTAAGGACTTTGCTGCATTATTTAAGTACTCTGCTGCAGTATTTAAGGACTTGGCTGGATTATTTAAGGACTCTGCTGCATTATTTAAGGAATGTGCTGCATTATTTAAGGACTCTGCTGCATTATTTAAGGACTTTGTTGCATTATTTAAGGACTTTGTTGCATTATTTAAGGACTCTGCTGCATTATTTAAGGACTCTGCTGCATTATTTAAGGATCCTGCTGCGGTATTTCAGTACTCTGCTGCATTATTTAAGGACTTTGCTGCATTATTTAAGGACTTGGCTCGATTATTTAAGGACTCTGCTGCATTATTTAAGGACTTTGCTGCATTATTTAAGGACTCTGCTGCATTATTTAAGGACTTTGTTGCATTATTTAAGGACCCTGCTGCATTATTTAAGGACTTTGTTGCATTATTTAAGGACTCTGCTGCATTATTTAAGGACCCTGCTGCGGTATTTCAGCACTCTGCTGAATTATTTAAGGACTTTGCTGCATTATTTATGGACTTTATTGCATTATTTAAGGACTCTGCTGCATTATTTAAGGAATTTGTTGCATTATTAAATGACTCTGCTGCATTATTTAATGATTTTGCTGCATTATTTAAGTACTCTGCTACTTTACTTAAGGACTCTGCTGCATTATTTAAGTACTTTGTTGCATTATTTAAGGACTCTGCTGCATTATTTAAGGTCTTGGTTGCATTATTTAAGGACTCTTCTGCATTATTTAAGGACTCTGCTGCATTGTTTAAGGACTTTGTTGCATTATTTAAGGACTCTGCTGCATTATTTAAGGACTTTGTTGCATTATTTAAGGACTCTGCTGCATCATTTAAGGACTTTTTTGCATTATTTAAGGACTCTACTTCATTATATAACGACTTTGCTGCATTATTTAAGGACTCTGCTGCATTATTTATGGACTTTGTTGCATTATTTAAGGACTCTGCTGCATCATTTAAGGACGTTGTTGCATTATTTAAGGACTCTACTTCATTATTTAATGACTTTGCTGCATTATTTAAGGACCCTGCTGCGGTATTTCAGTACTCTGCTGCATTATTTAAGGACTTTGCTGCATTATTTATGGACTTTATTGCATTATTTAAAGACTTTGCTGCATTATTTAAGGAATTTGTTGCATTATTTAAGGACTCTGCTGCATCATTTAAGGACTTTGTTGCATTATTTAAGGACTCTACTTCATTATTTAACGACTTTGCTGCATTATTTAAGGACCCTGCTGCGGTATTTCAGTACTCTGCTGCATTATTTAAGGACTCTGCTGCATTATTTAAGGACTTTGTTGCATTATTTAAGGACTCTGCTGCATTATTTAAGGACTTTGTTGCATTATTTAAGGACTCTGCTGCATTATTTAAGGACCCTGCTGCAGTATTTCAGTAATCTGCTGCATTATTTAAGGACTTTGTTGCATTATTTAAGGACTTGTCTGGATTATTTAGGGACTTTGCTGCATTATTTAAGGACTCTGCTGCATTATTTAAGGACTTTGCTGCATTATTTAAGGACTCTGATACGGTACTTAAGGACTCTGCTGCATTATTTAAGTACTTTGTTGCATTATTTAAGTACTCAGCTGCATTATTTAAGGACTTTGCTGCATTATTTAAGTACTCTGCTGCAGTATTTAAGGACTTGGCTGGATTATTTAAGGACTCTGCTGCATTATTTAAGGAATGTGCTGCATTATTTAAGGACTCTGCTGCATTACTTAAGGACTTTGTTGCATTATTTAAGGACTTTGTTGCATTATTTAAGGACTCTGCTGCATTATTTAAGGACTTTGCTGCATTATTTAAGGACTTTATTGCATTATTTAAGGACTGTTCTGCATTATTTAAGGACTTTGTTGCAATATTTAAGGACTCTGCTGCATTATTTAAGGAATGTGCTGCATTATTTAAGGACTCTGCTGCATTATTTAAGGACTTTGTTGCATTATTTAAGGACTTTGTTGCATTATTTAAGGACTCTGCTGCATTATTTAAGGACTCTGCTGCATTATTTAAGGATCCTGCTGCGGTATTTCAGTACTCTGCTGCATTATTTAAGGACTTTGCTGCATTATTTAAGGACTTGGCTCGATTATTTAAGGACTCTGCTGCATTATTTAAGGACTTTGCTGCATTATTTAAGGACTCTGCTGCATTATTTAAGGACTTTGTTGCATTATTTAAGGACCCTGCTGCATTATTTAAGGACTTTGTTGCATTATTTAAGGACTCTGCTGCATTATTTAAGGACCCTGCTGCGGTATTTCAGCACTCTGCTGAATTATTTAAGGACTTTGCTGCATTATTTATGGACTTTATTGCATTATTTAAGGACTCTGCTGCATTATTTAAGGAATTTGTTGCATTATTAAATGACTCTGCTGCATTATTTAATGATTTTGCTGCATTATTTAAGTACTCTGCTACTTTACTTAAGGACTCTGCTGCATTATTTAAGTACTTTGTTGCATTATTTAAGGACTCTGCTGCATTATTTAAGGTCTTGGTTGCATTATTTAAGGACTCTTCTGCATTATTTAAGGACTCTGCTGCATTGTTTAAGGACTTTGTTGCATTATTTAAGGACTCTGCTGCATTATTTAAGGACTTTGTTGCATTATTTAAGGACTCTGCTGCATCATTTAAGGACTTTTTTGCATTATTTAAGGACTCTACTTCATTATATAACGACTTTGCTGCATTATTTAAGGACTCTGCTGCATTATTTATGGACTTTGTTGCATTATTTAAGGACTCTGCTGCATCATTTAAGGACGTTGTTGCATTATTTAAGGACTCTACTTCATTATTTAATGACTTTGCTGCATTATTTAAGGACCCTGCTGCGGTATTTCAGTACTCTGCTGCATTATTTAAGGACTTTGCTGCATTATTTATGGACTTTATTGCATTATTTAAAGACTTTGCTGCATTATTTAAGGAATTTGTTGCATTATTTAAGGACTCTGCTGCATCATTTAAGGACTTTGTTGCATTATTTAAGGACTCTACTTCATTATTTAACGACTTTGCTGCATTATTTAAGGACCCTGCTGCGGTATTTCAGTACTCTGCTGCATTATTTAAGGACTCTGCTGCATTATTTAAGGACTTTGTTGCATTATTTAAGGACTCTGCTGCATTATTTAAGGACTTTGTTGCATTATTTAAGGACTCTGCTGCATTATTTAAGGACCCTGCTGCAGTATTTCAGTAATCTGCTGCATTATTTAAGGACTTTGTTGCATTATTTAAGGACTTGTCTGGATTATTTAGGGACTTTGCTGCATTATTTAAGGACTCTGCTGCATTATTTAAGGACTTTGCTGCATTATTTAAGGACTCTGATACGGTACTTAAGGACTCTGCTGCATTATTTAAGTACTTTGTTGCATTATTTAAGTACTCAGCTGCATTATTTAAGGACTTTGCTGCATTATTTAAGTACTCTGCTGCAGTATTTAAGGACTTGGCTGGATTATTTAAGGACTCTGCTGCATTATTTAAGGAATGTGCTGCATTATTTAAGGACTCTGCTGCATTACTTAAGGACTTTGTTGCATTATTTAAGGACTTTGTTGCATTATTTAAGGACTCTGCTGCATTATTTAAGGACTTTGCTGCATTATTTAAGGACTTTATTGCATTATTTAAGGACTGTTCTGCATTATTTAAGGACTTTGTTGCAATATTTAAGGACTCTGCTGCATTATTTAAGGATCCTGCTGCGGTATTTCAGTACTCTGCTGCATTATTTAAGGACTTTGCTGCATTATTTAAGGACTTGGCTGGATTATTTAAGGACTCTGCTGCATTATTTAAGGACTTTGCTGCATTATTTAAGGACTCTGCTGCATTATTTAAGGACTTTGTTGCATTATTTAAGGATCCTGCTGCATTATTTAACGACTTTGTTGCATTATTTAAGGACTCTGCTGCATTACTTAAGGACCCTGCTGCGGTATTTCAGCACTCTGCTGAATTATTTAAGGACTTTGCTGCATTATTTATGGACTTTATTGCATTATTTAAGGACTCTGCTGCATTATTTAAGGAATTTGTTGCATTATTAAATGACTCTGCTGCATTATTTAATGATTTTGCTGCATTATTTAAGTACTCTGCTACTTTACTTAAGGACTCTGCTGCATTATTTAAGTACTTTGTTGCATTATTTAAGGACTCTGCTGCATTATTTAAGGACTTTGCTGCATTATTTAAGGAATTTGCTGCATTATTTAAGGACTCTGCAGCATTATTTAATGACTTTGCTGCATTATTTAAGGACTCTGCTGCATTATGTAAGGACTTTGTTGCATTATTTAAGGACTCTGCTGCATTATTTAAGGACCCTGCTGCAGTATTTCAGTAATCTGCATTATTTAAGGACTTTGTTGCATTATTTAAGGACTTGGCTGGATTATTTAGGGACTCTGCTGCATTATTTACGGACTTTGCTGCATTTTTTAAGGACTCTGCTGCATTATTTAAGGACTTTGTTGCATTATTTAAGGACCCTGCAGCAGTATTTCAGTAATCTGCTGCATTATTTAAGGACTTTGTTGCATTATTTAAGGACTTGGCTGGATTATTTAAGGACTTTGCTGCATTATTTAAGGACTCTGCTGCATTATTTAAGGACTCTGATACGGTACTTAAGGACTCTGCTGCATTATTTAAGTACTTTGTTGCATTATTTAAGTACTCAGCTGCATTTTTTAAGGACTTTGTTGCATTATTTAAGGACTCTTCTGCATTATTTAAGTACTTTGTTGCATTATTTAAGGACTCTGCTGCATTATTTAAGGACTTTGCTGCATTATTTAAGTACTCTGCTGCAGTATTTAAGGACTTGGCTGGATTATTTAAGGACTCTGCTGCATTATTTAAGGAATGTGCTGCATTATTTAAGGACTCTGCTGCATTATTTATGGACTTTGTTGCATTATTTAAGGACTCTGCTGCATCATTTAAGGACGTTGTTGCATTATTTAAGGACTCTACTTCATTATTTAACGACTTTGCTGCATTATTTAAGGACCCTGCTGCGGTATTTCAGTACTCTGCTGCATTATTTAAGGACTTTGCTGCATTATTTATGGACTTTATTGCATTATTTAAAGACTTTGCTGCATTATTTAAGGAATTTTCTGCATTATTTAAGGACTCTGCAGCATTATTTAATGACTTTGCTGCATTATTTAAGGACTCTGCTGCATTATTTAAGTACTTTGTTGCATTATTTAAGGACTCTGCTGCATTATTTAAGGACTTTGTTGCATTATTTAAGGACTATTCTGCATTATTTAAGGACTTGGCTGGATTATTTAAGGACCCTGCAGCATGATTTAAGGACTTGGCTGGATTATTTAAGGACTCTTCTGCATTATTTAAGGATTTTGTTGCATTATTTAAGGACTCTGCTGCATTATTTAAGGACTTGGCTGGATTATTTAAGGACTCTTCTGCATTATTTAAGGACTCTGCTGCATTATTTAAGGACTTTGTTGCATTATTTAAAGACTTTGCTGCATTATTTAAGGACTCTGCTGTGGTATTTAAGGACTCTGCTGCATTATTTAAGAACTTTGCTGCATTATTTATGGACTTTATTGCATTATTTAAAGACTTTGCTGCATTATTTAAGGAATTTGCTGCATTATTTAAGGACTCTTCTGCATTATTTAAGGACTTTGTTGCATTATTTAAGGACTCTGCTGCATTATTCAAGGACTTTGCTGCATTATTTAAGGACTCTGCTGCAGTATTTAAGGACTCTGCTGCATTATTTAAGGACTTTTCTGCATTATTTAAGGACTCTGCTGCAATATTTAAGGACTTGGCTGGATTATTTAAGGACTCTGCTGCATTATTTAAGGAATGTGCTGCATTATTTAAGGACTCTGCTGCATTATTTAAGGACTTTCTTGCATTATTTAAGGACTCTGCTGCATTATTTAACGACTTTGTTGCATTATTTAAGGACTCTGCTGCATTATATAAGGACTTTGCTGCATTATTTAAGGACTTTATTGCATTATTTAAGGACTGTTCTGCATTATTTAAGGACTTTGTTGCATTATTTAAGGACTCTGCTGCATTATTTAAGGATCCTGCTGCGGTATTTCAGTACTCTGCTGCATTATTTAAGGAATTTGCTGCATTATTTATGGACTTTATTGCATTATTTAAAGACTTTGCTGCATTATTTAAGGACTTGGCTGGATTATTTAAGGACTGTGCTGCATTATTTAAGGACTTTGCTGCATTATTTAAGGACTCTGCTGCATTATTTAAGGACTTTGTTGCATTATTTAAGGACTCTGCTGCATTATTTAAGGACTTTGTTGCATTATTTAAGGACTCTGCTGCATTATTTAAGGACCCTGCTGCAGTATTTCAGTAATCTGCTGCATTATCTAAGGACTTTGTTGCATTATTTAAGGACTTGGCTGGATTATTTAAGGACTCTGCTGCATTATTTAAGGACTTTGCTGCATTATTTAAGGACTCTGCTGCATTATTTAAGGACTTTGCTGCATTATTTAAGGACTCTGATACGGTACTTAAGGACTCTGCTGCATTATTTAAGTACTTTGTTGCATTATTTAAGTACTCAGCTGCATTATTTAAGGACTTTGCTGCATTATTTAAGTACTCTGCTGCAGTATTTAAGGACTTGGCTGGATTATTTAAGGACTCTGCTGCATTATTTAAGGAATGTGCTGCATTATTTAAGGACTCTGCTGCATTATTTAAGGACTTTGTTGCATTATTTAAGGACTTTATTGCATTATTTAAGGACTGTTCTGCATTATTTAAGGACTTTGTTGCATTATTTAACGACTCTGCTGCATTATTTAAGGATCCTGCTGCGGTATTTCAGTACTCTGCTGCATTATTTAAGGACTTTGCTGCATTATTTAAGGACTTGGCTGGATTATTTAAGGACTCTGCTGCATTATTTAAGGACTTTGCTGCATTATTTAAGGACTCTGCTGCATTATTTAAGGACTTTGTTGCATTATTTAAGGACCCTGCTGCATTATTTAAGGACTTTGTTGCATTATTTAAGGACTCTGCTGCATTATTTAAGGACCCTGCTGCGGTATTTCAGCACTCTGCTGAATTATTTAAGGACTTTGCTGCATTATTTATGGACTTTATTGCATTATTTAAGGACTCTGCTGCATTATTTAAGGAATTTGTTGCATTATTAAATGACTCTGCTGCATTATTTAATGATTTTGCTGCATTATTTAATGATTTTGCTGCATTATTTAAGTACTCTGCTACTTTACTTAAGGACTCTGCTGCATTATTTAAGTACTTTGTTGCATTATTTAAGGACTCTGCTGCATTATTTAAGGTCTTGGTTGCATTATTTAAGGACTCTTCTGCATTATTTAAGGACTCTGCTGCATTGTTTAAGGACTTTGTTGCATTATTTAAGGACTCTGCTGCATTATTTAAGGACTTTGTTGCATTATTTAAGGACTCTGCTGCATCATTTAAGGACTTTTTTGCATTATTTAAGGACTCTACTTCATTATATAACGACTTTGCTGCATTATTTAAGGACTCTGCTGCATTATTTATGGACTTTGTTGCATTATTTAAGGACTCTGCTGCATCATTTAAGGACGTTGTTGCATTATTTAAGGACTCTACTTCATTATTTAATGACTTTGCTGCATTATTTAAGGACCCTGCTGCGGTATTTCAGTACTCTGCTGCATTATTTAAGGACTTTGCTGCATTATTTATGGACTTTATTGCATTATTTAAAGACTTTGCTGCATTATTTAAGGAATTTGTTGCATTATTTAAGGACTCTGCTGCATCATTTAAGGACTTTGTTGCATTATTTAAGGACTCTACTTCATTATTTAACGACTTTGCTGCATTATTTAAGGACCCTGCTGCGGTATTTCAGTACTCTGCTGCATTATTTAAGGACTCTGCTGCATTATTTAAGGACTTTGTTGCATTATTTAAGGACTCTGCTGCATTATTTAAGGACGTTGTTGCATTATTTAAGGACTCTGCTGCATTATTTAAGGACACTGCTGCAGTATTTCAGTAATCTGCTGCATTATCTAAGGACTTTGTTGCATTATTTAAGGACTTGGCTGGATTATTTAAGGACTCTGCTGCATTATTTAAGGACTTTGCTGCATTATTTAAGGACTCTGCTGCATTATTTAAGGACTTTGCTGCATTATTTAAGGACTCTGATACGGTACTTAAGGACTCTGCTGCATTATTTAAGTACTTTGTTGCATTATTTAAGTACTCAGCTGCATTATTTAAGGACTTTGCTGCATTATTTAAGTACTCTGCTGCAGTATTTAAGGACTTGGCTGGATTATTTAAGGACTCTGCTGCATTATGTAAGGAATGTGCTGCATTATTTAAGGACTCTGCTGCATTATTTAAGGACTTTGTTGCATTATTTAAGGACTTTGTTGCATTATTTAAGGACTCTGCTGCATTATTTAAGGACTTTGCTGCATTATTTAAGGACTTTATTGCATTATTTAAGGACTGTTCTGCATTATTTAAGGACTTTGTTGCATTATTTAAGGACTCTGCTGCATTATTTAAGGATCCTGCTGCGGTATTTCAGTACTCTGCTGCATTATTTAAGGACTTTGCTGCATTATTTAAGGACTTGGCTCGATTATTTAAGGACTCTGCTGCATTATTTAAGGACTTTGCTGCATTATTTAAGGACTCTGCTGCATTATTTAAGGACTTTGTTGCATTATTTAAGGACCCTGCTGCATTATTTAAGGACTTTGTTGCATTATTTAAGGACTCTGCTGCATTATTTAAGGACCCTGCTGCGGTATTTCAGCACTCTGCTGAATTATTTAAGGACTTTGCTGCATTATTTATGGACTTTATTGCATTATTTAAGGACTCTGCTGCATTATTTAAGGAATTTGTTGCATTATTAAATGACTCTGCTGCATTATTTAATGATTTTGCTGCATTATTTAAGTACTCTGCTACTTTACTTAAGGACTCTGCTGCATTATTTAAGTACTTTGTTGCATTATTTAAGGACTCTGCTGCATTATTTAAGGTCTTGGTTGCATTATTTAAGGACTCTTCTGCATTATTTAAGGACTCTGCTGCATTGTTTAAGGACTTTGTTGCATTATTTAAGGACTCTGCTGCATTATTTAAGGACTTTGTTGCATTATTTAAGGACTCTGCTGCATCATTTAAGGACTTTTTTGCATTATTTAAGGACTCTACTTCATTATATAACGACTTTGCTGCATTATTTAAGGACTCTGCTGCATTATTTATGGACTTTGTTGCATTATTTAAGGACTCTGCTGCATCATTTAAGGACGTTGTTGCATTATTTAAGGACTCTACTTCATTATTTAATGACTTTGCTGCATTATTTAAGGACCCTGCTGCGGTATTTCAGTACTCTGCTGCATTATTTAAGGACTTTGCTGCATTATTTATGGACTTTATTGCATTATTTAAAGACTTTGCTGCATTATTTAAGGAATTTGTTGCATTATTTAAGGACTCTGCTGCATCATTTAAGGACTTTGTTGCATTATTTAAGGACTCTACTTCATTATTTAACGACTTTGCTGCATTATTTAAGGACCCTGCTGCGGTATTTCAGTACTCTGCTGCATTATTTAAGGACTCTGCTGCATTATTTAAGGACTTTGTTGCATTATTTAAGGACTCTGCTGCATTATTTAAGGACTTTGTTGCATTATTTAAGGACTCTGCTGCATTATTTAAGGACCCTGCTGCAGTATTTCAGTAATCTGCTGCATTATTTAAGGACTTTGTTGCATTATTTAAGGACTTGTCTGGATTATTTAGGGACTTTGCTGCATTATTTAAGGACTCTGCTGCATTATTTAAGGACTTTGCTGCATTATTTAAGGACTCTGATACGGTACTTAAGGACTCTGCTGCATTATTTAAGTACTTTGTTGCATTATTTAAGTACTCTGCTGCATTATTTAAGGACTTTGCTGCATTATTTAAGTACTCTGCTGCAGTATTTAAGGACTTGGCTGGATTATTTAAGGACTCTGCTGCATTATTTAAGGAATGTGCTGCATTATTTAAGGACTCTGCTGCATTACTTAAGGACTTTGTTGCATTATTTAAGGACTTTGTTGCATTATTTAAGGACTCTGCTGCATTATTTAAGGACTTTGCTGCATTATTTAAGGACTTTATTGCATTATTTAAGGACTGTTCTGCATTATTTAAGGACTTTGTTGCAATATTTAAGGACTCTGCTGCATTATTTAAGGATCCTGCTGCGGTATTTCAGTACTCTGCTGCATTATTTAAGGACTTTGCTGCATTATTTAAGGACTTGGCTGGATTATTTAAGGACTCTGCTGCATTATTTAAGGACTTTGCTGCATTATTTAAGGACTCTGCTGCATTATTTAAGGACTTTGTTGCATTATTTAAGGATCCTGCTGCATTATTTAACGACTTTGTTGCATTATTTAAGGACTCTGCTGCATTACTTAAGGACCCTGCTGCGGTATTTCAGCACTCTGCTGAATTATTTAAGGACTTTGCTGCATTATTTATGGACTTTATTGCATTATTTAAGGACTCTGCTGCATTATTTAAGGAATTTGTTGCATTATTAAATGACTCTGCTGCATTATTTAATGATTTTGCTGCATTATTTAAGTACTCTGCTACTTTACTTAAGGACTCTGCTGCATTATTTAAGTACTTTGTTGCATTATTTAAGGACTCTGCTGCATTATTTAAGGACTTGGTTGCATTATTTAAGGACTCTTCTGCATTATTTAAGGACTCTGCTGCATTGTTTAAGGACTTTGTTGCATTATTTAAGGACTCTGCTGCATTATTTAAGGACTTTGTTGCATTATTTAAGGACTCTGCTGCATCATTTAAGGACTTTTTTGCATTATTTAAGGACTCTACTTCATTATATAACGACTTTGCTGCATTATTTATGGACCCTGCTGCGGTATTTCAGTACTCTGCTGCATTATTTAAGGACTCTGCTGCATTATTTATGGACTTTGTTGCATTATTTAAGGAGTCTGCTGCATCATTTAAGGACGTTGTTGCATTATTTAAGGACTCTACTTCATTATTTAATGACTTTGCTGCATTATTTAAGGACCCTGCTGCGGTATTTCAGTACTCTGCTGCATTATTTAAGGACTTTGCTGCATTATTTATGGACTTTATTGCATTATTTAAAGACTTTGCTGCATTATTTAAGGAATTTGCTGCATTATTTAAGGACTCTGCAGCATTATTTAATGACTTTGCTGCATTATTTAAGGACTCTGCTGCATTATTTAAGGACTTTGTTGCATTATTTAAGGACTCTTCTGCATTATTTAAGGACTTTGTTGCATTATTTAAGGACTCTGCTGCATTATTCAAGAACTTTGCTGCAGTATTTAAGGACTTGGCTGGATTATTTAAGGACTCTGCTGTATTATTTAAGGAATGTGCTGCATTATTTAAGGACTCTGCTGCATTATTTAAGGACTTTGTTGCATTATTTAAGGACTTTGTTGCATTATTTAAGGACTCTGCTGCATTATTTAAGGACTTTGCTGCATTATTTAAGGACTTTATTGCATTATTTAAGGACTCTGCTGCATTATTTAAGGATCCTGCTGCGGTATTTCAGTACTCTGCTGCATTATTTAAGGACTTTGCTGCATTATTTAAGGACTTGGCTGGATTATTTAAGGACTCTGCTGCATTATTTAATGACTTTGCTGCATTATTTAAGGACTCTGCTGCATTATTTAAGGACTTTGTTGCATTATTTAAGGACCCTGCTGCATTATTTAAGGACTTTGTTGCATTATTTAAGGACTCTGCTGCATTATTTAAGGACCCTGCTTCGGTATTTCAGCACTCTGCTGAATTATTTAAGGACTTTGCTGCATTATTTATGGACTTTATTGCATTATTTAAGGACTCTGCTGCATTATTAAAGGAATTTGTTGCATTATTAAATGACTCTGCTGCATTATTTAATGATTTTGCTGCATTATTTAAGTACTCTGCTACTTTACTTAAGGACTCTGCTGCATTATTTAAGTACTTTGTTGCATTATTTAAGGACTCTGCTGCATTATTTAAGGTCTTGGTTGCATTATTTAAGGACTCTTCTGCATTATTTAAGGACTCTGCTGCATTGTTTAAGGACTTTGTTGCATTATTTAAGGACTCTGCTGCATAATTTAAGGACTTTTTTGCATTATTTAAGGACTCTACATCATTATATAACGACTTTGCTGCATTATTTATGGACCCTGCTGCGGTATTTCAGTACTCTGCTGCATTATTTAAGGACTCTGCTGCATTATTTATGTACTTTGTTGCATTATTTAAGGACTCTGCTGCATCATTTAAGGACGTTGTTGCATTATTTAAGGACTCTACTTCATTATTTAATGACTTTGCTGCATTATTTAAGGACCCTGCTGCGGTATTTCAGTACTCTGCTGCATTATTTAAGGACTTTGCTGCATTATTTATGGACTTTATTGCATTATTTAAAGACTTTGCTGCATTATTTAAGGAATTTGCTGCATTATTTAAGGACTCTGCAGCATTATTTAATGACTTTGCTGCATTATTTAAGGACTCTGCTGCATTATTTAAGGACTTTGTTGCATTATTTAAGGACTCTGCTGCATTATTTAAGGACCCTGCTGCAGTATTTCAGTAATCTGCATTATTTAAGGACTTTGTTGCATTATTTAAGGACTTGGCTGGATTATTTAGGGACTCTGCTGCATTATTTACGGACTTTGCTGCATTTTTTAAGGACTCTGCTGCATTATTTAAGGACTTTGTTGCATTATTTAAGGACCCTGCAGCAGTATTTCAGTAATCTGCTGCATTATTTAAGGACTTTGTTGCATTATTTAAGGACTTGGCTGGATTATTTAAGGACTTTGCTGCATTATTTAAGGACTCTGCTGCATTATTTAAGGACTCTGATACGGTACTTAAGGACTCTGCTGCATTATTTAAGTACTTTGTTGCATTATTTAAGTACTCAGCTGCATTATTTAAGGACTTTGTTGCATTATTTAAGGACTCTTCTGCATTATTTAAGTACTTTGTTGCATTATTTAAGGACTCTGCTGCATTATTTAAGGACTTTGCTGCATTATTTAAGTACTCTGCTGCAGTATTTAAGGACTTGGCTGGATTATTTAAGGACTCTGCTGCATTATTTAAGGAATGTGCTGCATTATTTAAGGACTCTGCTGCATTATTTATGGACTTTGTTGCATTATTTAAGGACTCTGCTGCATCATTTAAGGACGTTGTTGCATTATTTAAGGACTCTACTTCATTATTTAACGACTTTGCTGCATTATTTAAGGACCCTGCTGCGGTATTTCAGTACTCTGCTGCATTATTTAAGGACTTTGCTGCATTATTTATGGACTTTATTGCATTATTTAAAGACTTTGCTGCATTATTTAAGGAATTTGTTGCATTATTTAAGGACTCTGCTGCATCATTTAAGGACTTTGTTGCATTATTTAAGGACTCTACTTCATTATTTAACGACTTTGCTGCATTATTTAAGGACCCTGCTGCGGTATTTCAGTACTCTGCTGCATTATTTAAGGACTCTGCTGCATTATTTAAGGACTTTGTTGCATTATTTAAGGACTCTGCTGCATTATTTAAGGACTTTGTTGCATTATTTAAGGACTCTGCTGCATTATTTAAGGACCCTGCTGCAGTATTTCAGTAATCTGCTGCATTATTTAAGGACTTTGTTGCATTATTTAAGGACTTGTCTGGATTATTTAGGGACTTTGCTGCATTATTTAAGGACTCTGCTGCATTATTTAAGGACTTTGCTGCATTATTTAAGGACTCTGATACGGTACTTAAGGACTCTGCTGCATTATTTAAGTACTTTGTTGCATTATTTAAGTACTCTGCTGCATTATTTAAGGACTTTGCTGCATTATTTAAGTACTCTGCTGCAGTATTTAAGGACTTGGCTGGATTATTTAAGGACTCTGCTGCATTATTTAAGGAATGTGCTGCATTATTTAAGGACTCTGCTGCATTACTTAAGGACTTTGTTGCATTATTTAAGGACTTTGTTGCATTATTTAAGGACTCTGCTGCATTATTTAAGGACTTTGCTGCATTATTTAAGGACTTTATTGCATTATTTAAGGACTGTTCTGCATTATTTAAGGACTTTGTTGCAATATTTAAGGACTCTGCTGCATTATTTAAGGATCCTGCTGCGGTATTTCAGTACTCTGCTGCATTATTTAAGGACTTTGCTGCATTATTTAAGGACTTGGCTGGATTATTTAAGGACTCTGCTGCATTATTTAAGGACTTTGCTGCATTATTTAAGGACTCTGCTGCATTATTTAAGGACTTTGTTGCATTATTTAAGGATCCTGCTGCATTATTTAACGACTTTGTTGCATTATTTAAGGACTCTGCTGCATTACTTAAGGACCCTGCTGCGGTATTTCAGCACTCTGCTGAATTATTTAAGGACTTTGCTGCATTATTTATGGACTTTATTGCATTATTTAAGGACTCTGCTGCATTATTTAAGGAATTTGTTGCATTATTAAATGACTCTGCTGCATTATTTAATGATTTTGCTGCATTATTTAAGTACTCTGCTACTTTACTTAAGGACTCTGCTGCATTATTTAAGTACTTTGTTGCATTATTTAAGGACTCTGCTGCATTATTTAAGGACTTTGCTGCATTATTTAAGGAATTTGCTGCATTATTTAAGGACTCTGCAGCATTATTTAATGACTTTGCTGCATTATTTAAGGACTCTGCTGCATTATGTAAGGACTTTGTTGCATTATTTAAGGACTCTGCTGCATTATTTAAGGACCCTGCTGCAGTATTTCAGTAATCTGCATTATTTAAGGACTTTGTTGCATTATTTAAGGACTTGGCTGGATTATTTAGGGACTCTGCTGCATTATTTACGGACTTTGCTGCATTTTTTAAGGACTCTGCTGCATTATTTAAGGACTTTGTTGCATTATTTAAGGACCCTGCAGCAGTATTTCAGTAATCTGCTGCATTATTTAAGGACTTTGTTGCATTATTTAAGGACTTGGCTGGATTATTTAAGGACTTTGCTGCATTATTTAAGGACTCTGCTGCATTATTTAAGGACTCTGATACGGTACTTAAGGACTCTGCTGCATTATTTAAGTACTTTGTTGCATTATTTAAGTACTCAGCTGCATTTTTTAAGGACTTTGTTGCATTATTTAAGGACTCTTCTGCATTATTTAAGTACTTTGTTGCATTATTTAAGGACTCTGCTGCATTATTTAAGGACTTTGCTGCATTATTTAAGTACTCTGCTGCATTATTTAAGGACTTTGCTGCATTATTTAAGGACTTGGCTCGATTATTTAAGGACTCTGCTGCATTATTTAAGGACTTTGCTTTATTATTTAAGGACTCTGCTGCATTATTTAAGGACTTTGTTGCATTATTTAAGGACCCTGCTGCATTATTTAAGGACTTTGTTGCATTATTTAAGGACTCTGCTGCATTATTTAAGGACCCTGCTGCGGTATTTCAGCACTCTGCTGAATTATTTAAGGACTTTGCTGCATTATTTATGGACTTTATTGCATTATTTAAGGACTCTGCTGCATTATTTAAGGAATTTGTTGCATTATTAAATGACTCTGCTGCATTATTTAATGATTTTGCTGCATTATTTAAGTACTCTGCTACTTTACTTAAGGACTCTGCTGCATTATTTAAGTACTTTGTTGCATTATTTAAGGACTCTGCTGCATTATTTAAGGTCTTGGTTGCATTATTTAAGGACTCTTCTGCATTATTTAAGGACTCTGCTGCATTGTTTAAGGACTTTGTTGCATTATTTAAGGACTCTGCTGCATTATTTAAGGACTTTGTTGCATTATTTAAGGACTCTGCTGCATCATTTAAGGACTTTTTTGCATTATTTAAGGACTCTACTTCATTATATAACGACTTTGCTGCATTATTTAAGGACTCTGCTGCATTATTTATGGACTTTGTTGCATTATTTAAGGACTCTGCTGCATCATTTAAGGACGTTGTTGCATTATTTAAGGACTCTACTTCATTATTTAATGACTTTGCTGCATTATTTAAGGACCCTGCTGCGGTATTTCAGTACTCTGCTGCATTATTTAAGGACTTTGCTGCATTATTTATGGACTTTATTGCATTATTTAAAGACTTTGCTGCATTATTTAAGGAATTTGTTGCATTATTTAAGGACTCTGCTGCATCATTTAAGGACTTTGTTGCATTATTTAAGGACTCTACTTCATTATTTAACGACTTTGCTGCATTATTTAAGGACCCTGCTGCGGTATTTCAGTACTCTGCTGCATTATTTAAGGACTCTGCTGCATTATTTAAGGACTTTGTTGCATTATTTAAGGACTCTGCTGCATTATTTAAGGACTTTGTTGCATTATTTAAGGACTCTGCTGCATTATTTAAGGACCCTGCTGCAGTATTTCAGTAATCTGCTGCATTATTTAAGGACTTTGTTGCATTATTTAAGGACTTGTCTGGATTATTTAGGGACTTTGCTGCATTATTTAAGGACTCTGCTGCATTATTTAAGGACTTTGCTGCATTATTTAAGGACTCTGATACGGTACTTAAGGACTCTGCTGCATTATTTAAGTACTTTGTTGCATTATTTAAGTACTCTGCTGCATTATTTAAGGACTTTGCTGCATTATTTAAGTACTCTGCTGCAGTATTTAAGGACTTGGCTGGATTATTTAAGGACTCTGCTGCATTATTTAAGGAATGTGCTGCATTATTTAAGGACTCTGCTGCATTACTTAAGGACTTTGTTGCATTATTTAAGGACTTTGTTGCATTATTTAAGGACTCTGCTGCATTATTTAAGGACTTTGCTGCATTATTTAAGGACTTTATTGCATTATTTAAGGACTGTTCTGCATTATTTAAGGACTTTGTTGCAATATTTAAGGACTCTGCTGCATTATTTAAGGATCCTGCTGCGGTATTTCAGTACTCTGCTGCATTATTTAAGGACTTTGCTGCATTATTTAAGGACTTGGCTGGATTATTTAAGGACTCTGCTGCATTATTTAAGGACTTTGCTGCATTATTTAAGGACTCTGCTGCATTATTTAAGGACTTTGTTGCATTATTTAAGGATCCTGCTGCATTATTTAACGACTTTGTTGCATTATTTAAGGACTCTGCTGCATTACTTAAGGACCCTGCTGCGGTATTTCAGCACTCTGCTGAATTATTTAAGGACTTTGCTGCATTATTTATGGACTTTATTGCATTATTTAAGGACTCTGCTGCATTATTTAAGGAATTTGTTGCATTATTAAATGACTCTGCTGCATTATTTAATGATTTTGCTGCATTATTTAAGTACTCTGCTACTTTACTTAAGGACTCTGCTGCATTATTTAAGTACTTTGTTGCATTATTTAAGGACTCTGCTGCATTATTTAAGGACTTGGTTGCATTATTTAAGGACTCTTCTGCATTATTT